>NC_081414.1:796241449-796571449 GCF_030272615.1 Cryptomeria japonica | reverse complement strand
CACCGACCAAACCCACTTGCCTCCTAAACCCCTTCTAGATTCTTCTAATCCATTCTAATTTAGCCTAATTCATCTCCTAATTATTGTCACATTCCTAAAGAAAAGAGAAGTCACTTCTCAAAGCCTCCAAAGTCTTTGAAATGCATTAAAGGCTTTTTATCCTTCAACAAGTTAACCCCCAAAGTATTCCAAACCATTTGTGGCTCTTACATAACCTTTAATGGTTAACTCAACTTACCCAAATGGTTAGAGGATTTACTTCTAACTCCCTCTAACTCAACCCTCATTTAACTCATGGGTCTCTTCAACCATTCATTGCTTTGACCATGGTTATCCCCATTAATTCTTGCACAAGAGTTTATCCATTGGATAAAAGCAATTACCCTTGGATAAAATATTAATTCACTAACTCAAGCCTAACCAAAGCCTCCTAGGGTAATCCTCATGTCATCTCAAGCATTTAATGCTTCTTTCCTCTCCTCTCAAGCCATCTCATGTTGATACTTGTCATCATGGGATTGGGTTGAAAGCCATCACATGGATCACAAACCCATCAATCCTAGCCCTTCACAAGCCCACTCAATCTTGACCATCCATTGCCCTATTTTCCCTATAAATAGAGCTCTCATTCTTCATTTTGAGGATCAGAAGTCTTTTGTGCATCAAACTTATATTCATTTTAGAGAGAGAATTAAGAAGCATTTGCATTGTTATTATACTAAAATTCACATAGACTAATTAGGAGCTTTCTCTTAGTAAATCATTCACACTTGCATAAGCATTTGTTTTCATTTTTACAACCATCTTGAATCTTCATATGACATCCATGGATAGTGCTAAAAGCTAAGGGCTACACTCATGTGGGACTTGGAGAGGAGAGGAACAAGGGAGGAACATCTATGAGCATTTTGGGGAGCATCTTGGGGGGTATTTTTTCCCTTTTTCGTTTATGTATGCTCTTTATTGTGTGCTTTATATCTCTCTTGATATGCATATTAAGGTTTTTAAGTTCATTTGTATTTCATTTTGGTTGTGACTAATCTACTAACATTTGAACTTGTGTTTTGTGCCTTGTGCCCCTTTTGCATTGCATCATTTGGTGAACCCGACGTGAATCGAACACGCAACCTTTTGATAACTTTTGTTTTTGTGATTTTCTATAATTTTCACGCACAAGTTGCACTTTGGCGCTTTTGTTCCATGTTTTGACGCCTTTGTCAGATAGTTTTAGCACTTTCGCGAGGGTTTAGCACTTTTTCATATTAATTACCACTTTTGTAATGATATAGCACTTTTGTCCTCTCTGTCTGTCAGTTTTAATTCTATCTAAAATTAATAGTATATTGCTTTTGTTACTAGTGTAGCGTTGTTGTTAATAGTGTTGCACTTTTGTTAGTACTTCGGTGATGTTGTCCAAAGTAGCACTTAGGTGTTCTCACAGATTAGCACTTTTGTTCCAGAGAGTTCAAAATTGTAACTGAACAAATTGAATTTAGGCTTGTAGAAGCCCACATAAGATCTTGGATTTTACTAACTTCTTTATTTGTAGGTTTTTAACAATTTTTTGCAGGCTGGAGGAGTTTAATTTAGGATTTTGATTTCGTTTTAGCTTCTTTTCAAAAATTGGTTAAAAATAATTCACGTTTCCTCTTTTTCGATAAAAAGAACCTCACATTTTAGTTTTTGGTGCTTTAAAACAAATAAAAAACTTGTCTTTTGGGCTTAAAAAAACATCATTTGCAAAGCTAAAATTTACAACAACTTTAACATTTCTTTTTGCAAATTCACACTTCAAATTTGGGCTATAAAAATAACAATCAACTTGTCCATTTACTTACAAAAGTGATTTACTTTTGAGCAAACGTGTTTTCATTTTGTTGACTAGGATTTCACTTTCCTAGTTAGAAAACAAATTTCTTTGTGGGATTAAAAGAACACCATATCTGTTGGAGCAACATCTCCAAGTAGTGAATAGATCACATTGCAATAAAAGGTTAAAAAGAACAAGTGTCTTTTGTGTTTGGCACACTTGTGCAAATCTATAGAGTTGTCCCAGTTCTAACACACATTATCCTCTCCCTTGGCTCTCGTGGTCTTAGGTGCAAAACAAAAGTGTTAGTAATGCTCTAAATTTTTCTATTTTTAAGAGAGGCCTGCCAAGAGACACATCACTCTTGGGATGACCTTGTGTGGTAAATCCTTCGAGCCACTATAGAAATTAGGTGAGAGTGAAAGCTGTAGCCTTGGGTGAAGCTGTTCCTACAATGTAACTTGTCGAAAGGACATATGAGCCCCACCATGAGTTACAAGGCTCTTAAGTGAGTCACTGCAGAATGAACTTACATCCAAAGACATCGAACATTACTAGACACCTCTTATTTTAGAAGCCCACCCGTTCTATTGATTGAGGATATTTGTGAAAAGTTCAGTGCAAGAGCATAGATGGTTTTGCTTCCAAGATACTCACCATACATATTTCCTTGGGTAGAAATAGGGATTTTTGAAAGGCTACTTGTAGCTTGATGAAAGTGGTGACTCCCCCATCATAGGGATCATCTATCTATTATGCTTATGCAAGACTTAGTATATTACATCCTTACCTGCCACAACAAGATACATAAGGTATGTAGTACTAAGGTTGAAGAAATATCAAGACGTGGGCTGAAAATATCACAACTACCCATGACCTTAGGGATAAAATTTTTTTGAGTTGTCTTCGTCTTGTTTCAGACCAGTAAAAATTTGGGCCGACTTTAGGCCTTGGGAACATACAAACATTTATAAGGGTCAAAAATTTCATGATTGGGTTGATTTAGACCCACACCTGTTGTGCCTTTCTTTTGAAGAGGGGCAAGATTATGTGCTTGTGTGCTTGCCATGTTTTCTTGTCAAAGGGTTTAAAACAATTGAAAAAAAGTATCCATCCAACAAATCTACATCAGCATTAATAATAAAATCTACATCAAACAAGTGAAACATTGATCAATTTGTATGACCATCACTCATATCTTGAGAAAAATAAGTCTTCATCAAAAGACCAAGTTAAAGAAGAGACAACTTGGTTCAAGGGCCCTTATCAAGAAAAGGAAATTTCTCTATATCAATAGACAACTCTTTCTCTCACATAGAGTATTCTTGCGTCATATGCGCTTTAACTTTCAAGGAAAATCCAATGAATTTGACAAAGAGCCTTTGAGAAATAGAGCTTTCACTCAGTATAGAGCTTTTGATTATCAAAATAACAAAGGGGGTAAGATCAATCCTGCTTTGTTTCCTAAAATTTATATCACATACAATGAAGCTCGAGAGGAACCACCAACCCCTGTAAGAGAGGAAGAAGTAGAAATCCCCTTCATAATGGAAGAGTTTTATTGAGACACATATTCTATCCACTTTCACATCCAAACATAAAAAATAACTCAACTCTCAAACACAAAGAGTTCTTGTCCTTGGTCCTTTCAAATATTTCTTAAACAAACCAACAAATCATTTTGAGGGTGTCTCTACATCTAGGATCAATCATCCTAAGAGGCATTTCTACATATCTAGATAGGTTAAAACTAGTTTATGAGTGCATCCTCTCATTACTAGGTAGCTTGGATTATAACACATCTCAAACCTTGCTATACCTCATCGCATCAAATTGTTGAAAAACACAAAAGCAATTCACAAAGAACTCTATTGACATTCAACCTTCAGTATTAGAGATCTATCTTCCACCAAAAATTTCATAAAACTTGTCTTCCATCAACCATTTCATCACCACCTCATAGTCATTTTTCACAACATCAACTTTTAAAACATGGCTCAAACAAGATCAATGAGAAATCGACAAGTAGAAATTGAAGAGGAGGAAGAAAACCTCAACGATTTTCATGAGGCCTTTGGAGGAGGCACTAATGATGAAGATCCCAACACTCCAGCTCTATAAGATATAGAAAGAGCACAAGATAATCCAAAATTCAACAGACTCTTTGATGAAATTCTTAGAAACAATGCCAATGCTCATTTCTTAAGACTCGCTCAAGAGGGTGCAAAACTTCCGTCCAATTTTGATACAACATAATTACGAAAAACATCCGAGCAACATAGCCATCATGATGGTGGAGGAGGTAGAGACTACTTCCACTATGACCCTAATCATCAAGGGAATCCTCCACCTCCTCCCCCCTCAGAAATAGACATGTTGAGGCAACAAGTAGAAAATATAGCCCAACAATTGAACAGTGGTGTGAAGACCAATCGATTGTCACTTAACAACATTTTTCCATATCCATTTGACAGGAACATGCTTATGCCACCTTTTCCACGAGGGTTCGAAATGCCCAAATTTGAAAAATATAGAGGCAAAGGAGATCCTAGGGACCATGCGCGATAATTTCACTCTGCTTTCTTAGAGGTGGCTTATGAGGACACATATCTAATGCGCCTCTTTCCTCAAAGTTTGGTAGGCACAACCACACAATGGTTTTCACGACTACCAAGTGGTATTAGAATATTTGAAGAACTGGTCAAAAAATCTATTGCTCATTATGCACACAACATAGAACGTGACGTCACCATGGCAGATTTGTGCAACACAAAAGAAAAACCAGGGGAGTTGTTCTCAACTTTAATACAACAGTGGAGACAACTGTCTGGCAGACACTCCCTTCATCTACCTGAGCAAGAATTAGTGGAAATTTTCATTTCCAACTTAAATGATGAAATGAAATTTCATTTGGACATGAAAGGCACAAAATCCTTTGAAGAAATGATAACTCAAGGGCTCAAATGTGAAAGAGCCCTCATAAAAAAGGGACTTATCAAAGTTTATAATGAAAACAAAGATGGTCCTCCTCCACACTATAATAGCGACAAACCAAAATTTTGGAACAAAAACAAGAACGTTGTCAATGCCGGGATAGTGGATGCAAGAATAGTGAAAATTGCACAACCTATGGTTAGGTTTGCAAGACAAAATCCCTCTTCTAACAATAACACCATCAATAATCCACAAAATCAAGGTCACAATACACAACAAGAGGAACCAAAACAAAAGCAACAAAACTACAAGCCAAAACACACATATACACCCTTAGGGGAACCCATCAAAACAATCTTAAGTCAATTAATATCCTCCAATCTTGTGACCTTACCAAAAACATTGAATTATGAGCCTCAAGTCAAGCCTCCATGGTGGTGAGATCATGAACATTGTGAATTTCACCAAGGAAGAGGGCATAAAATAAGTAATTGCCATCAGCTAAAAGATCTTGTTCAAGATCTTATCGATAGAGGATAAATCAAAATTGAAGGACATGACCCAAAAACATCCAATGATGATCACTTAATGTTCAAGAATCCACTTCCATCACATGATCAAAGGGGTCCTTTTGTTGGCAGTGGGCCTGCATCCCTCACAGGGATTCGCAACATGGTTTAACAACCTCTTGTAGATTCTACAAGTCTAGTGGTTGTATCAGGCATTGACAGGTTGATCTTTTGGTGCAACAACAACCCTATCTTGTAACAAGTGGTATCAGAGCTTGGTCACAGGTTCAAATCATGCAGGCCGCGACGAGTGATGCTGGGAGGGGGATTGTTGGCAGTGAGCCAACATCCCTCATGGGGATTTGTGACATGGTTTAACAACCTCCTGTGGATTCTACAAGTCTAGTGGTTGTATCAGGCATTGACAAGTTGATCTTTTGGTGCAACAAAAACCCTAGCTTGTAACACCTTCCACCTCAGGGAGAAACACAGATACCACAACCAATTACACACAAGCCGCATACAATTATACTGTGAATCACCTTTATAATACGGATGAAAAAGTTGCAACTCTTACCATAAAATATCAAAATACTACATGCAACATTGTTACGCATCGTAACAAGATTACTATTCGAGCGACACTACTAGGAATGACACCCCTCTGCAAACAATATAATCTTGTGGAGAAATTGGATAAGACACCAACCCTCATCTCCATATTAGAGATTTTATGATTATCCCCCTCACATAAAACAATCTTGGACCAAGCTCTCCAAGAACCATCCGTCCTCGCCAACCTCAACACAGATTAGTTTCAAGCCATGGTTGGTAGTCTAAAGTCATCACCATGTCTCACTTTTACTGAAAGTGACAACGCATCCTTTCAACAACCCCATAATGCCTCCCTCCATATTGAGGTTTTCATAAACCAACATAGAATCAAGCGAGTCTTGCTTGACAATGGAGCTAGCTTAAACATGTGCACCTTGCAGTTAGTCACAATATTGGGTTATGCAGCAGGAATCAGTAGATGTCAGCAAGAAAATAACTATCAAAGCCTATGATGATGCAGAACGTTCTTCTAGAGGAGTTGTAATTTTACCCATTAGGGTTGGGCCAGTGGTGAAGCATATAGTTTTCCAAGTTCTAGACCTTCCTTTTCCATACAATCTCTTGTTAGGGAGACCTTGGATACATGCCATGCAAGCCATTGCATCCACCTATCACCAATGTATCAAGTTTCCACATAATGGGGTAGAAATTATAATCCTCAGTTATGCTAATCTATTTGCATATTGTAATAATATTAACCATCAGCCAGAGATCACCGTACCTAACAACAGGGAAGCTATCCCTTCCTCATCATATGTTAATCCAACCTCTCTTTCCAGCTTAACAACCCCTACACCAAAAAAGGAGAAATTTAAAATGAAAATGGCTGAGAAAGGTCTTGGTGAATATAACCTTAGCCAACTCTTTTGTGTTGGGAACTTACTCACATCCCCTAAGACTCATGGAAAACCCTAAGGTTTACTTCAAACACTACTGGCCAAAAGAACTTGCACTTTGGCACAATTCACCCCTAGTAAGAGTCAAGAGGAGGAAACCATGGATGAAGACCTGGCAGAATGGATCTACACAGACCCTCTCAACAAAGAAATCCTAAAGGCTAAGCTCCCCACTGAAAAATATGGAAAATGATTCACTATAATACAAAGAATGGGCTATGATGGACATAGTGCTTTGGGACCTTGCAAGCAAGGATGACAAGAGCCCTTACAACTTGAGTTGAAACCAAGAGATAAATCTGGAGTAGGTTTTCAAAGAGAATCTCTTCCTAAACTTTAATTCAAAGGAAAACCCAACAAACCCGTGTATCAGCCAAATACTCTGAGGATGCAATCCTTGACTATATCTACAACAACAACAACCCCACCAACAATGCCAGTAGTACCACCAACGCCACCTCCAATAATACATAAGCCAATAACTAATGGAATATTCAATTCAAATGGCATCCCAGTTTGGTACAATAATTGGATGCTAGAGAGTGATTCTGAGACAGACTCACATGAGTGGGAATGGGATTTAGTGCATTTAAATACTTCAAACAAGGAGGAAACATAACCTCTGCCACCTCGTAAGGATATAGTAGTTTATGGAGAAGCATGGATTAAAACATTTTGGGTTCCTGAGATAGAAGAAACTTCCATAGGCCCTATGTCAAATCTTGCGCCCGAATCTAACAAGGAGAGTACCATCGATGAAATTCATGCCTCCATATTAACCCTCACTGATGCCTCCTACAAACTCAACTTAATCAATGAAGTAATGCCTAACATTCATACCGAACTCATTGAATGGAACCAGCCAAATCCCCCATGCCTTGACCATTTCCAAAATGATGAGGCACTCATAGACTTTCTAGAATTACATGATAACATATCAAGTGGGGATCATAAAGATGGGTTTTCCATTGAACTTAACAATGCAACATACTTTGGGGCAAACACCAAACCTTTCAGCTACAAAAATATTACAATAAAGCAAGGATCTTCTAGTGAACCACACAGTGGAACTTTTTGATCCCAAAAGAGTAAAAACAAAGAGCGTATCCAAAGGTGAAAACCTCTCTGAGGTGCCTAAGGATGAAAGGCTTGACATCCTCCCCTTTAGTACGAATCAGGAGAGGTCAACCATCATAATAGAAGAAATGAAAAAATTCAATGTGGGGATCCTTGATACTCCTCACAAAATACATTTGGCATCTCTATTAACTCCTGAAGAACAACCGAAATTTGTGGAATTCTTCCAGAAGTACCAAATCAGCTTTGCATGGTCTTATGTAGACATGCCTGACTTAGATCCAGATTTGGTCATGCATCACCTAACTGTAGTAGAAGGAGCTAAACTTGTCAAACAAAAGCTCAAAAAGATGCACCCTGAAATTGCCTTTCTTGTCAAGGATGAACTTAAAAAGCTCTTGGATGCTGGTTTCATCAGACCAATTGATTATGCAAAGTGGATCTCCAATATTGTACCTATTGGTAAACCTAATGGGGGCATCCATATCTATATAGATTTCAGAGATTTAAACAAAGCATGTCCTAAAGATGACTTTCCCATACCAAATATCGACATGATTATCAATCTAAAAAATAGGTCATGTGATGCTTTCTCTTATGGATGTCTTTTCAGGATACAACTAGATTAAAATTGCTCCAGAAGATCAACACAAAAATGCTTTCACATGTCCATGGGCAACATACTGTTGGAATGTGATGCCATTTGGTCTAAAGAATGCAGGGGCAACATATCAAAGAGCCATAACTACCATCTTCCATGACATGATGCACACAATAATAGATGATTATGTGGATAAAATCTTCAACAGATTAGAACAATACCACGTCTGGCTCAATCCAAAGAAATGTGTCTTTGGAGTAACTTCCAGGAATCTCTCAGGATACATTGTCTTAAGTAAAGGCATTGAGGTAGATCTTATGAAAGTCAAGGAAAACATGGACATGCCACCTCCAAAGAATATCAGTTAGTTGAGGACATTACAAGGGCGGCTACAATCCATTCGGCAATTCATTGCACAATTGGATAATAAATGTCATCCCTTCACCCATCTGTTACATAAAAATATCTGCTTTCAATGGGATGCAAAATGCCAACAAGCATTCCAAATGCTTAAAAATTACCTAATGAATACACCATTGTTGATTCCACCAGACCCAAGTAGACCTCTATTGTTATACATTTCATCTACAACCACGACATTAGGAGTATTTCTTGCACAACATAATACAAAATGAAAAGAGTGTGTTGTCTACTACATCTCTTGAACATTGGTAGGCTATGAACTCAATTACACACCTATTGAGCGAGCTTGCTTAGCAGTTATCTTGGCAGCGTTGGTATTATGGATGACTTTGTCATGTGTTGCATTGATTTTGTCATTGATGTCAACACTTGTCTTCTTGGAGGTTTACATTATGTTCACCGGTATGGTTAGTGGCTTATGCACAGTCACCGGTATATGTTCACCAATAGGTTATATTGTTCATCAATATTGATGATAACTTGGAGATCATTTGGTTATGTCAAATACATGGATGGGAAGTTTGGATTTGGTGTTTTTCTTATTGGTCTAATTGGGTTCACATTTTTTCCTTTACCAACAGATAGGTCTAGGTTATGGATCGGTACATGTTATCTATTCCAGATCAACATGACACATCATGGAGATGATTTATTGATTGATAAATGTATTGAGCCGACATGTTGTATCGCATCAAGACTTATTTGTAATTGATTTAATTGTAATATCTTTAGTGAGCCGACCTATTAATTTGGTCTTAGGTTTTGTATAAATGATTGTAAGATCTTATTGAAGATCGGGATATAGGTAATGATGAGTGTATTTGAATATTGAAGAGTGGAAATAAGCAGATCCTTGTGCAAATAACAGAGACATTATTTGAAGGTTGAAGGAAGGTTATGAAGGTGTTTTGACACTCATGTTCAGAGCTTAATCAGTACTCAATCGAACATTGGAGATTCTATTTTGAGTAGTACATTATCATTGGATTTAACCATCCAATTGTGTAGTCAGTGTGACTCCTAATTTATGATTGAGCAGTGAGCTCTAGGAAGTTGGCCTTTTTGCATTTGAAAACCCCATTTGTATACACATACTATTTGCAGTAGTATCATTTGATTGTGGGTAAGGTTTCCCACCGTGGTTTTTCTCTTATCGGGTTTCCACGTCAAAATCTTTGTGATATGTCTTGTGGATGTTGTTTCTCTTTATGTTTCAGGCATTAAGTTAAACTGGTGTTGCTATATCTGTTAATCTATTTTACCGACACTTAAATTTGGTTTATCGACATTAAGGTTAAATTGGAATATCTTGCATTTGGATTACAATTTATTGACAACTAGTTCACAACTGATTCACCCTCCCCTCTCAATTGTGCTTCTCGGGACCTAACAGGCAGCCACCAAATTAAGTCACTACATGTTAACGCATATAGTACAACTTATTGCCAAGATAGATCCACTCAAGTACCTACTCAGCAAGGCAACATTGATAGGCCGCTTGGCCAAATGGGTTATGATCTTGAGCGAATTTTATATTGAGTATGTGGGCCGCAAAGCTATCAAGGGACAAGTTATTGCAGATCAGTTGGCTAATGCACCACTCAAAGGCAACCATCCTCTTATTTCCAACTTTTCGGATGAAGAAATTTTCATGATCATAGCTACACAATCCTAGAAGCTATATTTTGATGGCTCATACACCAGACATGGGTCGAGGGCAGGTATTCTTTTTATCACACCTCAAGGTGATAGTATCCTGAAGTCATACAAACTCAATTTCCCATCCACAAATAATATAGAAAAATATGAGGCCTTGATCACATGACTTAGATTGGTCTTACAATGGAATCTAAAAGAGCTACAAGTATATGGAGATTCCCAACTAGTCATCGAACAAGTCACTGATGAATACCAAACAAAGGATGATAAGCTCTTGCCATGCAAAAGGATGGTGGATAGTTTCAAAGAATCATTTACAACTATCACATTTGAGCAAGTACCAAGAGATTAAAATCAAGTTGTCAATGCAATGGCTACAATTGCATCTCTTCCAGATCTTCCACAAAATTGGACATGCTATGAATTCTTGGTAGAACAGCTTTGGGTCCCCGCTTATGATATCCCTGAATCTGAAATTATATGTCACCTTATTAGTTTTGACTCCGCATGGTACGGTAAGTTTTTCACTTACCTACGTGATCACATACTTCCCCCTAACCAATCAAACAACCAACAAAAAACCTTTATCCGCCAAACCACTAGATACACCATCATTGCCAAAACCCTATACAATCAAAGTCTTGATGGTACTCTCATTCGATGTTTGGAACAAGATGATATAACAAAAGCCTTGGAAGAGGTACATGAAGAAATTTTTGGGGCTCACTCAAGTGGTCCTTCACTAGCAAAGAAAATCATGCGAGCTGGATACTATTGGCCCTCGATGGAAAAAGACTCCTACTATTTTGTCAGAAAGTGCAAGAAGTGCCAAGTTCACGGAGATTTGATACATGCCCCAGCACAAGAATTACAACCTATCACAACACCATGGCCCTTTTGTCAATGGGGACTTGACCTTGTGGGTAAAATCCATCCATCTTCATCCAACGGTCATAAATTTATCATTACCGCCACATAGTACTTCACAAAGTGGATTGAAGTCGTTCCACTCACCTAAGTGACCAACAAGCAGATCACCTCATTTATCCTCAATTACATCATCTTCCAGTATGGTGTACCCATGTTCATCATCATAGATAACAGACTCCCTTTCAAAAATCAAGACATCTATGAACTCTGTGAGAAGTTTCATATCTAACACCATCTTTCCACCCCATATTACCCACAAGGAAATGGTCAAGATGAAGCATCAAATAATAATATATTGAGGATCCTCAAAAAGACAATCAATGATGTTGGTCATGATTGGCACACTCATTTGAATCCAGCACTATGGGTATATCAAACTAGCATTCAAACCCCTATAGGTGCAACCCCCTACTCATTGGTTTATGGAGCAGAAGCCATCTTGCCTATTGAGGTTGAATTACCATCTCTACGGGTCTCCTTGAACAATCTAATAAATGATGAAGAATACCGAGTCTTACGTCTTCAGGACTTGGAATTGCTTGATGAAAAATGACAAGCTGCCTACAACCACCTAAAAACCTATCAGCACCGCATGAGCATAAGCTACAATAATTGGGTCAAACCTCGCACATTTGAAGTAGGAGATCTGGTTCTCAGGGAGAATCCTCACAATCAACCAAACAAAGAACACCAAGACAAATTTGAATCCAATTGGCTGGGTCCATATGTCATTGTTAGAGTATTCGGGTATTTACTTGATTAATTAAACATTCTTTGTTTAATTATTTAAGTTCCCTTTATCTCTTTTACACTTAAGCTAACTTTAGGTGCATATAATTAATTATTTTAATTAATTATTATGTACAAACCTAGGTTTTCCCTTTTTAGGGTTTCTTGATCTATTAAAGGTTGAGTTCTTTCTTTTCATTGTAAGAATCACATTACATATTTTTGTGAATATTGAGCTCTCTCTTTTTGAGCATATTCTCTGTGTTTTGTATGTTCTTCAGATTTTGCTTCATTGTTTCTCCTTGTAACAGGTTATTCGGCTTCCAGAAGATCTTCAGGCTCCTGTGGTGTTGTATTTTCTCAACTCCTATATGGTATCAGAGCTTCAGATCTGTAGCTACCTGTTCTTGTTTTGAGATTTTTGGCTTTGGAAGCAGATCTGGGGTATTAGGGATTTTTTATGTACCTAGGGTTTGAGCTTTTTCTCTGAGCACTTTGGGCCTAAACAAACCTCACCATCGTGCTTAGAAGGCTCGAAAACCCCTATGGTCATATAAAATTTGACCTATTTTCGTTCCTGAGCCTCTGGGAGCAATTTTTTTCTCATATCCAGGTCGTACGGCCCTGGCACGCAGATCGAGAAAAAAATTTCAAAAAAATAAAATTTTTGCCTTTTTACGGCATGCAGGCCGAAATTTGCTTTTAAAAAAAATTTTGAAAAAAAAAAGCGAAAAAAAAAAGAGGTGTTTGTTTCTTTTTAAGAAAAAAAATTTTTTGGGGAAAGATTTTTTTTGGGGTTTGGGGGTATAGCAGGGTACTGGACTGACAGGCCTGTCAGACCTGTCAGTCCGGCCTCTGTGGCCCCCGCCGGTGGCCCTTTCTAGCATTCCTCCCCGGCCCCTGCTGGTTGTTCCCTCCAACTTCTCCTCGACTTCCGCTCCCGCTCCCGCCGGCCGCTGCTCCTCTCCCTGCGCCCGCCGCCTTCCGCCGCCGCTTGCGGCCCCCGCCTGCCTGCAACCCCAGCTTGCTCCTCCGGCTCCCTGGCTTTTTTTCTGGCCGGCCACCGCTCCGCCACCGGAGCTCCGCCCACTGGCCACCGGACCACCAACAAGCAACCAGACCCCCTTTTTTGGCTTTTTCAGGGGGGGTTTGGTTTTTTGGCCCTATCTTGAGCATACGAAGTCATTTTTTTGAGAACGAATAGGCGTCGAAAAGCTGGTTCCAAGGCCAACCTTATGGTGTTGGTAATTTTTTCCAATTTTTCTATTTGACTGTGTTTTTTTACAGTCAAAGTGAAGTCTCCTTTTTGCACTCCGGGAGACGTAGAATGAGCATCCGACCTCCGTTTTTTGAAAACTTTATATTTTCGGAAAGCATGTTCTGTGTAATTTCCAGAAATATGATTTTTTTTTCCAGATTCTGCTCCATGCATATTTTATTTAGTTTTTTTCTTTTCAGCACTCTGGTGGATATCGTGGTTGTTTCAGGTCCTGGGATCTCTTTTCTGAGTAGGGTGTTTCTGTTTTGATTCTCATTTCTATTTCCAGTCTTCTTATCATTGTAGCTTGTAATTATGCAAACGCACTGAGATAAAGTGCCATCATGCATTGTTTACTTGGAATCTTGCATATCTTGTGTCTCGTTGTACATGCACTGTTGATCAAGTGCCATGAGGGGGTTGATGTTTGCCTTTGTTTGCCATATTCCTTTGTCAAGTGAGTGTTCCTTCCACGACATTCACCTCATGATGATGTGTCTCAGCACCTTTGATGTTCTTGGTTCTTCATCATGCAGTTGTTTTTGGCTATCCTTTTCAGTGTTCTTGTCCCTCTCCCACTTTCGCATTATGGGGAGGTTTATCCTGTTGGTTCTAATACTTTCGTGGTTCGATTGATCAGCTCTTCAGGCTTTGGTTTCTCATGCCATCTGTATCTTCGATTTCAGTTGTTTTGCCTTGTTTGCCTCCTGATTCGAGTAGTGTCATTTGAGGGCACTCATGCAGATTATAGTCTTCTCTACCTAGTCATGTTCTAGTTCAGTGGATGTTCTTCAGATCAGCAGTTATTCTTCGACAGAGTTTGCATGTTCTTCTTGCTTAAGTGGTGTTCTTTTATCTCTTTTTGGAGAGGAGTTTTTTCCCACTGGGTTTTCTCCTTTGTCTCCATTTCATAGAGATTTCATTGTATTTGGGTACCTGATCAGGCCTTGTTGCCGGGACCCATCTTTATTGCTTTCAGTAGTTGTTCTATGTTTTACCTTCTCCCTAAGTCTAGCTTAAGGGGGGGTGTTAGAGTATTCAGGTATTTACTTGATTAATTAAACATTCTTTATTTAATTATTTAAGTTCCCTTTATCTCTTTTACACTTAAGCTAACTTTAGGTGCATATAATTAATTATTTTAATTAATTATTATGTGCAAACCTAGGTTTTCCCTTTTTAGGGTTTCTTGACCTATTAAAGGTTGAGTTCTTTCTTTTCATTGTAAGAATCACATTACATATTTTTGTGAATATTGAGCTCTCTCTTTTTGAGCATATTCTCTATGTTTTGTATGTTCTTCAGATTTTGCTTCATTGCTTCTCCTTGTAACAGGTTATTCGGCTTGCAAAAGATCTTCAAGCTCCTGTGGTGTTGTATTTTCTCAACTCCTATAGTCATCACTGTCATCTTCGGGTCTAGGGCATATCAGTTAGCAACTTTAGAAGGAGAACCACTAGCAGATCCAATCAACAACATGCATCTCAAAAGGTTTCACACATAATCTGTGAAGAGCATCAGGATCATCTAATATTAGAAAATGCCAAAAACATTCAGAAAACAGTCCTAGACAAAAAATACAAAAAAATCAAGAAAATTGTAAAGAAAAATCATTCATCCAAAGGGTGAATACCACTCTAGTGACACCTTGGGTAAGTACAGTGGTGAAAGCCTGGTAAAAAGGTACCATTCATAAAGGCTATGGCTCCATTGTCTTTTAGACTTGTTGCGATCACATCCATTGCATCCATTCATCCATCATTTATATCATGGCTTGTTATTGATCTACAATCAAGGTTATTACTTCATGTACCCCACGTCACACTTTCATAGAAATATCTAACTAGGGGAAATGTTCTAAACCTACTAATGGGAGTGGATTATCCATTGCTGGTGATTCATTGAGTTGCTCATTCAAAAACGTCTTGAAATTATACCAAAAACATTCATAAAAACTTAGAAAAACCCAAAAAAATTTGCAAAATGTCCTAAAGATAATACCAAAAACATTCACAACAATCAAAAAATCCAAAAACATGACAAAAACATCAACATCAATTAAAAACATGGCAAAGTACATTATTCCTTGTACATACACATCACAAAAGACACAAAACAACATTTTTTGCTACTCAAACGATGACCACCTATCAAATCAACCAACCAATCAAAACATCTGCACACAACTGTGTTCACAAGGATGCATCCTTCCTCACAAGCAAGACATGGTAACATTTTCTTTGACAAGAAAATTTTGTTGGCCTGATAAGCACTTGGTCGATTTTTTATTTTTTTTATTTATATCAAGTTCCTACGCTACTCCAGGATATCCACAAGTGATTAGAGTAGATGGGATGGTTCCTAATATCTTTTTCTTTCTTTGTTGTTTGTGGATTGTTCCAATGAAGTTCTGGGGCATATACTAATGGTGTCTACGTGGGAAGTTCACTAAGCTACGTGATCCTATGCAAAAATATAGTCATGGATCACTATGGCTTATTGACTACAGCGTATACCTCGACAATTTGTACATGAACCAGAATGGAGGGGAACTTTCCTTGTCTGTGATGTTTGCTTACAAGTGAAACACTCAACCATGGTTTTTGATACCTCGACCAAGATCGATACTACCATGCTCGATGATGAAAATTAAGCATTGTGAATAAGCCACAGATCACCATTTCATCTCATTTGTATATATTGCATTCTATCCATACATAAATCCATATCGCTGCATATCATTCATACATAGTCATGACAATGGATACTCTATTTTGCTCCTCTTACATAGGAATAGGTCCTAGGTCCTCCATACCTTCTATCTAACATTGAATCACCCACCTCACCCTCCCCATCTTGATCATTAACATCACATACCCTACATTGTGTCCCATCAAACCAATCAAGCCACGTTCATTACCGTCCATCTCTAAAAAAAGGGGCTACGTAACTTATGTTATCTTAGGTCATCCTATCAAAAAAGCAAGATACTCTGTCTACACAAGTACATCAACTCACACACACCTAGACTATCAATAGATACTTTTTGATCAAGTATCTTCGAGTCTCAACAAGTAATCAATTATGACAATCCTAAACTACAATAGGAATTTACATCAATTGCCTAGTCTCAAAAGGTATGCTTCATCCAACAAATGCCACAAACACCCTACAATGCTAACACTATCAATTGATCAACCAATCAAACACAATCAAAACAAACAATTACATCAATTGTCTAAGTCTCAACGAGTATTTTGCTTCAGATACCTTGACTTCATCAGGCAATTACCTCAATTGTCTAAGTATCAACAGGTCAATTTAACTCACTTACTCAGACTTTATCCTATCCAAGCGAACAACTGACATCAACTATCACGCTTTGACTCAACCGCGGCAATTCAACTAATTGCACTAGATTGTCCAACCAATTTTGATCAATTATACAGTATCAGTCAACAACACAAACACTACATTTGCATCGTGACCCCCGTGCACTTTCAAGGCTTGCCATTTCTCCGTATTCACTCTGTCTTCTCCCATTCTTTCAACATTCTTT
Source organism: Cryptomeria japonica (assembly GCF_030272615.1). Taxonomy (NCBI): domain Eukaryota; kingdom Viridiplantae; phylum Streptophyta; class Pinopsida; order Cupressales; family Cupressaceae; genus Cryptomeria; species Cryptomeria japonica. The sequence goes on along the minus strand of NC_081414.1, from coordinate 796,554,449 downwards.
CTTTGAAACGACGCGATAAAATACACCATTTCAAAGAGGGGCAAATGTAGACACATAAATTTGTCCACTCAATTAAATAAATATTTAGTATTTATTTGATTAGTTAACCATTAGTCAATGGTTAATTAAATTGATATTTAATTAATTCATCTTAAACCTCTTCTTCTATTAATTAAATTAATTATTCAATTTATTTTATTTTATTCATTAAACCATACTCTTAAATGAATAAGGCATATTTGTTTAAATTAACCCCTTTCCTCATTTAAATAAATAAATATTTATTTAAATCCCTAAAATCCATCCCACTTGCATTTTCCTACAAATACAAGTTGCACCAATAAATAGATTTTATTTCTAAATAAAATCATATTTTCTCTCACCCACCAAACCCACTTGCCTCCTAAACCCCTTCTAGAATCTTCTAATCCATTCCAATTTAGCCTAATTCATCTCCTAATTATTGTCACATTCCTAAAGCAAAGAGAAGTCACTTCTCAAAGCCTCCAAAGTCTTTGAAATGCATTAAAGGCTTTTTATCTTTCAACAAGTTAAGCCCCAAAGTCTTCCAAACTATTTATGGCTCTTAAATAACCATTTATGGCTCTTACATAACCATTAATGGTTAACTCAACTAACCCACATGGTTAGAGGCTTTCCCTCTAACTCAACCCTCATTTAACTCATGGGTCTCTTCAACCATTCATTGCTTTGACCATGATTATCCCCATTAACTCTTGCACAAGAGTTTATCCATTGGATAAAAGCAATTACCCTTGGATAAAAGCTTTATTCACTAAATCAAGCCTAACCAAACCCTCCTAGGGTAATCCTCATGTCATCTCAAGCATTTAATGATTCTTTCCTCTCCTCTCAAGCCATCTCATGTTGACACTTGTCATCATGGGATTGGGTTGAAAGCCATCACATGGATCACAAACCCATCAATCCTAGCCCTTCACAAGCCCACTCAATCTTGACCATCCATTTCCCTATTTCCCCTATAAATAGAGCTCTCATTCTTCATTTTGAGGATCAAAAGTCTTTTGTGCATCAAACTTATAGTCATTTTAGAGAGAGCATTAAGAAGCATTTGCATTGTTATTATACTAAGATTCACATAGACTAATTAGGATCTTTCTCATAGTAAAACATTCACACTTGCATAAGCATTTGTTTTCATTTTTACAACCATCTTGAATCTTCATATGACATCCATGGATAGTGCTAAAAGCTGAGGGCTACACTCATGTGGGACTTGGAGAGGAGAGGAACAAGGGAGGAACATCTATGAACATTTTGGGGAGCATCTTGGGGGGTCTTCTTTCCCTTTTTTGTTTATGTATGCTCTTTATTGTGTGCTTTATATCTCTCTTGATATGCAGAATAAGGTTTTTAAGTTCATTTGTATTTTGTTTTGGTTGTGACTAATCTACTAACATTTGAACTTGTGTTTTGTGCCTTGTACATTCAAATTATTTTGTAAATCTTTATTTGAGTGATTACTCTAGATAAAAGATATTTTGAAAATGCAAAGTTGAGTATAATTGAGTTGTTAAAGTCAAACAAATAGAGAAGATTAGTTAACTAAAGTGACTTGTCAACATGTGGAGGAGAAAATTTAGGTAATTTATACTTTATTACTTGTCACCTAATTGATACTTTATTTTCTAGTTAAAGAGTCCTAGAGGGTTAGGATCAGTCAAGGAGTGTTTTGAAACACTCAACTACTTGATACTTGCATTTACATCCCTAATTTTGAGGGGATTTTAGTTGCACCCACCCAAAGAGGTTGTTTTTATTTTGCCAACTCCTGGTGTTGTTTTAGGGGAGTTATCTTTCAGTTAGCTGTGTGATTTGAGGAAGGGATTGGAGGTCATCCATTTTGGACCCAAAATTTGAATTTTGGGAAACATTTTTGTATAAGTCTTTCTTTTCTCCTCAGTATTCTCTAGTTCTGATTTTTGGAGACCTGTGGTGGCAGCAGTTTTTTCAGAATTTTGTAACTCATTTCTAGTGATTAATGTTCAGATTTTGTAAGCAATTTTACAGATTTGTAATGCAGGTATAAATAGAAGAGTTGTGAGATTGTGCAACTTATTTTGTTGATTATCTTGTGAGTTTGCAAGCAGGTTGTAGGTTATTTATCCATTGGTGCATCACTTGAGTAGTTAAATTGTCAGTTTATGCATATCTTTCTATCCTTTTTCTCAGTCAAATCTCAGTTAGTATTAGGTGATCAAGAAGGAATATAAACTATAATCTAGAGGCCTACTCTCATCATAGGATACCCACAGCCTGAGAATAGTCCCATTTTTCACAGGATTGCAGGTTTTTCACACTTGCATCGTGTGCAAATATCTGTGACAACAATTAGCACCCACATTAATGTGTCTAATTGCATTTTGCATTATAGGACTTCTTTAAGTATTTAACTATTAATTAAATTAAACCTAAGTCCTCTCTTATCAATTCACATATCATAAAATTGGGCCCTTGATCCTAGGTGTACCCTTTTTTATTTAATCCTAATCCTACCCTAATTTCAATATTCAAGATATATTTTGCACATCTACACATCTTAATTTGTGCTACCATGTTGGATTTAGCATTAGAATCATGATAACTTATATCCCTAGAAAATAAAAAAAAAGTTGGTAAGAGCGGGTAGTATACTACTTGGTCCCATACTTTTTTCCTCAAATTTTGGGAGCTTAATTGGGTACTCTTATCGTATTCAAATCTTTCTTGGTGTCAAATTTCATCAATTCTAAGTCAATATTTTATCAAATTCAAGTTTAGGGTTTCATGTATATAGAAATTCTTTCCCTCATTTGAGGATCCCCAAGCTAGCAATTTGAAAGTAGATCCTTGTCAAGGTTAAGTGTAGTTTTGTATGAATTCTCAAATTTGTAAATTCATACATTCATCAAGTCTTCATCAACATCTTCATCAATTATGGAAGCTTTAGGAGATATTAGAGAATAATAAGAGAATCATTGACTATTGATTGTCTTGTACCTCTTCTTTATGATTGGAATGGTTTCATGTTGTTTTCATGTCTCTACTTTGAGCTTTAGATCTGTTGAACCCAAGACAGGACTGAGAGGCGGGGGTGAATTAGTCCAAATAAAAATTAATTGAGCACATAAACAATTAATCAACAACGCATCCAACAAATGAACACCAAGATTTTCTACATGGAAAACCCAAATAAGAAAAAACCACAACGAACACTTTCCTGCAATAAATATTCACTATGTATATCAAATTACAATAAAAATAGCTCACTGCTCAGGACTTGCAAACCAAGGCTAACAACTCTTGGGGAAAGATACAAAAGAGGACTTGCAAAACCTGAAGCTAACTACAACAGGGAAAGATACAAAAAATGAATTGAAAAGAAGTATCTTCTGACCATGAAGTTGTCCTTAAACTCTGCATCAAGCGACCAACATCAACACACACAACTCAGACCTTAATTATCAACACCCGTCTCATATCTCTACCACATTCTCAACACAATTTCCATATCATTTGAACACAACTCTTCTTCTCTTCTCTTCATTGAATTTCCAAACACTTCCTTTCTCATTCTCTACATTGCTCTTCCTACTCTCACAATTCTACTCAACTTCCACACTCAACTCAATCATGTACACATTCCTTATATACAAGATAGATAATCAAAGCTTGAACCAAGTCAACCTAGAACAAAATATACCTTTTGGACCAAAAACACACACTCTGGTCCACTCTAGGAGAAAGTGGGGACCAAAACACATCTTCCAAAGATCAACCCACCAATCTATAATAGTTGAAACATAACAAACAAAATATCAACACACTATGCATCAATAAAAGTTGATGCACATGAAAGGGGACAAGCAAAAACAAAGCTCAAATTTCAATAAGTTAGTCTCAACCAAAACCAAAATGAAATTTTAACCTTAAAATGTACATCAAAAGAGAATACAAAGCACACAAATGGAAGAAAACAAATGAAAAGAAGAGAGAAGAGACTCCCTAAGATGCTCCCATTGTGCTCTTGATGGCTCTCCCTTGTTCTTCTCCTCTCCAAGATCCAAAATGAAATTCTTGAGTGTAGCTCTTAGTTTTATCATGTAGCCATGGATGCCAAATTAAGAATTGAATGGTTGAAAAAGAACTTCTATTTCTATACAAATGCACAAATACATTTCTATTAGAAAGATAAGATGAGTGTTTATGCCAATATAGTAACAATGCTTAAAAATGCTTCCTCCTTTGTTGGAGGATGAGGGTTCCATTTATAGGTAAAATGGGCAATTGGAGGGTCAAGATTGATATGGCTTAGCAAGGGATACGAAGCATGAGAGAGGCATGATCCTAAATCCATGTTTGCAACTTCAACCAATACAATGGTGACAAGTGGAATCATGAGAAGGCTTGAGAGGAGAGGGAAGAGGCATTAAACACTTGAAGAGACATGATGGTTACCCTAGGGGGTTTGGTTAGGGTTAAGTTAGTGGATAAAGATTTTATCCAAGGGATAAATGAATGTGAAAGGGTTAAAGGGTAACCATGGTCAAAGAATTGAATGCTTGAAGAGACTTGAGGGTTAGATGGATGGTTGAGTTAGAGGAAAAGTCTCTAACCAAGGGTCAAATGTGTGTTAGTTAGATTAAAGCCTTTAAGCCTTAAGAAGACTTTGAGGGTTAACTTGTGGAAGGGAGAAAGATTTTAATGCTTTTGAGAAGTGACTCCTCCCTAATCCCTTAGTTAGGAATGTGCAAATGTCTAGAAGGGGATTAGGCTAAATTAGAAAGGATTAGAAGAATTTAGAAGAAGGGTTAGTGTGAAAGTGGGTGAGGATAAATAGGATTTAAAAAATTTAAATGTGCATGTGAATTTTGGATTTTATTTAAATAAATATTAATTTATTTAAAATGAGAAGAAGGGGGATAAAGCATTAAATGCTTGAAGACTTGAAGGAAGTCATTAAAGACTTAAGAGGACTCTAGAAGGAAGCCATTAAAGGCTTAAAGACTTTGAGGGAAACTATTAAAGGCTTGAAAATAATCTAGAATGAAACCATTAAATGTTTGAATATTTTAAAGGAAGCCATTAAAGGCTTGAAGACTCTAGAAGAAAACCATTAAAGGCTTGAAGAATTTAAAGAAATCCATTAAAGGTTTGAGTTGATGGGTTTTGGGTTAACCTTTGGTTTAGGAATGTGCAAACCATTAAAGGGTGATTAGGCTAATAATAGGGGTTTAGACATGATTAGGAGGAAGGTTAACTTGCAACTTGCATTTTCTAGAAAGTGCAAGTGGGTGAGGGATTTTAGGAATTTAAATAAATATTAATTTATTAAATGTGAGAAAGCGGTTTTTAGGGATTTAAATAAACATTAATTTATTTAAATGTGAGAGATGGGATTTGGAGATTTTAAATAAAAATTAATTTATTTAAATGAGAGGAAAGTGGGAATTTAAATAAATTGATAGATTTATTAAATAGTTGGACTATAGTTAGTTATCTTAATTTAAATAAATTTATGAAATTTGTTTAATTAAAATAGTAGAATAAGGTTGGAATGAATTAATTAAATGCAAATTTAATTAATAGAATAACATTAGTATATTAAACAAATATTAAATATTTATTTAATTTAGTGGACATATTTATGTGTCTACAAAAATAATCAAAAAACATCAAAAACTATGGTGAGACTCATAAAACATCAAAAACTCCTCGATAAATCATATCCGGGTGTAAGGATAGGTCTAGCATAGAGTATCACAACCATCTATGAACAATGCGACAACATCAAGAGAATACAACAATATTTCTAGACCACAAAACTATCATATCCATGATACAAAACTATACACAAAGAATATAACAATAACAAACAACATCAACAACACTTTTCGGACCCAAACACTTCTGGAACAACCAATAGAACAATTATAGCACCAATAGAGCAAGATATCTCTGCACCACTATCTTTCCAGACCAAACAAATCTTAAACAACAAGTTTGACATCAATGAAAATCACAACAACACATACTTACAATAATATCCCCCTTTGTTATTGATGGCAACACTTGATAAAACTAAACTCAACTTGCAACCAAAACTTGATCAATCTGCAAAACAATATTACTCAATATCTCTCTAGAACTAAATCTCTGCACTTCTCAATCTCTCTCCCTATTAGAAGTATCTAAAAACTGCTCAATCTCTCCCTCAGAACTACTCAATCTCTCCCCCTTTACCATCAAGTACAAAGGCCACAAAAACACTACACACACCACTTCTCCCCTTGAGAGTAGCCACAACATCAATCTAGGATAAGAAAAAAGCATGAAAGCTCCCCTTGGAAAGATGCACCTCCATAATGCACCTAGCTAGAAAAGGGAGGGGCAATAACCCCAAGATTCTCCTGAAGAAACTCAAATGTATCTTTTGCCAATGTCTTAGTGAAAATATCTATAACTTTCTCTTTGTAGAAATGTACTCCAATCGAACATCCTTCTCAAAAAATTTCTCTCTTAAGTAATGATATCGGATTGAAATGTGTTTTGTTCTTGAATGCATAACTAGAATCTTTGAAATGTTTATTGCACTTGTGTTGTCACAAATAATAGGAATTGCTTTATCATATGTTACCTTGATATCTTTAAGAATCTGTCTCATCCACATCACCTGAGTACAACAAGATGATGTTGCAATATACCTTGCTTCAGCAATAGATAAGGAAATTGAATCTTGTTTCTTACTAAACCAAGAGACCAATCTGTCCCCTAAAAAGAAAGCACCACCACTAGTACTCTTCCGATCATCAACACTTCTAGCCCAATCTGCATCAGTATAAGCTTTCAACATGAAATATCCACCTTTTTTGTACCAAAGTCCAAAGTTCATAGTACCTTTCAAATATCTGAAAATTCTTTTCATAGGTTTCTCATGTGTCACCTGTGGATTTTCCTGAAATCTAGCCACCAAACAAACAACCTACATGATATCTCATCTGGATGCAGTCAAATACAAAAATCCACCAATCATCAACTTGTACATCTTCTATTCAACCTCCAGAGACTCATCATCTTTGCTCAACTTACACCCAATAATTAAAGGAGTTGTAACTGGTTTGCAATCATCAAAACCAAATTTCTTCAACATCTATTTTACATACTTGTTTTGTGAGATAAAAATTCCATCTTCAGATTGAATAAATTGCAACCCAAGAAAGAAAGACAACTCACCAATCATTGACATCTCAAATTCTTTAGCAAACTCTTTACATAAACTATCATTTCCTCCCAAAATGAGATATCATCAACATATACTATAACAATTAACAACTTATCTCCATCCATCTTGAAATCAAGATTACTATTGGTTGTACATTTCTTGAAATTTCATTGAAACAAATACCCGTTTAATCTTGTGTACCAGGCTCTAGGTGCTTGTTTGAGTCCATACAATACTTTCTTTAGTCTACACACAGTATCTAGATTTTTTGTCAATCCGAATCCATCTGATTGCTCAATGTATACTTCTTCTAGATCTCCATTCAAAAATGTTGATTTTACATCCATTTGATAAACTCTAAAGTTCTTGTAAGCAAAAAGTGCAAGAAAAATACGAATAGATTCCATCCTTTCTAATAGAGAAAAAGTTTCTTCAAAGGCTATGCCTTCCACCTAAGAATATCCTTTACATAAAAATCTTGCTTTGTTCCTTGTAATTTGTCCTTGCTCATTTAGCTTATTCCTGAACACCCATTTAGTTCCTATCACATTTTTGTCCATCAATATAGGTACTAGCTCCCAAGTCTTGTTCTTCTAGATTTGATTTAGTTCTTCTTCCATTTCTTTTACCCAAATTTCATATTTACTTGCTTTCTCATAAGTCTTCGGCTCAGTCTTTGATAGAAAGCAATAATTGGCTTGTTCTTGAGCTTCTGCAATCTTTCTTCTTGCCTGAACACCTTTTGTCTTGTCTCCATTCAAAAATGTTGATTTGATATCCATTTGATAAACTCTAAAGTTCTTGTAAGCAAAAAATGAAAGAAACATACGAATAGCTTCCATCCTTGCTACTGGAGAAAAAGTTTCTTCAAAGGCTATGCCTTCCACCTGAGAATATCCTTTACATACCAGTCTTGCTTTGTTCCTTGTAACTTGTCCTTGCTCATTTAGCTTATTGCTGAACACTCATTTAGTTCCTATCACATTTTTGTCAACCGATCTAGGTACCAGCTCGCAAGTCTTGTTCTTTTGGATTTGATTTAGTTCTTCTTCCATTGCTTTTACCCAAATTTCATATTTAATTGCTTTCTCATAAGTCTTCGGCTCATTCTTTGATAGAAAATAATAATTAGCTTGCTCTTGAGCTTCTGCAATCTTTCTTCTTGTCTGAACACCTTTTGTCTTGTCTCCAATTATCTGATTTTTTGAATGATGTTTTTGAACATACTGTTGGAGATCAAAATTGTAGGCAACTAAACCCTAAAGGTATGCCAAGCCTTATGTTTAGGTTCAACATTCAATTCTGGCCAACTGACAGAATAAATCAATGTGATGGTAATTCTCTACGCTTGAGGCTCTGTTAAAACTAGGCAGGTATACCCTATTACCAAGCATCTTTATCCTATGATACTTAAGTAGATTATGACTACAAAATTGTCTTTTGGTCAATCTCAAACTCGCATGTAGATTTGATATACCTAAAACCTTTACTCATACTTTCTACTTCAATGAAGCTGAAAATGAAATAAAATTAACTGATTTTTTGAGATTATAAGTATATGATTATGAACAGTGCCTTCTTCACCTATTGGGTTCAGAGTCTCCTGAATTTCTTTCCCTATATTCTCCTTGTTAGACAGTTTTAAAAAGACCATCCACTGTAAATCTTCTCACACTTAGTGATTAAATTTCATTATGACGATTACCATGTAGGTAATTTTAATCTTTCCTAGAAAGAGGCTAATATAGTAACCAATCCAAAAATAGTAATTTCTCTTGATCATTCCACACAACAATGTACTAGACTGGAAATAACAAAATAACCACTGAATGTAGAAAGATTTCTAGAAGCCTTTGATTTATTAGACTCAAAATAACAAGCTCAAATTGCAAAGAATTCACAATTATCTTTTACACCAGATAGAAATGAAAATAGGTTGATGGTATTGCTTATCTAGAATATTAATTGTTGAAACCCTAAAAATATAGGGCACTGTCTTATGAAATCTATCACAATGTTTTTATATGATCTTATTCTCCCCCTTTTTTCGGTCTTGATTTCCCTTTTATAAGTACAAGGGAGTTCTTCAGACCAATACATTATGAAAAGATACAACTATTTGATGATCATTTTAATTTTGATTTTACAAATATTTGATGTTATAACTGAAATAATCATTTATCAATCTTGGTTTTAGCACTCATGTGGAAAATACTTTATGATTAGGCATATCACCTCTTATAATCCCCTTATCATATTTTGTATAACCATTCACCTTCGCATGATTATATTTCTCCAACTAAAAATATATTTTACTTTGAAAATAACTACTCCTTGGCAATGGAGAATATGCTCATTTTGATAGAAGCCATCCTTATCAAAGTCAAGATATGATTATACTTCAACAAATTAATTTAGTTAACAAAATAGGGTTTCCTTTTATTCATTTTGCCCACTTATCATTTTATGTAAAAATATTTCACCTATTGGGAAAACTTTTTTGGTGAAGGATTATTTAATTGTGCACATTGATATTCCTCCTTAAATATTATCGCATGGAAATACTTTACCGAGCAAAAATTGAATTTCCCTGAAAGTTGTGTATAGTGAATATATAAGCTTCTTGTCATTTTCATAAAAGAAATTTGATATAGCTTCCCACATAATCTCACCTTCAGATTCACCCTCCTCTGTAAATTTTATAATATCATTTTCACTTTCTTGGGTGAAAACCCTTTTAAAGAAACAATTTTGCAATTATAATTTCTTCTCTTATTTTTGTGTGTTCCTTTACCTTTTTGAGTGCATTAGGGTTTCCATTTTCATGTAGATTGAAGCAAGAATAAAATATTTTCAACATGTCTACTTCGTGTATATCTGTAATCATGGCTCTCCTTGAGATCACATTTGTTGCAAGGCATTACCTCAAGCAACTCTCCTGCCTTGATTCGGCTTCCACATCTTATGTATATGTATATAGAGCATTTCAACTGTTGTATCTAATGAAATCATTCTATCCCTAATGCTTCAATGTGTGTCCATAAATTTTTTCGGGTACCCTAGTTTTGGTACACATAGAGGTGATGATGGCACAATTTGTAGAATCTCGGGTTTACACATGTCGATTGCATTTTCTTGGGAGTTTCGATAATCCTTTTAACAAACTCTTTTTTGAAATCCCTGAAGTCATTGTATTCCATGAAATTCCATCCCATTATTTCGTTGAGGCATACCGTTAGTGATTGTGCAATTTGTCTTGGGTCTTGTGAGTTGCATCTGCCCGAAAAATGTCCGATTCTTGCAATTATCAAATTCTTTCACTATTCAATTGTATTTGTTCAAAAATTCCCATGCCTTGTCCTTGCATCCACAACGTGCATATATATCCATTGGGGAATCCTTCTATCTTTAGAGCTTTAAAGGATATCCATAAATTGTTCCAAGGCCAACATTTTAGCATACACCGTTAGGGTGGTGAAACAATATGTTTTGCTCCTGCCAATTCTATTTGAAAGTTCCTTTTTATTTAATTCATTTGTGTATATCAGACACTCATGGCCTTTCATGTGACCACATTTATTTGAGGCATGTTGTGTATATTCCACAATCATGGTAGCGATGAGGTCACATTTCTTTGAGGCAAAACCAAACAATTCACATGTCGTGTCTATTTTTCCATATATATTTCTTCGAGGGCAACTGCAACAACAACATCTGATTAAATTTATGTTCTTCATACACTGATGGTTGTTCATACCTTGTTCCATTATTTCTATTTGTTGGCCATTTTGAGGAATTGATTAAGTGTTGCATTGATGTTTTGTCATTGATGTAACACTAGTTGTTTTGGTTGCTTTACCGGTGTCCTTCTGGTCCTGGTAGGTTGTTTGGTTTCTGGTTGGATTGGATTGTTATGATCCAATATGCTCTAGTATGTTTGGGGTTATAGAATTGGCTTATTCATGCTCATGTTCAATCAGTTGGTTTTGATCTAGTGATCTGATGATATCCTGTTTGCTAGCAAGCTTGGTTTGTTGTTCTGGCAAGGGTTTCACCGATAGAGATTTGATGAAGATCGTTGATGATGTGCATAAGTGGTGTTGGTGTGACTTCTAGTGGAGATTCAGGATGCTAATGGTGATCATGTTTGAGACTTAGTTGATTGGGATCATTGCTTTGACATGTATGGACCTATATTGTCTCCTGGTATTATCTAGGTTATGGACTGACTTAATGTTGGATTGGACCTCTCGATGTGTTTTCAGGATGCCTTGTGGGTTGGATATTATTTGTTTGATCTCAGGCCGACATGTTTTTTAATTATGTTATTGGTTTATTGTGTGGTGGATGACCTTATTGTGTATGGTCGAGGGTTTATATATATATGATATCAAATCTCATTGTAGATCATGATATGGCATGTAATGTGAGAATAATGTAATAATCATTCAGGTAGAGGATTTTGTCGATCATTGGTGATCAAGTTGGGTTTATGTAAGAGGATTTAGTCCTCTGGTATTGAGCTTAACCGAAACTGTACTCAGGCATAGGAGATGCTATCTTTGCAGTTCATTCATTTCTCCGGATTGTAGTATAGATTTATATGTAGTCAGTGAGACTCCTTTTGTGATGATCAGTGCGCTCTAGGCTATTGGCCTTCCAGCAAGTGCAGGCCCCTCAATTGTAATCCACATACGTACTACAAAAGTATTATTTGACTGTGGGTAGGCTTCCCACCATGGCTTTTCCCTTTACCGGGTTTTCCACGTATAAATATTGGACTCATGTGGATGGTATTTATTCTCTGATTGTTGTTTATGCTTAATTAGTTTATCTGCTATTTTGGTATTTGGTTTATGCATTTTGGTATTGATCTTTTGGGTTCTGGTATTAAATTTTTAATTTCTTAAGGTTCTAGTAATCTGGTGACAACTAATTCATCCCCTCCTCTCAGTTGTCTTCTGGTTATTTGAACTGTCTAACAATTGGTATCAGAGCTTTGGTCCTCTCTGCAGAAGCTTAACCGCTTGAGGAAGATCCTATGGCGACTAACAATTCAAGTTCATTTGGTTCATCTGCTGCTATCTTTCAGAGAGATATTCCTAGCCTTGATGGAACAAATTACAGAGTGTGGAAGATTCAGATGGAGACTCATCTGAGATGTCTTGGTAAGGAGATTTGGGAGATCATAGAGAATGGTGTTACACCTCATAATCTGGCATCTGGCAACCCTCCTATGGAAAAATTGGATAAGGAGCTTGAGAATGATTGTAGAGAAAGAGAAGCCCTCTTGTGTGCACTTTCTAATCAACAAATAATGGGATTAATTGACAAATCATCTGCAAAGGCTATATGGGACAAGTTGGAGACTCTTGATGAAGGTGACCCTATGGTAAAGATTGCTAAACTTGATGGTTATTGGGTGAGATATGAAAACTTGAAGATGGAAGAAGATGAAAGGATAACTGCATTCATGGAAAGGGTAAATGAGATTGTTATGGGAATTCAATGTTGTGGTGGAACTCTGAGTGAAGATGAAAAAGTTTATAAAGTTATGAGAGATTTACCACAGGCTTACAAGATGAAGGCTACTGTAATTAATGAATTGAGAACAATGGCTAATACTTCTATCAATAGAGATACCTTAGTCGGGAAATTATCTGCTTTTGAGCTTGAAGAATTTGGACCTTCTGGAGTTGTGAAGTTTGAACCTTCTCTTCATGTATCTACATCATCAACCAGCAAGAAAGATTGGAAAACTTTATATGCAAGGGAATTGGATGATATGAAGAGAGAAGATGAAGAATTTGAGCAACTTGAAGCCCTATTTGCTAGAAGGGTACCTAAAGGGTCAGTAGGAAGTAAGTATGAAGGAAAATAACCTTTTAAATGTTTTGCATGTAATAAGATTGGTCATTTTGCATCTAGATGTCCTAAAAGGATTTCAAGATTTGAAGAGAGAGCTAGAAGATCTTTTATGCCTAACCCTGGATATCAAAACAAGTATAAGTATAGGAAAAACCAAGATAAATCATGCTACATAGCGGATGAGGAAGGTGTGACTGATTTTGATGATGAACTGACATAAGACTCTGCTAGTGGTTCTGGCAATGGAAAGGAATGGGTGTTCCTGGCTATCGAAGAAGATGTTCCGGCACTAGAAGAGAATGTACCTAAAGAGAAGGCACTTGCTGCTAAAATTGAAGATAAGGATGAATGGGTAATTGACAGTGGATGTTCACATCATATGAATGGAGATAAAAGGAAGTTTCTATCTTTGTAAGAATTTGATGGCGGTCTAGTTAGATTTGGAGATGACAAAGTGTGTATGATCAAGGGAAAAGGAACTATATCATTGGATGGTAAGCACAATACTGATAATGTTTATTATGTTGAAGGTTTAAGGCATTATCTTTTGAGTGTAGGTCAATTGGTTGGTAAAGGATTTCAATTACAGTTCAAGGATGGAAAATGCAAAATAATTAATAGATTTGGTTTGGAGATTGCAACCGGTACTCAGACAAAAGGTAATATATTTCATTTGAATTTTATTGAGAAGACATGTTTGATTGCGCAAATTGATGAGAGTTGGCTATGGCATAAAAGGCTATGTCATGTAAATTTTGATTGCATTGTGAAGATCAGTTCAACTAAGGCAGTTAGAGATATACCTAAGATTGTGAAGCCCTGTAATCTAGTATGTAAAGAATGTCAAATGGGAAAATAGGTCAGAACCTCTTTTAAGAGTATACAAGACAAATCTAATGATGTTCTTGATCTTATTCATACTGATTTGTGTGGCCCTTCTAGAGTTAAAAGTTTTCAAGGTGATAGATATTTTATGCTAATCATTGATGATTATTCTAGAATGATGTGGGTTACTCTTTTAAGGGAGAAATTTGAGGATTTTGAAAAGTTTAAAATCTTTAAGGATAAAGTTGAGACAGAGACAGGATTGAAGATTAAATGTTTAAGGTTAGATCATGGTGGAGAATTCACATCTGGTGAGTTTACTAACTTTTGTGAGAAGGATGGTCTAAGGAGACAATTTTATGCTCCCCAGACACCTCGGCAAAATGGAGTTGTGGAAAGGAAGAACATAACTATCTTGGATGTTGCTTGAACAATGATGATGGAAGCTAGCCTACCTCATATCTATTGGAGAGAAGCAGTGAGCACAACAATTTATACATTCAACAAAGTACATATCAAAGGAGAAACTGGTAAGACACCTTATGAATTATGGTTTGGAAATACACCTACAGTTAAGTATTTCAGAATCTTTGGTAGTAAATGTTATATCAGGAGAGATGATATCATTGACAAATTTGATCCTAGATGTGATGAAGGAATTTTTCTTGGTTATTCTAATGAAAGAAAGACATATAGATGTTATAACAAGAGATTGCAGAGGATTGTGGAGAGTGCTAATGTCAAGGTGGATGAGCGTATACAAGTTAAATCAGAATTTATGAGCAAGAACCGACATTGGAAATGATCAAAACTAAACCAGTAATACCTTTACAGAAAAAAAATGTTGAACCAGTTACTCCGACAATATTAAAAAATTTAATAGTAAATGAAGAACCGAGAAGAGGAACAAAGAGTTAGAAGACTCCTAGGTATGTGAGATTGAATCATTCAGAAGATCAGATCATTGGGGATAAGAACAATTGAGTGATGAAAAGAAGGAGATTGGCATCTAATGAGGTATGTTTAATTTCTCAAGTTGAACCAATATTATTAATTGAAGCATGTAAAGATGAATGTTGGATGAAAGCTATGGAAGAGGAATTAGGTTAGATTGAGAAGAATAACACATGGACTTTAGTTCCCTGACCTAAAAATAAGAATGTTATTGGAACTAAATGGGTTTTTAGGAATAAATTAAATGAAGATGGACAAGTTGTAAGGAATAAAGCTAGATTGGTTTGTAAAGGATATTCTCAGAAGGAAGGAATTGATTATGGTGAAACTTTTGCACCTGTAGCTAGGATTGAAGCTATAAGATTATTTCTTGCCTATGCTGCACATAAAAACTACAAGGTTTATCAGATGGTGTCAAGTGTGCATTTTTTAATGGGGATCTTGATGAGGAAGTTTATATTGAGAAACCTGATGGTTTTTCACTTTTAGAGGATAAAAACATGGTTTGCAGGTTAAGAAAAGCTTTATATGGATTGAAACAAGCACCTAGAGCTTGGTATGCAAGGTTAGATAAATATCTTTTGAAGCTTGGTTTCACTAAAGGTAATGCTGACAATAATCTATATTTTAAAGTAACTGATGATGATATACTGATTATTGAAGTTTTTGTTGATGACATCATTTTTGGAGGTGAAGATAAGTTATGCATGGAATTTTCTAAGAATATGGAGAAAGAATTTGAAATGTCTATGATTGGGGAAAAAAAAATTTCTTAGGTTTGTAGATTACTCAAACTGATAAAGGTATTTTCATCTATCAAACTAAGTATGCTAGGGAATTGTTGAAGAAATTTGGTATGGTGGACTCTAAACGGTAAGTACTCCTATGGTTACAAGTGATAAATTGACAAGGACAGATGTTTCTACACCAGTAAATCCTACAAGATACAAGTCTATGATTGGAGGTCTGCTATATTTGACTCAGACTAGGCCTGACATAATGAATGTTGTTTGTATTGCATCTAGATTTCAGAGTGATCCTAGAGAAAATCATGAGAGTGTGGTGAAAAGAATATTTAGATACTTGTAAGGTACATCTGAATATGGTTTATGGTACCCTAAGGATGATGACTTTACTTTATGTGCATATACAGATGCAGATTGGGCAGGTGATGTTGATGATTGGAAAAGTACTTCCGATGGAGCTTTCTTTCTTGGAAAGAAGTTGGTTTCATGGATCAACAAGAAAAAAACATGTACTTCTTTATCTACTGCTGAAGCTGAGTATGTTGTTGCTGCTACTAACTGCACACAAGCTTTATAGATGAAGCAAATGTTGAAGGACATTAAAGTGCATTGCATTGGACTGGTAGTTATTCACTATATAACTCTACTGCTATTGACATATCAAAGAATCTGGTATTTCACTCTAAGACAAAGCACATATCTATCAAGTATAACTTTTTGAAGGAGAAGGTGGAAGAAAATGAAGTTAGAATGGTTTGTGTGAACACTAAAGAACAGATTGCAGATATTTTCACTAAATTTTTGCCTAAAGAATCATTTGAGTACCTGAGAGACAAATTAGGGGTTTCTGCCCCTCCGACAGAGAACTAGTTGATGTTATTTGGCATCAGTCTGGTATGCATTATTAGAGATATCATTCATTCTAGATTGATGTGGGGATGCTACTGCTCAGGGGGAGTAGTTAGCCTTGTGTTTTAATGGTTTTTGTTTTTGCTTTGATATTTCTATCAGATTTTTGGCATTGATGTCAAAGGGGGATAGATATATGTGAAAAACATAGCTTTACATAGATATCATTCACAGGGGGAGTTTGGTCTTTCTTTCATAACTTCATTGCTATATCTTTGTGTGGGACATTGTTGGTTGTCTTCCATTGGGGGAGACTTGTTTGGCATCTTTTGGCAGTTGGATGTTTTTCACATCTAGTGTTGCCATCAATGCTAAAGAGGGATATTGTTGGCCATTTGGAGGAATTGATTATGTGTTGCATTGATGTTTTGTCTTTGATGTCAACACTAGCTGTTTTGGTTTCTTTACCGGTATCCTTCTAGATCTGGTAGGTTGTTTGGTTTTTGGTTGGACTGGATCATTATGATCCGGTATGGTTGGGTTATGGAATTGGCTTATTCATGGTCATGTTCAATCAGTTGTTTTTGATTTCGTGATCAGATGCTATCATGTTTGCTAGCAAGCTTGGTTTGTTGTTTTAGTGAGGGTTTCACCAATAGAGATTTGATGAAGATCTTTGATGATATGTATAAGTGGTGTTGGTGCGGACACTAGTGGAGATTCAGGAAGCTGATGGTGATCATGTTCGAGACTTAGTTGATTGGGATCATTTCTTTGGCATGTATGGACCTATATTGGGTCTCGGTATTATCTAGGTTATGGACCGGCTTAATGTAACGTGTGGATTGGGCCTCTCGATGTGTTTCTGGGATGTCTTGTGGGTTGGATATTTTTTGTTTGGTCTCAGGCTGACATGTTTTGTAATTATGTAATTGGTTTATTGTTTGGTGGTCGACCTTATTGTGTATGGTCGAGGGTTTGTATATATATGATATAAGTTCTCATTGGAGACCATGATATGGAATGAGATATGGAATGTAATGTGAGAATAATGTAATAATTATTTAGGCAGAGGATTTAGTCAATCATTGGTGATTGAGTTGGGTTTATGTAAGAGGATTTAGTCCTCTAGTATAGAGTTTAATCAGAACTGTACTCAGGCATAGGAGATGCTATCTTTGCAGTTCATTCATTTCTCCGGATTATGCTATGGATTTCTATGTAGTTAGTGAAACTCCTTTTGTGATGAGAAGTGTGCTCTAGGTTGTTGGCCTTCCTGCAAGTGCATGCCCCTCAATTATAATTCACATAATTAATGCAGAAGAATTATCTAACTATGGGTAGGCTTCCCACCATGGTTTTTCCCTTTACCGGGTTTTCCACATATAAATCTTGGTATCATGTGGATGGTATTTATTCTCTGATTGTTGTTTATGCTTAATTGGTTTATTTGCTATTTCGGTATTTGGTTTATGCATTCCGATATTGATCTTTTGGGCTATGGTATTAAAGTTTTTAATTGCTTAAGATTCCGGTAATATGGTGACAACTGATTCACCCCCCCTCTCAGTTGTCTTCCGGTTATTTGAACTGTCTAACAATATTTTGGTGTAAGATGTTGGCAATGATTGTGGAAATTGGCTTTACACCTACCAATACCATTTGCTTGAATATCGCGAAGGTCTTTTCAACAAGACTATTTCGAATATATCTTGCAATTATAGCATCTGACAACATATTATTTATTTTGAGGCGGCCTATGGAACAACTTACATGCCTTATCTGTGCTTCTCATTGCTAATGCATGTGTTTATTGTAACCTGGAATTTTGATAAAATGCTTTTCGGCCTCATAGATATGCTATGTCATGTAGAAAAGTTGGAGACCCACCATGTTTCGCCTCAACCCTAAAATTGAATTAGGGTAATTTTCTGCCCTTTAAACAAATCTATTCTCGACATCTCCATAATCATCGTGTTCCATGGGACCACACTTCTGTGAGTTATTGTCATCATGCGATTTCCTTGTGCAACCTAATTAGGGCATCCTTGATTTTTTCGGTGTAACATTGTATTTCGAGGAAACAATTTTTGCCTTCATACATATGCGATGTTATGTAGAAAAACTTGTGGGCCCACCACTTCATGTGCTCATTTAATAATTAAATGATTTCTTCAATATGTGATTAATTTCTAAGACATTGGGACTTGATATAAATATTTTATATCTCTTCTTGAATGGTTTTGTGTGAGTAAGAACGTCAAAGGTGAGGGGTCCACCATTTAAATTTGTAATGCCTCATCTTACTAAATGTGCATAACGATAAATAATTTATCTTTCCTCTTTCTTATAATGGTTATAATAGTTAATTTAAATCATATTAGAATGATTTAAATATTGACTTTCACCTGAATATTATCCCACATAGGTACCCATTGCATCTTTATATATATGTATATATATTTTAAATGAGTTATTATTGAAATCAAATTGATTTAAATAATATAGCTTTAGGTCTGAAACCAACCTTTTTCTTATGTGTGCCATGATATTCATCTGTATTTTTTATGACATGCCAATCCCCTTCTGAAACTATTTGCTGGGCTCTACCCTTATGGGAGCTGCATTTACTCTGCATACAGTTTTAAAAATATAATCCATTACTTACTATGAGTTTTAATACTCTTGGAAAATTTAAATCATAATATTGATTTAAATTGTCAACTTTAGAACATTCACTATTGTGTGCATTATCAAGCTCTGAAATGAAGCTGGATCATGTGTGTTATTATTATAAACTTAGGTATTGGCATTACATATGGCTTGTTATTCATGTCTTTCATTAATGAAGTTGTAACAATAATAACCTTATATGGTGATTAAATAAACCATTCTTCTCAAGCCAATATCCATAAATTGGAAAAGCTTGGTGTTAGCAAAGAAAACTTCAATAGCTTTGTGAATGTGTTCTCCTTCTTAGCCAAAAAATCTTGTTCTGACATATTTTTCCAATGAATCCACTTGAACATGAGGTCACGAGAGTTGGCAATCATGTAGACAGTTAACAAAAGATTTCAATGCAATTGATGGCTCTGAGAAATTCATTCTGATGTGAGAGATATTAATTTCCAAAGTACGCTCTAAGATTGACCCGTACACCGACATCCCCGTCGTGCTCTGCACCTCCCTTTTCCGACGGACTCCTGCGATCTCCCTTCTGTCTATTCCGCTCCTGCCACTACCGCTATTGCTCTTGACCCCCACCATCTGCCACTGGTCAGCACCTCTAACATCTCTCCCTGGGACACTCTGCCACCAACCTGACCCCTGCCACTGCGCCAACATCCATCTCCGGTCGGGCCCTTGCCACGCAGACCTCCCTGTCAGCCCAATCTCTCCCGTCGGCATCGGCCACAATAGACCTCCTACTGGCCGCCAACTACTACTCCAGCGGCTTCCTTGGCATTTGCTTCAGCTGGCCATCCAACCCTCTGGTGTTGCCCCCGCTCCGACCCACTTCATCCTCTGACAATCCAGTCAACATCTACGTGGCGTCATGTCACCTGCCCCCGCCACATCAGCCACCGACGCGGGTCCCACCGCCAGCCAGACCAGTCAACCCACCATGTGGCACTTCTGTACGCCATGTCAACAACCCAACTGGCTTCTAAATCACTAGAACACATCAGCCATGCATTTCGTACTGGCAAATTAGGCAGTGCCATGTCATCCGTTCGTACAGTATGAACGCCACATAGGCGAGGAGGCAAAGTTTTTGCAACGGTCATATGATCTTCAAATTTAACCTCATGTTTTTTTGACCTCATCATTTTTTTTGAAATTTTAGCAGGCCCCCTTCTGTTGAGCTTTTTGATTTTGCAGTTCAAATTCAAATGGCCATATCTTGCTCATTTTTGCTCCTTTTTTGGTGCAATTGTTTTTGAAATGGGCTACAATTTCGTGTACTTTCTTGTGGTGGAATTATTTTCTGATTTTGATGGACATATTTTTTAGAAATATCAGTTTTTGGTGACTGTACCTGTCCAATCCCCATTTTTGCAACTTCCAGGACTCCGTTTGGGCTCATACAAACTCCTTTTCAGGTGCCTTTTTTTACAGTGCATAATTTTTTGTCTACTCTCATAATATGCTATCATTTTGCAACGATTTTGGGTAGAAATTGTACTTTAACCATATGGTCTTTTTTGGCCAATTTGGCACTTGTATTGCATAGATCTATCTTGCTGGTCTTTTTCTTAGTAGTTCTCAGCCTATTGGGGCAGTTGTAAAACAAAATCAGAATTCCACCTTACCATTGTTTGCAAGTGGCCTATTGTACACACACTAAGTATAAAGTGCCAAATCATCATTTTTGGGGGGCACTTTGATTGATTGAATTTAGGGGGGGTGTCTCTTTTGCTTTTGTGCTCTTGTGTTCCTTCATTTTTTCTGCCATGGGTTCTTCTAAGTTTCCTCTCTTAACTCCTCATAATCATGCTACTTGAAAAATTGATGCATGGAGTAAACTTATGGAAAAAGGACTAACTCATTACATTGATGGAACTATTGTTGCTCCCGCTGATCCTAAGGCTGATCTTGTTGGTCAGTTGGATTGGCTCACTAAAAATATCATGGAAATTGGTACCCTAAGAAAGTTTGTATCAAAGGATTTCATTTTTCATATTGAGAAATGTACTCTAATCAAGAATGCTTGGCAAAAGTTTCAAGACTTGTATAGTCAAGTTGATGAGATTAGGGGATATCAAATTGATAGTTATCTCACCATGTTAGATCCAAAGAACTTTGATATTATACAAGATTATGTCACTAAGGCAAAATATTTGAGGGCACAACTCAAAGATTGTGGCATTGATAAGAAGGATACTCAATTGATCTTAGATTTGATGGGCAAGCTTCCACAAGAATATGTAGCATTTGTTTCTAGTTTCCAAACCCATAGGATGACAATGGGTTCAAGCTACACAATGCCTACACTTGATACTTTCGTTGAAATGTTGATGATGGAACAAACTAAGTTGATAAGCATGAGCATTCTTAAGGCTTCTAAATCTCAAGCATTAGTGGCAAATCAAGGGAACAAAGGAAATCAAGGAAATGACAACTCAAACAAGAAGAAATGGCAATCAAAGCCTAAGGACAAAGCATCACCTTCTCCACAACTAGGAGATTCAACCTCTTCCAAGAGGGACAATTCACCAAAGAGGGAGAGACCTACTTGTGCCTATTGTAAAAAGTTTGGTCATGAGGAGCGTTGTTGTCATTCTAAGAAGATTGATGAGCTCACACACATCCTTAAAAAGAATAACATCGATTTGCCTAATGTCTACAAGAAGGAGGATTCATCAACTTCCACTTCCTCATATTCAAAAGGGAAAGGGCAAGCATTCATGGCTTCTACAAGTGGGAAGACTCACTTTTTTGGGACAAGAAAAGGAAAATCTCTTTGTGCTACTACAAGTCATGATTTAGGAAGATGGCTTCTAGATTCAAGGGCTTCTCATCATATGGCATCTTTGCAGTCTATGTTCTCTACATTTGAGCCTTGCACCATGCCGCATATTTTGATGGGCAATCATACATACATGGATGTGATTGGGAAAGGATCCATTGCCATTAGGGTTAACTCCTTCAATGATGTATTGTGTGTACCCCATTTGACAAACAATCTCCTTTCTATCTATCAAATCACACATGGGGCAACTAAGAGAATTGTGGAGTTCACACCCGAGTCAGTTTTCATTAGAGACTTGGAGAATAGAGCTATCATTGTGACTGGGGTGGTTGATCATGCATCTCGGTTATACTCCTTTTCAGATTTTGTTGATGATGATGATTTCACATATGATGATTCTACACATGATGATCACACTTCTTGTGATGATTCAGATTTTGAGGAGAGCTTTGGGTACTTGAACTTGGGGATTCTCACATGTGATCCCATTCTCGAGCCTTGTGTTTCATATCCTCCTATTGATATCACATCCCCCATTGCACCTGATGATGTGGATAGTGTGACAGTTTTGCCTTCTTATGATTCAGTGGAGTAGGATATTTCATGTCTTCCAGCTTCAAATTCTTGGGATGATTACTTGACAGACATTGCAGGTTTGTTTGTGGAATCCTACATTGCAGATCTGGGAGACATCATTGATGATATTCATCTTCTCTTTGATGAAAACGATCCTTCTTCAATTTTTGCGAGGGAACACTCTGACCCTCTTGTTCATTCTCTACATGATCATTCTTTTGAGTTTGACATGATTGTGGATTCTTATGTACAATAGTTGGAGGAGGTCTATTTATGTTTTGAGGAGACATGTGAGTCTGTGGGGACATTCATCTCCACTAGATCTTGGAGTGCCTTTTTCAGCAGTGTGGAGCAGTTTACCACCTTTGGAGGGGGTATCTTTTAGCATTGACATCGGGACACTTGAACAGTTTTTAGAGATTCCTTTCATCATGAGTTTTTTTCATACATCTTCCCTTCATGATTGGGGAGACTTCATGGATACACCTTTGGTTTCGTTTCTTCCTAAGAGGAGGAATATTGTTCGACGTTCTTGGAGCAATTTCTTCATTCATTCTTGAGCTTCTATCATTGGTGCAAATTCCACATTGAGGTGGGGCTTCCTAGCTTCTCTTCTTCTCTCATATGGGGGGGACTTTTTCCTCACATGGGGTTTTGTTCCTCACATACTTCTATGAGAGTTATCTTGTATAGCTTTCATCTCTCTTTTGGGGGAGGTTTTTTTCCCATTGGGTTTTTCTCTCTTTCCCCGCCTTGTGAGAGATTTCATTGCATTGGTTTTCATGCATTTTCATTTTTACATGGGTACCTAACATGGCCTTGTAGCTGGGACCCATCTTGCATTGCTTAGTTGCATTGTAGACTTAAATGCATTCCCCTAAGTTGCACTTAAGGTGGGGTGTTGGTGTAAATAATTATTCATCTTGGATATTATTACACCTTACTTAAGTTTACTTAGGAAATGCATTTCATAGTAGTTTGGGTATGAGACACTTAGGTGTTTGTGCCACATTGGGATAGTGTGTGTAGGATAATTTCTACCTTTTATGGTGTTGATCTTGTTACTACTCTATCATATCCACTTATTGTGGAGTGATAATTCCACCTTCGGTCGGTGATCCACCTCATGTGGAATATTTTATTGTTTCTCCTACCTACCCTTGTTTCTTATTGAGCCACATGTCATGTTTGCGAGCTCACATATCCATATAGCCTTGTCTATATATGTAGGCTCATATTCATTGTATGAAAAACTATTGATCAGTTATCTATTCATGAGAATATAGTTTATTCTTGTCCTATATTTTGTCTCTCTATTTTGTACTTTTCATTGAGCTCTTGATATTGGCAAAATCTCACAATTTCCAATATATATTAGCTAGATTAGCATATTTTTACAGTACCTTAGCCATCTCAATAGCATTCCTATTCTTCCTCTCCACAACACCATTTTGTTGAGGAGTCCTCAGAGTAAAAAAGTGCCTTCTAATCCCATGAAGTAAATTCTCCTCCCTTGTATGATCTTAAGCACTTAATCTTAGCATCAATTTGATTGTTGACCATGGATTTGAAATCCTTAAATCTATCAAAAGCCTTAGATTTATCCTTTAGAAATGTAACCCAAGTCATTCTAGAAAAATCATCAATAAGTATCATGAAATACTTTTCTCCGTTTAATCCTCGTCCTTGTGGGTCCACACAAATTTGTATGAATCAACTCCAATTCGTAGTAGAATACTCCTTATTCTTGAATCTCCTCTTTGTTTTCTTTCCCAATTGACATTCTCTACACACAATATCAATAGGCTTCACAAGTCTAGATAAATCTCTAACTGCTTCAAATCTGCAAATCTTGATCATATTATCAAAATTGATATGCCCCATTCTTTTGTGCCACAACCAACATTCATTACTCTGTGTTACAAATCATTTACTCTCCTTTTTGTCTGTGATATATTACACATTTCCACCTGTTCTAACTCCTTTTGCAACTCTTTTACCATTTTTCTCTTTTCTGATCACACATCCGATACTACTTAACAAAACTTCATAGCCTTTTCTCCACATCTAATTGACACTTAACAAAATATCTCTAAATCCTTCAACATAATAAACATCATTAGTTTTATTCTTACCATCAATAGAAACACTTCCAATACCTCTAATATCTGCACCATCTTGTCTAGAAAATTTCACTAAACCTCCATCATATTTATTGAGATTAATAAACCTGTCTTTATCACTGGTCAAATGATTTAGACATCCAGAGTCTATAATCCATGTATTTCGTTCCATCTTAGTATGAAATGCAGTCTTGACTATTTTCTCCTCTTCCGATTTCTCCAAGGCATTCTCCTTTTCTTCAATTACAAAAATAAGGATTCTTCATTCGAGTCGTCATTGACTTCATCTTCAGAGGTATGTTCCTCAATAGAACATAAACCCTTCTTCTCTCTTATGTTAAAGTTGTGTCTTCTAAATTCATTTTTCTTCTCATCATCATCTGATCTCTTATAGTCTTCCCTGTAAGTGCAATGTGAAGCATAATGTCTAATTATACCACAAGAAAAATATTTAAGAGGTAACTTACCTTTGTAATTTCTAGTGCCTCACTAAAATATTCTCACAAAGTTTTCTTCATCTTCATCTATATCTCCACTGCATTCTTGATCATCATGTCTTGACACATTAAATCATGTTTCATTCTTTTATGTTTTCTCTTAATTTATAAAATTTCAAAGGCTGCTAAAGTACCAATAAGATGATCAATGGTATATTACTCAAACCATTTCTTTCTTGTATGACACATCTTGTTGGTTTGTAGGATTTAGGCAAATTCAACAAGATCTAATGACAAACATTGCATTCATCCAAATGTCCACCGACAACTCTATGTTGGCAATTGACACTCTATTGGTTAGGTTTCACTATGTTGTCATTGATGTCAACATGATTTTGGGTTTCGGATTCATATGGTCTACCGATAGGCACTTCACAGACTCTACACCGGTACTGACACTGGCAAGATAGAAGATTTATTTGGTCACCGACAATGCAAGACGACTTGGTATAGTAAAGGTCATCGGTATTGGAGGCCGACACATCTTGGATCTAGAACTAGCAACTTGTTTTAATATTTATTCATTTTTGTTATATGGCCGACATGTAATATGTTATTGTGTATATCTTTGTAAGCCGACATAAGGCATAAATTTGTATAGGGTATATAGGGGAGATTGATTAGATCATTTTGACATGATAAGGAATAAGGATAGACATGTGGAATGGATATGCGAATGTAATGTAATGTGAAATATATCAGAGAGTATGTATGTGAGGAATTCATTGTAAGGGTTATTCTGGTACAGAGGTTTAGGGTTTTAACCAAAATAGACATAGCTTAAACTGGAACTGTATTCTGTCATAGAAGATGCTATCTTAGCAGTTCACACTTCTCTGGATTGTTGTCTGGTATGTTACGTAGTCAGTGAGGCTCCTATTGTGATTGAGCAGTGTGCTCTAGGCTATAAGCCTTCTTACAAGTGCAGGTCCATCTTATATTGTAATATCTCTTCATATGACTAGTGAATTGATATTATGGGTCACAAATCCCACTGTGGGTTTTCCTCATTGAGGTTTTCCATTTATAAATTTGTGTTATGGTTCTCATTTATGTGTTTGTCTTATTGGTTGCATTACTTCTTTCAATTTTGTTTATACCAGTATACCGGTTGGTGTATGAATATTTTGTTAAGGCTAAAATCTACTATTTTGGTATAACATTGATTCACCCCCCCTCTCAGTGTTATTGGTTTCCAACAATTGGTATCAGAGCCTTGTGCCTCAGAGAAGTTTAACAGCTTGAGGAAGATCCTGAAACCGGATTCATTGAATATGGCTTTGGAGAAGCAGCTTGAGATGGTACTTGAAGATTATGATGATGAAAGATTGAAGAACTTAAACCTACAAGATGAGTTGAATTTTGCTAAAGAATTTATTCCTGTCCTACAAGAGAGGCTATCATCTGTTGAAGCTAGGAGGAAGGAACTTTTGCAAAATCAGGATGATGAAGAGAAAAATGCACTTAAGGAACAATGTCAAAAATTGAGTCAGGAGAACATGGTTATGAATAATGAGATGCAAGCTATGACTATGAGGATGTCTAAGGAGATTGAGGACATAAAGAAAAAGGAAGAAAATATTGTTGTCTCCCTAAAGAAAAAGTTTGAAGAATGTGGTAGGTTGGTTCATGAAAATGATATGTTGAGAACTGATTTGGTACAATCCCAGAGTAATGAGAAAGAGATTGAGAGACAAATGATAGTACTAAGAGATGATTTAACTACTACAAGTGATTACAAAGAAAAATTCAAGACCAGCTCAGCACACCTTGATGAGTTACTGAAGAGACAGAGGTAGATTGGAGATTCCAGTGGACTTGGATTTGAGCAAGAACAAAGTTTTGGTACTGCTAATGATGATCAAAACCATAAGACGTCGGTAAGACAATTCAATTCTTATAAATTCAATGGTAGATGTTTTGTTTGCAATAGATTTGGACACATGGCTAGGCAATGTAGAAATAGAGCAAATCAGAACCCTGATTCTGCTCTCGGTAAATGTTCTAAATGCAATAAAATTGGTCATAAGATAGAAGATTGCAGAATGAATGTAAAATGCTATGCTTGTGGAAAATTTGGACATATGGCTAATCAGTGCAGGTCAAGCAATTTCACTGGTTTTAGCAAGGCAATTCAAAAGAACAATGTTACATGTTATGCATGCAATAAAATTGGACATATTGCTAAGTTCTGTAGAAGCATAAATCCACCGGTTGGCAATAGAGGATCAAACAAAAAAGGAAAGGAGAAGGTTAGTGAAATCCGACAAGATCATACTCAGAGATGGATTAGAAAGACTGAAGAGAAATCATTACATGGGAATGTCCCAGTTACCTATCCGGTAGAAGAGGCTACTCCTGCACCAACAATGAGCTCATCCGATACCTAAGGCAAATGCCTTAGGGGTAGGAAAATTTCATGGAAGATGATCCATATGCCCTTGGAAGAGATTTTGGAAGATGTTCCATATATTGGAGAGGATTATCCAACATTGATATATTCAGAGTGAGATCCAGTATCTTTCATCGTCAGTCATTTATATCAATGGAAGATTAGGGTTTACTCTCAATGGATAAAAGGTCGATTACACTTCATTATTACTCACCCAACATTCAGAGCGATTCAGAGAAACTTAGTGCGATTAGGGGCTATTTAGAGGCAATCAAATTTCTTCTTGAGTGATCACACCGACATTTGGAAGGATTTGTTGAAAGTTTTCACCGACAGCAATCTAAAGGTATTTTTCTTGAATCATGGAAGTGGGATCATCTTCTGCTCCTATTTTCGTTGCAAATCCAACTGTAATAGAGGTTAAGGACCTCCCCAAGCCAATTTTCAAATGGTATCCACACGTGGCTACTAAGGAAGATTCGGTTGGAGCGTTTTCTTGCATTCTGGAGGAAGTGGTATATGTAGAAGATGTTAGGGCCTATATTCATTGTCATATAGAGGACTTAGGCACTTGAGAGATCAAAGGGATGTATATGAATGAACTCATGGGAGAATTTGGTAAGATCAAACCAACATATAAACACATCGAAGATCTAGGGTTCACAGATATTCTAGATATTCCAGAGTTTGAGGATGAAATAGTCAGATATGTACTAAGTAGAGTACATGAGGAATTCATAAGGATGGACATACCCTATAAAATTGCTAAGGAAGCCATCCAGGCAATTACTGGTTTGCCATTGGTAGGGCAACATCCGGATAAGAAATTATCAAATGACTTTGTGAGGTTGATCATCGATGCTACATCAGACAAGAGATAGATGAAGGTGAGCACTATGACCGACACTGACATCAAATTTTGATGTGTGGTTATAGGCTACAAGGTAACTCAGTCTAACTGAATGAATTCAATTTCTAGTTCATGTATTTTGGCCACATATAAGATGATGAGGGATAATATCAAGTTAGATATTTGTGGCTGGATGCTTGAAGAATTATTGATCAACTTAGGGAAAACTAAAGGTGAGAAGAAGGGCACCTTCCGATATGGAAACCCATTAGTTTTCTTAATGCTATACTTTTTGAATGATACGCCCGGTTCTGGAAGGAAGCAATGGGATTTTGACATCCTAATAGGAAGACAACTAAAGCAATCAATTGCTGCATTGGTAATTCTGAGAGATGATAAGGTATGGGGTTACTTCAAGGCTTTTCAGAAATCTATAAGATCTAGAATAAGAATACCTAAGCATTTAGTAGAGAAATACTCTACTGACATATGTTTCATGGTCAAGAAAGATGAGACTCTCATGGAGGCAGTCAAGCCCCAGAAGATTTGGATAGCTGAAATGGGCTATGAGGTGGATTCATTAATTTTTTATGCATATGCAAAAATTCTACTTGATGCAGATATAGACGAAACAAAAAAGCCTTGTGGAACAACACAACAAAAGACTCTAGAGGTTGAAACAAAATTCAACCGAAAGAGAAGGGAAAAATAAGAAGGAAAGGCAAGTAAGTTTGTACAGGAAGTTTCAAAGGACATTAAGGCACTCATTGATGTTGTCCCGGAGAAAGGAAGAAAGAGGAAGGATCCGGTAGTTCACATTGAACCTGTGACTACATATTTTGAGTCTAAGGATGACACACCATTAGCATTAAAAAGGGTTGTGAGGAAGAAACCGGAAGAACTGAAAATGGAAGCAAAGAAATAACTAGTTAGGAAGGTTAGCATCAAGTTACCAACACAAAAGAAGGCACCTAAGACCACATCAACAATTGCATCCAGTACCGCCAAAAGGAGGAAGAAGAGTGACATTGATTTGGCACTAGAAACTGGTAATGTGACTATTATACCACCTATGACTTGTGTTGAAATTGTTGATGAAATTACTAAGGATGGGATGCTGAAAAATGTTAAGTCTTATTATGATACATTAGAAGTTGAGGAACAGAGAGAGGTAGAGGAAGCAATTCTATTGTATTTGGATATCTATAAGAAAGCATTAATAGAAATAGAAGATCAAATACCGACAGAGTTATATAAAATGTTAGATGCTATAATGTTATCTGCTATGCAAGAGGATAAGCACATAAAAATGCAAGAAATTTTATCTATATGTGTTGCTATAACTCCAGATGAGATGGACAAGACAATTAAGGCTGCAGATAGGAAGGTATTTAATAGAAAACATATAATAACTAGCCTGATGTTAGGAAGGATGAATGAGATAATAAAGGAAACACAGAAGGATTGGATTAATTTTTTGGGAGAGCATAGAGGATTCTTTACTTCATCGGAGACCAAAAGAGACATTGTAGATACACCAGTTGAAGAGAAAGGTAAAGGGATCATGGGTACTCCACCCTCAGTTTTCAAGAATATCAAGATAGTGGAAATTGAGCCATCGGTTAACACAAATGTATAGACAAACACAGAGACACTCGTTAATGCTAAGAAAATTGTACAAGATTCTAACATTAAGGACAATTGTCCTCTAGATTCTAATGTACAGGTTGAGGATATTGTTCCTAGAGTGGAACCGACAGTTGCCCAAACTCCACCAAGTGGCAAAGCCACCAGTGCAAGTGAGGAGGAAATAAAAGTTAAATCACCAGAGAAAATAGGGGAATCCGGTAGGAAACCAGTTGCTGCAACATCATTATTGACAATTGACACTTCTCAAGTTGAAAAGAAAAATATCACAAAGATGAGTCCCATATAACTAATGATGATGGCTGCTCAGAAACTGATGAAGGAGGGAACCACAGACAAAGGGATTATAGATCAATCCATAACTATTTTGCATAGATTGGTCCCGAATTGTAAGATTGAAAATGAAGCGATCCCTTCCAAAAAGCTCAAGGTAATAACTGAACACATATCAAAAGATTTTCAATCCTTACAACAGATCTCTAACCGACTAGCACTTGAAAAATTCACTTTGGCTAAGAGAGCCGCTTTTGATTAGATCATTGAGAGAGAGAAGAAAAAGATTGAGGAGAAGTTAATTCTAATAGAAAATTATTTTAAACAATGTACTAATATATATAGGGTATGTTGCAATATTGAGATACTTACAACGAAAGTAGATGAAAAGATAAAAGAGGTACAAGAGAAAATTGCTAATATTGCTAACTCTTTTGATGGACTAATTTCACTGACCACATCTATTGATGGACAAATTTTGACTTTGGAGAATCAAATTTCTACTCTTGAAAAGGAAAGAGATAAGATCATTTGGAGAGCCAGAAGTCTCGGAGGTTTGGTGAGTCCAAGATTGGATTCACTTGGTGTACATAAAAGGGAATGCATGGATATGCTTGGAAAGCCCATACCGACAGAAGTTAATGAGAAAGAATCACTTTCATATTTATTGAGTGGACTTGTATCTATCCCCAACACATTTAAAATTGATTGGGATACTTATATGGAGTTACTGGAGAAAGCTTACCCGAAAATCTTGAAATTGGTTAAGCTTCGGTAAGACATTTTTGGAGGTATTCAATGTACAATACTTATTTTTTGACATATTTTTTTGGGGCATTGATGTCAAAGGGGGAGTAGTATACATGTGAAAAAAGAATGAAAGGGTTGCATACATTAGGGGGAGTTAACAGAGTTTTTGGAATTTCGGAGTATTGGAGCATTTTGCATTTTGCATATTCAGGTTAGGGGGAGCAGGGCAGGATGAAACTGACAGTTGAAACCATGACCATTTTTCACATGAGTGTTGCCATCAATGCCAAAGGGGGAGATTGTTGGCAATTGACACTCTATTGGTTAGGTTTCACTATGTTATCATTAATGGCAACATGATTTTGGGTTTCGGCTTCATATGGTGTACCGACAGGCACTTCATAGACTCTACACCAACACCAACAGGATAGAAGATGTCTTTGGTCACCGGTAATGCAGGCCGACTTGGTATAGTAATGGTCATCAGTATTGGAGGCCAAAACATCTTGGATCCGACATCGGAAACTTGTTTTAATGTTTATTCATTTTTGTTATATGGCCGACATGTAATCTGTTATTGTGTATATCTTTGTAAGTCGACATAAGACATAAATTTGTATAGGGTATATAGGGGAGATTGATTAGATCATTTTGACATGATAAGGAATAAGGATAGACATGTGGAATGGATATGTGAATGTAATGTAATGTGAAATATATCAGAGAGACTATGTATGTGAGGAATTCATTGTAAGGGTTATTCCGGTACAAAGGTTTAGGGTTTTAACCGAAACAGATAGAGCTTAAACCGGAACTGTATTCTTGCATAAAAGATGCTATCGTAGCAGTTCACACTTCTCTGGATTTTTGTCTGGTATGTTATGTAGTCAGTGAGGCTCCTATTGTGATTGAGCAGTGTGTTGTAGGCTATAAGCCTTCCTGCAAGTGCAGGCCCATCATATATTGTAATATCTCTTCATATGGCCAGTGAATTTATATTGTGGGTCACAAATCCCATCATGGTTTTTCCTCATTGAGATTTTCCATGTATAAATATGTTTTATGGTTCTCATTTATGTGTTTGACTTATTGGTTGCATTACTTCTTACAATTCTATTTATATTGGTATACCGGTTGGTGTATGAAAGTTTTGTTAAGGCTAAAATCTACTATTCTGGTATAACACTGCTTCACCCACCCCTCTCATTGTTATTGGTTTCCAACACTCTAATGTCATCAACAAGATCACTTAATCTATGAATATAGTTCTCAACACCCGCATCTTCAAGAATTCTCAGATACTCATACTTTTGTTTCAGATTCATTTAGCCTAGCCTTCTTTGCCTTCAAATCTCCTTCATATTCCAAACACAATTTGTTCCATTAAGCTTTAGCTGAACTTTCAATTCTTTTACTCTTCCAAACACTGAATCACTTATACAACTGAAGATTATAGCTTTAGCCTTCACATTAGTCTCCTTTATCTTATCAGGAGTTTGAGGAGCACCCGATGATAGTGTATATCCGGTCTGAATGATTTCCCATATTCCATTCTACAATGTTTCTAAGTGTGACTCCATTCTTTCCTTCCAATACATAAAGTTTGTACCATCAAAAATCATAACTTTGTAATGCATGTCTTGCACCATACCAGATCTACCTCAAGTGGTTAATCTTACTCAAGAGGAGCCTTTCTCTGATACCAATCGTTGAACCCAAGGAAGGACTGAGAGGGGGAGGGGGTGAATTAGTCCAAACAAAAATTAATGCAACACATAAACAATTAATAGACAACACATCCAACAAATGAACACCAAGATTTTCTATGTGGAAAACCCAAACAAGGAAAAACCACGGTGAGCATTTTCCCACAAATATATCCACTATGTATATCAAATTACAATAAAAAGAGCTCACTGCCCTAGACTTGCAAACCAAGGCTAACTACTCTTGGGGCAAGATACAAAAGAGGACTTGCAAAACCTGAAGCTAACTGCAACAAGGCAACATACAAAAATGAATTGAAAAGAAGGATCTCCTAATCATGAAGTTGTCCTTGAACTTTGCATCAAGCGGTCAACATCAACACACACAAATTAGACCTCAACTATCAACACTCTATCTCATATCTTTGCCATAGTCTCAACACATCTTATATATTATTTGAACACAACTCTTCTTCTATGCTCTTCACTGAATTTCACACACTTCCTTTCTCATTCTCTGCATTGCTCTTCCCACTCTCACAGTTCTACTCACCTTCCACACTCAACTCAATCGTGTACACATTCCTTATATACAAGATAGATCATCAAAGCTTGAACCAAGTCGCCCTAAAACAAATCATACCTTCTAGACCAAAAACACACACACTGATCAACTCTAGAAGAAAGAGGGGACCAAAACACATTTTCCAAATATCAATCCACTAATCCGCAATCACTAGAACATAACAAACAACATATCAACATGCTACACATCAAGAAAATAAATTAACGATCAAAGCATATCCTCCAATGCAAATAACTCAAATTTAGATCTTCACATGCTACGATGAGACCCATAACACATCAAACAATCCTCCACTGAATCATATCCGAACCCAAGGATAGGTCTAGCATAGAGTATCACAACCAACTATGAACAATGTCAAAACATCCAGAGAACACAACAATATTTCCAGACCACAAAACTATCATATCCGTGATACCAAAACTATATCCAAAGAAGATAACAATAACAAACAACATCAACAATACTTTTTGAACCCGAACACTTCCAGAACAACCAATAGAACAACTAAAGTTCACCAACACAACAAGATAGCTCTGCACCATAGACTTTCCAGACCAACGCCAATTCAAAACAATAAGTTTGACATCAATGACAACCACAACAACACATACTTCCAAAAAAATCTACATCACATTAGTTTTCAGATTTGTATTATTGCTTTTGATTTGCATTACAATTATGATTTAAAGCATTCTCATTACAAGCATTTAGGGTTTACTCAAAAACATAGGGTAGAAATCTAGTTTGCATTTAGCTCATAGAAATCTTACAAACACATATTATTCAAGAGCACACACTTGTGGAAATCACCAAAACAAGGGGTTTGACTAAGGCAAAGCCCTATATAGCCACAACACCACCATTTTTCATATCACAGTTACGGTTACAGGTTTTCATCGGAGCAAGTAGTTTCCAAAAGATCTCAGTAAGCAGATGCAAACCCATTACCAGAAATTGGACCTAGTTTTCAGGCACTAGGGCACCCCACACCTTGGTCCTCCTCACTTTTCTCCAAATTCTTAGAACACTTCTTAGATAGTCTCAAAGTTTAGATTGCCAGTTTGCAACTCATTATAGGTTCTCAGACCAGGGCGTACAATGCCCTGGTCCTATCATTTCAAGATTAAATTTTTATTACAAGTGCACATTAGAATTCCATTCTCAGATATGTACTTGTTGCCTTAATTTTGTTATCATTCAGTTGACTATTATTGTTGTTCAGTCACTTTTGTTTACATTCTCATCATAGTTTTACATTGTCCCTACATTTTACATATTCCCTTTCATAGTAGTGAAGGAATAGAAACCCTAGAAGTATCCCTTGACTCTCTTTCACAAGAGTTGGTCAAAGAGGATCACTCCTCTAGGTTCTTATGTATTCCAATGTTTATATGAAAGTGATTTTAGGTCCTAATTCTACTTGATTCCATTTTCATCCTATACAAGAGATATCAAGCTTCATACTTTTTCTTGCCTCTAGATCCTACTGTAAGGCTACCACTCCATTAACTTCTCTTGCAAGACTCGCATTGCCTCTTCACTCCACCTATTTCCTGGGTTACTTTTACTTTATGCCTTCCCTAGCTCCTTTTCTCCTCTTATGGCACTACCACTTTTCTCCTTTACTCCACTATCTCCTACTCATCTAGCTTCTCTAACAAGGATACACACCTACTATTGCATCACTTGTGGGGGTAGTACTTCTAACTCCAATGAGGGATACTACTCTAGCATACCCACTAACTAGAAGATGTAAGTTGGTGAATTCAAACCTTAGTCCCCACTATTTGTCCAACCACTTTACCATAACCTGTTTGAAAAAAATAATCATTTTTGTTTTGTATATAAGAGTTAGAATAAATTTTTTTACTAGGCTCTTTTCAATACTAGAATACTTAAGCTTACTTAATTCATGTGTGTTTTTGTCTCAATTCATAGGATTAAGGCTTATTCCATGATCTAATTTAGTCCTCACCTAGGGTTTGATTTAGGGTTTCTTTATCCTTTATCAAAAGTAATTCATTGTATATTATTATTCACTCATTATTTGATCAAATATTATTCTTAGGCTTTTCATACAAAATCGATCACTTTTCTCACTTTTAAGATATGTTTTAATATGATAGGCTATTTTATTTTTGTTTTATATAGATGTTTGATAGAATATTGCTATTAGAAGTTCTGATTTTATGGTGAAATTTTTTAAATTATTTGCAAGGATTGTGCTCTAATTGAACTCATCTAAATATAAACTTTTCTTATAGGAAAACATGGAAATATTTTGACATATATAGAGATAGAATAATTCATCATTGATTTGTATCAAGAATTAAATGTAAATTTGTTATATATAACTAGTAGAAATATCTTTAACCTTCAATAAATGTTATAGCCTTCCATAGGTCGACAAGAAAATGTTATGGTTGATAAAAATTATTGTTATTGGTCCAAGATGATGTAACTCTGTTTAAAACAATAGTGATGAGGTGAAAATAATAGTGCAACTATTCACTAGGTAGGCATGACCTCCATTAACTACTATTGATTTTAGAAAACTCCTAATAACAATAGAAATATAGGTGATTGGAACTTCTTCACATTCCATATGCCTTGATTTCCTCTTCAAACTTCACACCCCTAAACATGTTCTAATGCCACTCTATTTTCTTAGTGTTGGACAATAATAAATGTCATGACTAGTTAATAGAAGTTCAAAATATCATTCAAAATTTGAGTCACCCATTTTCATGTGCTCATGCCTCCTTTCCTAAGTAACTCAACCTCCAAAATTTTCCTTGTAAGAGTTTAATGGGCAACAACCTCTATTATTTATTTCCTTCTAACAATAACATAAAAATATATACCCATGCCTTTAACCAATTTCCCATTGTCACACCTGTGATAATTTATCGGACTTAGATGACTATCTAGGTATGTGTTCACCCACTTCAATCCTACACAAAGATGATATATTAAGTGGTTATTTGAAGGGGCCAACAATTAAATTCAAGGCTCAAACATTGGTGACATAAATTAAACTATTTGAGATGGCCAATACTTGTAGCTCTTCCACTCAATAAGTTCAAAATTGTGGATATGAAATGTAACTGCACTTCAACAAACTTTATAATTAAAATAAAAT
The DNA here is from genome assembly GCF_030272615.1 of Cryptomeria japonica. Classification (NCBI taxonomy): domain Eukaryota; kingdom Viridiplantae; phylum Streptophyta; class Pinopsida; order Cupressales; family Cupressaceae; genus Cryptomeria; species Cryptomeria japonica. Next base: position 796,517,946 of record NC_081414.1, on the reverse strand, counting down.
ATTCAATTACAATTTAAGCCAAACACAATATTGTAATCATCTTTCTCTCAAAACAATTCTTCAAAATATTCAATTGTTTTGCACACTTGTGAATCCTATGTTAATTCACCTCAATATTGGTTAGGAAGAAATCCTATGTTAATTCACCTCAATATTGGTTAGGAAGAAATCCTTCTTGGAAACTAATTTTTCCTTAGGATTTTTCAACCTAGGGTTTCAACTTAAGACAAATACCTAAAATCCACAATAGAATATGAAATGGTAAAAAAGATCCCAATTTCTCTTTTGCAATCCCCTTAAATATTACTTTTTGAACATTCAAGAACTTATAATTTGTTTCCTCCAAAAGTAACTTTATAATTTTAATTTTCTTTTTGGGCCTTGAAATAAGTCACTTTAATATTATTTTTTTAATTTTGCTAAAATAATTAATTAAATATAAATTTGTATTTTCCTTTTCTAGTTTGCACTATGTGATATTTTGCATCATCAATGTTTCTGATCATACTACATGATCCATTATCGATGAAAGAATTGGTTAGAGAGTAGGTTAAATATAAGTTTCTCATAAAAATAATAACTTAACATAATTTAATTAATTAATTATTTTCTTTCGTAAATCCCAACCATCATATGGTAATTAAAATAGGCCAAAGGTATTCATCAATGTGCACCTCGAGGAAGTGGATATTACTATCATCCCTTCTTAAAATCACTCATCCTCAAATAATTACACATTTGGTGTTGTAATACCCATTCTCCTTCACAAGTGGCATATTTAGGAGGCAAATCCCTTTGAAGCTTCGTTGGATATGAAATTCATTATAATAAGAAGTCCTACATTACTAAGGATCTTTGTCTTTTCCTTCTAAAAGAAATTAGTAACATGAATCCCATAAAAACATTAAGGAGAACTATTAAAGAATTATGATTATCAGGAGATTTCATCTCATGTATATACTCATAAATAACATTTAGAAGAATCTAACCTATAATGATATCCTAATAATATACTTATTGAGCAATGCTTTATAATTTTTACTTTATAAATTATTTATTTATTGATAAAATTAATAAATAAAAGAATATAAACATTAAAAGTTAACCTATACTACAAGCACATAGATTTCCTTAAATATAGGCACTCATATTGACACCATATGTCATACTGTGAACATTTTTAGACATACATTGTTGTGTATGTGGAGGCACTTGTAGGGCATGCAAATTATATTTATAAATGCACTTTATATGCATATGGGGCAATTAGGGAAGAAGGAGAGAAATAATATATGTAATATATAGGGTCTTCTTATATGTTTGTATTTATATAGACTTGTTATAAGTTGCCTTAATATTGAATAATGCTTCATGAAATATTTTTACCTAAATATTCTCCTTGACAAATCATGTGTATTTATAATCTAGGGAAGAATTTGTAGATGGTTTATGTTGTTTCCAAAGTTTTCTTTTAAGATTATGATAAGACCAAGTATAACAAACCAGTATCCTAAATATTTTTCAAGGATGAACAAGGGAGAGAAATTAGGTCTCATAGATTCATCCTTCATAATAACTAGAATTGATGACCTTGTTAAATAGGAAAAAGAAAAGATAACTAAGAATTGTACTACTGAACCTACAATAAAATTTTGGTTTCAATTTAAGCATTACAAGTCGTCAAGGAATACACTTTTTAAATAGGACAATTACAAAACTTCTAGAGAATTTTATTTTCACACATAACATGATTAGTCCTTATAAACCACAAGCCAATGAAGCCAGTGAGGCATTCAATATGATTTTTGGCATCAAATTGATCAAGATGTGTAATGAAAACACAATAGATTAGGATATTGAATTACTTATAGTGTTATAAGCCTATAAAATAAATTTTATATGACGTACACAATTTTACCCCTTTCAATTGGTATATGGATTAGGTGTGTGGCAAGGAAATATATGGTACCCAACCTTAAAATAGCAAGCACATTAAGATAAACAATGAGGGCTCAATTAGAAATAGATTGGTGGAATTGGAAAAAATTGATGGAAAAAAGGATATAGCTACTATAACCAAGTGCAAGAAAAGAGGCACCAAATAGGTTGGTATGATAGAAACCTTAAAAATAAATATTTCCAAATTGGTGATGCAATCCTATTATATGATAACAAGTTCATAAACCCAAGAAAACTAAAAAGGTGACTAACTCGGGCTTTACAAAACTCATGATATCTTATAGTTGGGAGTCATAAAGTTGAAGAGTCTTCAAGGTGATTTGTTGGATGAATTTGTTAATGGTACAAGGTTCTAACCTTGTTGTGTAGAGGATTAAGGGATGGACTCAATCCAAATGTAGTTTAAGTATTAATAAAATACATTGTAACAAATGTATTATACTAGTAAATTGCAGTGTACAACATAAGCTCTAATTTTCACATCTTGAGGACCTACTAGTTCATCAAATCAAAATCAAAAGTAATAGGTAAAAATGAAGGGAATTTGAGTGGATGGATGCACTAAATTGAAAAAGTGTCATTGCAAACTTATATATAGAGTGGAAGGTTAGAAAAGAAGACACATAAATATTGAAATATTAAAGTTGAGTTGAGATGCAAAGTGGGCAATATACCTATAAGTTTGAATTGAATAGGTTTATGAGCTCTAGTTTTGAAGTATCACATTAGTGATATATAAGGAAAACAATTGTGGTATATCAAAGCTAATATTTCATAGAGAAGATCAAGGGATGGAATATGAAAGAGAATAGTGAAAGATATGGTGAAATACAGGAATGAAAAAACCTTCTTTGGTGCAAGCTAAAGACAACCCTACACCAAGATACAAAAATATTCTTGGAAGGCATTGGAAGTTGACAAGGATGGATAAGCCTATTTGTATTGAAAGCCATGAATAAATCTTGAAAATTGAGGTATGTTGCTCCCAACTGTTTAAGCCATTACACACTAAGAACTACTACTAATCTCCCAATCAGTATATAAAACATTTTTTCATCTAGTTGATAATATCTCATTTAGAGTTTTATATGTTGGCATTTACCACCACGATAGAGTTGTTTCCCATCATCTATAATGACTTGAAGATTAGGTATGGATACATCAAACAATTGAGTTTTAGCTAGTCTTCTATAAATAAAGTTGTGCATTTTACACGTATCAACCAACACTATCGCCTTTTTCTTTTTGATACAACCAATCACTTTGAATGTTTGTGGTGTAGTTGTACCATTCAATGCATGTAGGGGGATAGTAGCACTTTTTTTTTCTTCAACAACCCTTAGATATCTCTCTTTGAAGAAGGTGCTCTCATTGGTGGGAAGCCAATTGATGATTCTGTTTTTGGAGATGTTTGGGAAATCCTAATGATAAGGACCCTCCTACTTCTAACTTTGCTTTAGCTACTTAGACTTTACTGAATCTGGTCCTATTATGTTTATTCATCTTTGTTATGAACTTGATCTTGTTAGATTTTATGGATGTTCTTGTCTACTACCCTTTTTTCTAATATGATACAATTATATTTTATTAAATAAAATTTTAGAAAAAAAAAAATCTAATTTTTTTTTTTGAAGTTTTCATACAAAATCTACAAAAGCTTATAATAATCTCTACAAAAATACATCAGAAATACCTATAAATGATATATGCAAGATATATGTTTGCCAACCTTTTATACGAAATTTCCCTCGGGTTAGTCTTGAAGAGATGGAGCTTGCTTGGACGAAACAAACATCATGCAAAGAGGAGGAGTGATTTTGGCAAGAGCCAAAATTGAAGCAGGAATGACCCATACTCCATCTCCACATATAAATCCTGATGCCACTGCAGGTACAAATATCTTTGCCTTACTTGCATTTAACCTATTCCAAACATATACTATTAGACCTCCAACAAACATATCAATAGCCAAGTATGCTCCTAAGTAGAAGGGGATGGCCATAGCCATAGGAATGGGTAACATTCTTGCTACCCTATTGGGAAGAATATCACGAGCAAAGCTTATGAGAATGGAGATTGCAAAGAGAGCACAACTGAATGACAAGCAGTATTTGGGCAACGAAGAAACACCTTGCACACCAGTTATGGCCATCTCTCTATAAATCACAGCAAATGGTGCTCTATAGAGCCCATTGGGATCACCAATGTCATAGGCCTGCCAAAGTAGCCAGAAAGTGAGAGGACCTATTATGCAACCCATTGCAGCCCCTGCCAACTGACTTACAAACATTGATCTTGGAGATGAGAGTGTGAGGTAACCAGTCCTGAAATCCTGCATCAAATCAGAGGCACTTCCAACTATGTTGAGCATCACACCACAGGCTGCCAATCCTGCAATAACTCCCCCTTCCTCTTTCCCTACCCAAGCTGCAAAGATAAACAAGCCCAAATTCCCATATGCTGTTTCCCAGTTCCAATCTGTTACCCCTGCACCATATGCATTGCAGAAAGCAAGAATTGGGGCTCCTATAAAGCAGGTTAATATATGGTACCAGGATAGGGAAGGGAAGATGATGGGTACTACTATTGTTGCCATAATAGAGAAGAACACGTAGGCACTTGCAGCCACCCAGAGAGGGATTGTGTCCTTCAAAAATACATAATTCCTTTTCTTCTCCTCTGGTGAAAGGTCTTCATTATAACCAGCACTACCTGTATTCAAAAGGAATTAGAAGAGGTTTAGTGCTTAGTTTTTCTCACTCTTATATTGAAACAAAGTTAGAAGTAAGCCATTTGATGATAATCCAAATATGCATTAACTATTAGGAAGCAAAGATGTTACACAATCTTGGAACTACAAATGAGTCTACGCTTGCTTACCTCTATTGTGATTATTTAGGTTTTTTCGTACACTATATATAGATTTGATGGTAAGTACCCAAATCTTCACAAAGTTGTAGAGCCCGTCCCCAAGAATCATGGCAACTGAAAAGAAAACCTGCACTCGAAATAGGAAAAATGATGAATTAAAAAATATAGTAGATAGGAAAGATAATCATAATAATCAATTGTAGATATTTTCACCTTCATTCTCATGATGAAAGATAGAATGTGATCATTCTCACGATGAATTATAGAATGTGACCATTCTCACGATGAATCATAGAATGTGATCATTCTCACGATGAATCATAGAATGTGATTCTAAATATCCATAAAAAAAACTACCCACAATTTTTCTTCAAAATTGTTTATCATGTCTTCAATAACCACTTCAACTAAAACTACAATGCTATATTTTGGAATGTTGCTAAAAAAAAGTTAAACATGATGCACGTTGAGAAGTCCTACAGACTAATTTGATCTAAGGGGCATTAGAATCCTTTGGCTGAGCGATACTGTGAGAGTAGAAATTACTAGTGCTAAGAATGTTCTCTCCAATCTTGATGTGTTTCTAGGGTTGCGGTCCTAGTTGTCCAAGGTTGTTTAAGAATACTGTAGCTAGCAATGACAATGGATGTTACTAATGTACGCTTGGCTCTCAGGCATTGGAGATCATAATTTCACGTTTTGACAAAGTTTTTAGAAACAGCACTGCAGGGTTGAGACATGGATTAGGGATGAAAATCGTTGAGATATTCTGGCATCTATAAATCAGAAGGCATTTGGATGAGAGGTGAAAAGTGATGAAATTCTGGCATCCATGAATCAGAAGGTCTTTGGATCGTTGGACGAAATATGGTGACATTATGGGAGCTTTGAGTCGGGGGGCGGACTCTGGAGATCGAAAAGCAGACTTATCAAATGTAGTTGTGACTGGCTTGATAAACATGCATGCAGAATGTTTTAGGATAAAGAAGCAATGCATATTGTTTGAGAAATTGGCATAAGGAAACATGATCGCGTGGAATGTGATGTTTAACTTAGGTAGAGTCATTTCAGCGTTCCACAGGGACGTGTACCGGGGGTCTGGGTGATGTGCTCAGTACGCTTGCCGTCCTGGCGACTTGTCCTCCCCTTTTTAAAGGATTGAACAAGATGTCCCATTTGGTGTATAACTATTAAAAATAACATTTCAGAGAAAAAAAATTGAAGAATTCCTTAAAAACTTAAGAAAGAGTGGTGGATTTTCATTACATTGTAGTTAATTTTTAATATTTCAGTTATTTTTTGTTTGTTTAAGTTATTTTAATAACCACCCCCTGTCATCCCAAAATTTTAAAAAAAACTTGTCATTTCTAAAACCTCATCTCCATGTCCCTTCATCTCCCCACCCAAGAAATTTAGAGAATCAATAGTGCAAGTAAATGGCATTAATGACCAGCTTTTAAGTCAATTCATTGAAATGCTTCAACATAATGTGGTCTCATGGATTCCAACCATTATTTGATATGCACAAATTGGGATTGCTAATAAAACCTTGAAGATCATTAAGAAAATGAAATTGACGGGTAGAGCCAGATTCATATTCCTTTGCCAGCATCCTTCTAATTTGTGTAAATCTTGGATCTTTGGAACAGGGTCTGTGGATCTAACAAAGATTAGTTGAAAGTGTATCAATTTGAGCTTTGTGGTGGTACTAACTGATATGATAAGACATGTAGAGAAAATGTGGCAGTATTCAGAGGGCACAATAAAAAGAGCCTCAGAAATATTTGGCCTCTTGGACTGCAACTATTTCAGGATTTGTACAAAATAGGACGGTAGATTAAACTTTAGTTTACTAAGCAATTGCAATTAGATGATGTAAAGCCAGAACCATCAACCTTTGCCTGCATCCTCCTATGATGTAAACTATTAACAGGTGTGGAAAATGGACAAGAATAACAAGCATTTTTGTTTTTTCTTATGTCTATTTGGAAGATCTTGACTACTAGTATTTGCACTCTTGGCTTTGAATAATGAGTTTTCTACTGTCTCGTTTACAAGGAGAAAAGGCCCATTGTAACCCTTATTGACCGATCTAAAAAGATGTAGAATCATTTGGCATTACTGAATCATTGGACAGTGCAGCATCATATGCATTTTATCCTCAACCTCAGTTCAGACTTCACACTCATAGGTATGAAGCATCTATTTTCTTCCATCTCCGTATCTCAATTACTTAGATGGTGTGAGCTTACCTTGGATTGATATACTACTTTTCTTATGAAAAAAGAATTGCTCTTGAAAATAGCTTCTATATAGAGGTAATGAAACAATATTTTCTTGTTGGATACAATCACCTACATTTGTACCAAACCTATTATGGCTAATGATTCTTCAGAAGTGGGAACTGCTTAGGGAAGTGGATATTACAGAGGGTTAATGATCAATTAGGTGGGCTTGGAGTTTGGTAAATTTCACAGAATTTTTTAATGTGTACAGCCTGAGATGGCCTAGTGGTGGAGAACTTGTGTTCTTGAAAGAGACATCACAAGTTCAAATCTCATAAGGGGTAAGGTATGTATGCCTCATTTGTAGTACATTTAGGTGTCTTCCGCTAGGAATACAGTGTAGTCCCATATTACTATAAGCCATCTGTAGACCCATATACAGTTTCTTTCTTTCTTGCCATTCCCTAATGCATAAATTGGACTGTATCTAATGAGAATATGTAGTTGAAAGTCAATTTAATTTTAGCAGAAAAGTTTGGTTATTCTTCTTTTTCTCAAAGAAAAAGATCAAATGAAAAAAATGGTCTAGGACAGCACCTGATATCCAAACAAGCCCTGGAAATTCTTGCTTCCAGAGTCTGCAGGGTACCATTCTCCTGCACGCTTGTGGATTAGAGGCCACATAACACCCCAGGAGATAATTGCACCAAACATAACAGAGCAGTCTACTATAAGTGGGCATATCATACCACTTCCAATAAGTGGTAATGAGAAATCAAAATAGAAGCTGCAAGCAAACAGTAAACAGAAATAGCCCCTTAGAAATCTATAAAGATAACAACAGAGAGAAATATAAATTTGATTTCCCCAAAATCAAAGAATAACAAACAGATGAATGGAGTAAGATACAAATTGAACAGTAATTCAACAACTAAAGGCCCATACGTGTTTGTGAATGCTGTCATTCCAAGACTAGGAAAGTTGTCAAATCCACAAATAGCTTCTCCACCTCCACTGAAGAACCACTTGAACATGCTCCATAGAAAGCTGATGCTAAAGCACTTCAATAGACAACTGATCTGTTTCCTGTCAGAGATGAAAAAGTGTGAGTATTGTGGCAATGATCACTCTGCTCAACTCTTTCCCAAAAGAAAAAACAATGTAACATGTCAATTTTAAGCCAGGAAACTTGTACACAGAATATGTTGAAGTACCTGGCTAAAATAGAGCCCTTGGGAGTATGGAAACTATTGATCAGTGTGGCTGTGGCAGTACCACTTGGATATGTAAGTTTGCACACTATAATCATGATCTGCAGGGAAGATCAGCTCCTTTTATAAGAAATAAACTACATGTTTGAAAAACATATAGGAGAAAACAAAAACATCAAAGCACCTTTCTCAGAGGAACCAGCACAAAGATACCCTGGAAGCTGATAGCAAATAGGAAAGCAAAAATCCAACCCAATGCTGGATTTTTGACATCCTCAGCCCTATTTCCAGGATACTCCCTCCCAACCACTTTATAGGTTTGCTCATCCATGCCAGTCAAGTAAAGCCCATATCCCCCTTTGGCAAGCAAGGAGAAATTGAGGATGAAAGTCATGTGATGTTGCAGTGTCCCATGAACAATAAAATAAGGCAGAAGCACTCAATAGAGCTTGAGGAATTAAGTAATCTACATAGCTTGCTGAGTTTGCTAACTAAACAAGTAACAATTGATGTTTTGGATGCCTTAAAATATCAAATAAAGGAACATAAATAACCTGTATTGAGTAACTAAGCTGCCAAAACCTTGTGTAATACATCTTTATTTTCTTAATTTGTACAGGAACTGCAGATTACTTACCACTGAATGTAATACTAGCACATGAGACCACACATGTCTGTATAACAGTATTTTCCTGTCTAGTGAATGGCTTGCTGTGAATTCCAAGGCTGGACAGCAAGGATGTCCAGAGCCTGATGAAGAAATATCCAAACAGACCAGCTGATATATTTAAGATTGGAATCACCCCTACTGTGAACATCAATTTGTGAATTGTTACAGCAAATACTGTACCAATTATCCCACTTACAATTAACCCACGAATGGTGAGCTGATGGGTCCATTTGGGAACAGGAGTTGATGAATACAGCTCTTCCACCTGCTCCTCTGTTTCCATCTCATCACAATTATCAACTCCTCTGGTTTTAGAACCCTCAATTTCAAGAGTTGATTGGTTCAGAGCATCCATTTCCATAGCTAACCTCGTCTTCAAAATGAAGTGGGTATTGATTTGGAGCTACTAGCGCTTCATAAAGTTTTGCTGAAGTCAAGTCAAAGAGAAAATGAAAATGTCGGTTAGCTTATTGGTTCAGGATGAAAAGATAATTCCTGATTAAACCATCGACTAAAATTCAAATCTTCAAACAATATGATCGGAATATACCTATATCTATATATAATCCAAACTATATACTTGAAAATAGCACATAAAAACGACAGCCTACAGCGTACATCATTGGGCCAAAGGTTGGGGTTTTAAAGACTGTTCATTTAATATCTCGGATGCATGGACTACAAAGATTCCCTTCCACCCCGCCGTCAGTGATAGGGATAGGAACTGGACTGATGGGAAGGAGGATTATATAGATACAAATAAAACTTATTTTCCAATTCTTTCCATTGGAAAAGCGCGAGCAAACCCAGCATTATATTAAGCAGAAAGGAAGTGTCAATATTTTGAACACTCCACACAGAGATCTAAGATTTTTGTCCATGGATAGGGAGAGAATCAATGTCGGTGTGGGTTGTTAGGAAGGAGAAAAAGGCTACGTAAACATGACGTTACAAAGCATCAAGTCTAAAGACTAAGAGATTCATTTTGGTACGAGGTTAAACATATCCCTTGGCCTAGCAAGTTGGTTGTCTCCATGCTTATTTGTTCTTGGCTTATATCATCACCAAGATTTCATATATACCTAAGGTAGTTTTTGGTAAATGTAGGCATCAATTTGTGTAGTTCACTCTAAAGTCTTTAAGCGATGTTTAAGAGGCATTTAGTATTCAAAGCATCATCAACCTTAAATTTGGTGAGTTTTTTTTAATAAATATAATATATTGTATGTTATAATATAGGGGAAGAATATCAGTTATCGTTCATGTTTCAATAGTCGTTCATTCCTTGCACACTCAATCTTTCAGTTACTATTTTTAAAAAAATCAAAAAACAAATAATTAAAGGTTCATACTAAATTTCACATGTATCAATAGCTGCTCATTTTTTAGCATATTTGGACCATAATTGACCCATTTGTGCTCCTTTATTGGTATCCATAATGTACGACTATCGAGGCATTTATGTGTAAGTGTTGGCAATTTTAAGTGCATAGTTATTGGGGCATCTTTAAGTAGGTATCGGACAACACTTTGAAAAGTGTACTTTTTGACCCTTGCGCGCATAACAGATCCCACAATGTGCATTGTTACTATCCAAAAGCCAAAACAATAGCTATAAGTAATTAAGTTGCATTTAGAGACGACAAAAAAAAATCGGCAAAATCTGATAATACTGTTTAGAATTTGTGGGTGCGCGAAGTTAGCTATAATGACTACTAGTACGCTTCCCCTATAACACACACACACACACACACACATATTGCTAAGTAACATGCAATAGAGCTATGGAGAATATATATTAATATAAAAAATATGGTTTACACAAAAAATACCAAAGCTATTGTTGGCATTGACAAAACCGGTCAATCCAGAGAACCGGTATATGAGCTAAGATTTGTCATTGATGTCTAACACTGACCAGTGAAGTGATATCGGTAGAGTGGTGCATTTCAGTAAGCAAAGGTGATGACTTGCAAACAACATTGGAAACAGTTGACCAAAAGTTCAATCAGCTCAAGGGAAGATAGACTAAGCCAACCGGTCTGTCATTCAAGAAGATCAGTCATTCTAATGTTGATGAAGTCACAAAAGATGACTCAGGCACGAAGACTTGAGGTTGTATGCAAACTGGAACCTCATTAGCAAATAGGGAAAGAGACTTGATGCTAGCACAACAAACTGACAATCAAAGGATGAACCAGTAATATAGAAGTGCAGTGGTATACCGGTACACCGGTATGACAGAAGGAAGATAGGTGATCACCATAAATCTTAGAGCGGTGATCGGTTATTTAGTTGTGGTGGCAAAAGGTGAGTTGGTGAGCTTGTGTCTACGCCAAATCACAAGTTGGTAAGGTCAACTTTAGTTATCATGCAGTCAAGCCATGATTATCTGCGGATTTTTTGGTTCGCACTTAAATGACTGAACTCGACCTAGACGTTACTATTTTTGGGAGATGCGGTGGCAGAATTCGTTGAACACTTGACAGAATTGTTGCAGGGTGCGCAGAGAAAGAGTGGGAGATTTTGAATTTGAAATCTTCTAAAATCTATGATTGCTTTGATTGAGGGAACACCTAAAGGTGACGACAGAAAATGTATAAAGTATTCTTAAGTTCATTCAAAAATCATTGATCGTAAAATTTGCAAAAAGCAGATCTTGTAGAAGGCGATCCAAAGTGAAGAGCAGAGTGAGAGGAAGTGCTAAAAGGATTTAGTAGAGCAGAGGGTGTTTGAGGTAGACCAACAGAGTGTAGAGCCAAAGGTCAGAGGATTGGCAGAGTGCAGAGCCGAAGGTCAGAGGATCGACAGAGTGCAAAGTCGAGGGACAAAGGACTGGCTAAGTGCAAAGCCAAAGGTGTAAGAAGAAAATCGGTGTTGTGCAGAGCAGACACAACCAGTGTGGATAGAGTGTGACTCTCATTGTGATCTGATCAAGCTATCAGTAGCTAATTCAACATATCATCCATTTGTTTCTTTCTAACCATTGCAACTTAAATCCCTTAACTAGGTGGACTTTAACAGGTCCCTTTTGTAAAATCCCTTAACCGGGTGACATCTTAATTGATGTTCTTAAGTCCTTTAATTAGGCTACCTTTAACAGGGTAAAGGCACTAACTGACCTTAAACAAAATCCCTTAACCGGGTGGCACCTAACAGTGTCTTTGTAATCTCCTAATAGGGATGGCTCCTCATCGGGCGTACTCTAAAAGAGTAAAAATTTTGTGAGTTCCTACTCACACTGTGGTTTTCTCCTATTTGGGTTTCCACGAGATAGATCTTGGTGTCACTGTCAAATTTTCATGCATGCATATTCTACTTCAGTGATTAAGTATATTGATGAATATTAAATAAATGCATATTAGAATTAAAAGTTTTAATTATGAAAAATTGATCAAGTGTTGATTCACCCCTCCCCTCTCAACACCGGTTGGGACTAATAGCTATCCATCCATGCCCTTCAAACCCAAGTTCCCCGTAGTATGAAGACCCAACAAACACCAGTTACTCCCAACATAGCCCAAGGTCAAAATGGCCATACAAAACAAAAATGAGGGCCAAAATACCTAGAAACAAACAATTATAACAATCCTATCCATAAATTGGAGACTAAAACAATTGTTGGTTCAGTATTGAAGATCAAATGCCCTACCAAAAACCACTCCCAAAATCATAAAAGAGCTCATGTATGTCCTTCCATCAATTCATTGTTGTGGTCAAGATGGTCTCCATCACCCTCGACTAATAGCACTACCAAGAAATTATCTTTTAGACTCACATCACCACCACATGGCCAAGGTCGTCTTCCCACTTGTATTCCTCTATCCATTCTCTGCCATCATTCTCCTTTAGCCCAAACAATTTCTACAAAAAACCCACATGATGCTTGATAATGAGCTTCCTAATCTCAAAGATATACTCATTCCATATTGTGAGCATAGACCATTTTGGCACACCTCTTGCATCACAACGAATCATGAAATAATCCTAAGAGTTGGGATTCCCAGGTTCTCGTCCACATTTGCTAGCACCAAGTTCAGTTCACCAAGGAAATCTTCACTGAAGACCTTGTGATAGAGCAATTTGGCGCTCTCCTTTAGCTCCCCCACTGCAAGGATGGTAGCCAAGAAAGCCACCATGATGTGTGTGTTAATTCTGTAGTGATGGTATGTGATAAGGAATTCCCCACCCAAAACATTTCACATTGCATGAATAATCAACTCATGGGACTTGTTCAAAACCATCTTCAATCTCTTATTCTTGATTTCACCCATCAAAGACATTTACCTTTTATTCAAAACTAGCCTAATGGGAGAGTCCATTGCAGCAAATAGTAGTGGAAGAGAAGAAGGAAACTAGAGGGACCAAAACAAAATGATTCGATGGGAAGAAAGCCAGTCTCTTTATAGCCAATATCATAAATGCTCCCACCATTGCAACCTTCCTTGCATTTATTATGCTCTTTGTGAGTAAAGGCCAAAATATTATGTCCTTTGATGCCAAACTCTATTAATTGAGTGTGGGAGCTACTGCCAAAACCTTGCATGATATGATACAATGCATTGATTGTGCCCCCAAATGGTTTGGCATACGATTATGAGACTGTCGCCATCACCTTGCCATAAATGTTGAAATGATGATTGATGCCAAGTCAACCAAAAACAGTCATGTCATTAATTTCTATTATCCTAGATGACTCAACATGATGAGTGTGTTGGAGTCCACAACTTTGGGCCTATACCTCCATATTCCATCCCATTCACAACCATGTTGGCAAGGGCATCTACCTCCAAATTGACTTCTCTATAAACAAGGTTTATAATACAATTGTCAAATAATTTTAGAATCTCCTTAACCTTGTCAACCATTGCTCCCAGCTTCCAATTTGGTGTCTCCTCTTTTCTGATAGCATTTACTACTATCGTAGAATCTCCTTCAATATCCACTTCTTTGATTTACAAGTCTCTACAAAATAGTAATCACTAAGTGAGAGCAAAGAATTCCATAATGTTATTGGTGCCATATTCTAATGGGATCGCCAATTTGCCAACAATGCTCCCATCCCACAACCTGATGATGCATCCAACACTAGAGGGGCCAGGGTTCCCTCGCGGGGGCTTCACTAAATAGGAAATATCATATCACGTGTGTTCATATTGGGGGGTTTAGTATCCCAAAAATGAGGGTGCAATATTGTAAAGCGGAAAAATCGAACCCTACTCGTTCTCCCCTCCCCAACTCCAAGGAGAGCGAAGGGAGAGTCACTAGGGTTGATGGTTTTCACTTAGGGGAGACTTTACATTCAAAAGAGGGGTTGAAACCCACAAGATCCAATCCCACGCGATGCAAGATTGGATTCTATATGAGTTTCAAGGGTTAAGACATCAAGGATACCCTCTTTTGTAAAGAATGTAGATAGAAAGATTGAACTAGGAATGCATGTAAAGTAGGAAAGATTCACTTATAAACAGAGATAGGAATATGATATGAAGCTGCGGACCTGGAATTAGCAGTAAAATGTCGAGACGGTGCTGTTCTACAAATTTGAGCAAAAGTTGACGGGACGATGGCGCCCAGCGTGCACACGGTCCTCTGAAAAATCCGCGAAACGAAGGTGGATCTGTTCGTCTCTGCACAAGGATTCCAGATCTTCAATTACAGCCGCGTACCTGCAACCTTGTTGTAAGAATGTTTGTATTCTTACATGCGAAGGTGTAAATGTTGTTGTATGTAATGTGTTGTAAGTGATCTCCTCTTCAATGGTTGAATCCTTGTCTTGAATGCAACACTTAGCCTTGAATGGAGACTTAGAATGCTCAATTGCTTGAAGGAATGCTTGAATGCTTGAATGCTTGAATGTTTGAATATCGTTTCCACCTTTTTCCATCCACCTAAATGGGAGAGGAAATGTAGTTTATATACTTGCCAATTAGGGTTAAAAGACTGATTTTCCCGACCTTAGGCCGACCAAGAAATGTTATTTTCCAATTTGCAAACATAAAGACCCGAAGCCCCATAAGAGACTGGGCCCAAAAATAGGGCCAGGGACCAGGGCGTTGGGCGCCATGGTCCTGGGGGACTAGGGCACTGGGCGCCATGGTCCTGGGGGACCAGGGCACTGGGCGCCCTAGTCCTGAAAGACCAGGGCACTGGGCGCCCTAGTCCTGAAGGACCGGGGCGCTAGGCACCCTAGTCCTGAAGGACCAGGGCGCTGGGCGCCATGGTCCCACCTCCAGGGACAGCGGGGTGCAAGGAGGATCAGGCCAGGGTGCTGAAAAATGCAGTTTTTGGTGTTATAAACAGATTTCAGGGTCTCCATTCAGGTTCAACGTTGCGTCGCCATCGTAAAGACCCAAATGCAGTCGAAATTGCAAGTGTCGCAATTTTAGGACGCTACATTTAGCCCCCACTTTAGCGGGAGTATAAGCGTACGCCAATACTTCCGGTAAAGTACAAGGAAACAACATTGAAAGACTTTCACCACGTCAAGAAGGCAAGATACACCAAGCCCCCAGTGGACTAAGGATCTTACGACTTCGATTGACAAAGTAAAAGGGAAGATCACGAGGGAGAACCATGACTGTTAGTAGTAAGGTTCCCTCACTATGAGTCATGCAAGAAAGATATCAAAAATTTTCAAGGCAAAGCTAAATTTGTCAAGAAATTTTCAAGTATCTTGAAAAGATATGAACGGGATGTATGCCCCCCTACGTTAAAACGATCGCACACGCCTTACCGGGGGTGATTGCTTTAAGGTAGTGATACATATAAGAAATGAGAAAGGAAAGGAGCACATTATCACAAGGATTTAGCCCCCAAGTGTGAGATAAGCCCAAGGATACAAAACACAAAGCACAAGATGACTTCGCTTTCCTCGGGGTCAGTATGCTGTATGATAATTCATGTATATCATATGTATGTATGCATAATTGTTCTTCATTCCCCAATCAAGGAAGGTCACCTAGAAGAAGGGAACACATGTGTCTTTTGAGTCAACATGAGAGAGACCAAGAGATCTCAATGCTTTGCATCGTCCTCAAGTAGACAACACTAAGGACAACAAATAGAAGAATGAGAATAACACATAGAAGAAGTAACAAAAGAGAGGAGGAGAGAATCTGCTATGCTAATGACACTAGTTTAGCACGTCATCTACCCCCCGATCTTGCTGATCAATATTTCGGGAAGGCAGGAAACATGCTAGAGGAGGAACATCCAACACAGCAGACGGAGCTATCACAAGATCCAAACAAGGGCTATGTTCATGTTCCATGCCACGTTGTTCTTGTCTAGGAGCTAGGATAAGTGCTTTAGAAAATGCGTTAGATAAATGGTTATCAACATCAACATATTCATATTCACTATCAGAATGAACAGGAGTAACATTTTCATCATGAATAACATTTTCATCTATATCATCATCAAGATTTATAAAAATTGGATCTTTAACTCGCACAGGATCAAGACCATCATGCATCTTATGTTTAGGAGATTTCGGCTCAATCGTCGGCTGAGGAGAAAATGAAATAATACTGGCTGAAGGTGTTTTTGGGGATTGCAAAGTTTGAGAAGTAGCTGCCTGAGCTCTAAGACGACGCTTTCGTCGGCGTTCACGTGCAGAACGATTTCGTCTAGTCTTAGTAGGAAGATTAGGAGATTGAGGAGGAGGAATGTTCTCATCCTTATCACTTAGGTGTTTAGGTTGTGGTCTCTTAAGTTGAACAATAGGAGAAGAGGAAGGTCTCTTCTCTCCATAAGAGGAAGGAGGAGGAACTGCTCCATATAAGGGAGGAATATTTGGTTTAGGAAGGAGACCAAGTCCATCATGACGAGGAGGTATAGGTCTACTTTTAGGAAGTTTATTAGATATAGGCATAGTCACATCCATAGGGATGGGTTGGGAATCTTCTTGAGGAAAGACATTAGTTTTATCTTTCAAAGGAAGAACTTCCTTCTCAAGAACGATAGGAATGTCAAGTTTGGGTGTTCTAGGTTCACTTAGAGAAAGGATCATATCTTTTTTCCACTTTTGATAAGATTTGAAAAGATGATCACTTCGCAGAGGAAAAGATTGGAATTGTTTAGGCCAAAAGTAATCAATAGGAATGCTAGAAGTTCTTTCAGCTGGTTTAAAGAGACTATGATTGACAGTAACAACTTCGCCATTATGGGGAAATTTCAAGCACTTGTGAATATGAGAAGCAATAGCTTTCATGGAAGATAGCCAAGGATAGCCTAGCTTCACACGAAATTGTTCGGATGATGGAATAATAGCAAAGTCCACATCAAGGGATTTGTTATGGACCTCAATAGGTAATGTAATAGAACCAATTGCAGGAGAAGAAAATGCATCAAATAGTTTCACAACCACATTTGTTTTGTCATAGATCACTTGATTCAATTGCAAAGTAAAAAGAAATTCTTCAGTAATGACATTAACCATGCAAGAAGGATCAATAAGCACTCCACGGCAAGGTGTATTCTTGACTTTTGCAACTATATATAAAGGACCATCAGGTGCCCTGATAGTTTCACTGGAATCAAATGTGATGGAAGGTTCTTTAGGGATTTCCTGCTGCTCCACAAAGTTAATCACACTCGGAGTCATAGACACGAGATCATCAGGTGAGACAGAGGAATCAGTAGTATCAATCGCATTAGAGGTATGAGAAGGCAATGGATCCGTAAAAATTTGAAGATTTTGGTTAGGAGGAGCTACAGATGTGTTGCCTTTATCATTCACACCAGAAACAGAGATAGTATTATTATCAATCAAATCTTGAATTTTCCCCTTTAAAGCGAAACATTTTTCAGTATCATGCCCAAGATGACGATGAAATTGACAAAAAGATTTGTTATCAAAATAGGGTGAATTAATCTTTGTAGGATCAATTTGCCTTATAGGAGGAAGAGTAAGCACATTTTGTTCCAATAACTTATTCATAATACTATGCAATGATTCATTCAAAGGAGTAAACTTTCTTTCTTTCTTGAAAAACTTAGAAATAGGAAGCACACCTGATGCTGCATTCACATTGTTATTGATGATGTTTTCATTGAATTTAATGGACTCTCTGTTTGGTTTAAACTTCCCAAATGGTTGTTGACTACTATCACCCTTATCACTCGGAGCCATAGGATTTGCTTGTTCCATTTGACTCACGGTCAGTTGATAATTGTGAAGAGTTGCGCACAACTGTTGGAAAGAAGTAAACTCAGAAAACATGAGTTTTTCTCTAATATCTTTTTGTAAATTAGAAATAAAGATTCTTTGAATATCATTGTCAGGCACTGGAAAAGAAATTTGAGCATACAAATGCTTATATCTACCAATGAAATCAGTCACTTTTTCTTTAACACCTTGTTTGCAATGCATTAAATCAATCAAAGTAACTTTAGGACTTATATTGTTTTGAAATTGTTGAATAAAAGCATTTGCAAGTTGTTCGAAAGAAGTAATAGAATAAGAAGGCAACGAGCAATACCATTGTAGGGCTTTATCTCTTAGTGTTCTAGTAAACAGTTTTGCAAGCAACCTTTGGTCATAAGCAAAATCGGTACATATTGTTTGAAAGGTCTTAACATGTGTTAGAGGATCACCCTTACCATTATAAAGCTCCAAATGTGGAATTTCAACATGTTTAGGGGGGATAGCTCAAACAATGTCAAGAGAAAGTGGGCTCGCAACATCAAATGTGGGCACACTAAACTTAGATTGATTCATAGAGGCAATTTGTTGTTGTAAAGAAGAGACAGTTTGTGCAAGATTGTTAATGGTCACTTCAGTCGAAGAGTTCATATTAGACGTGTTAGATTGTGATGGATGTGTTATGTTATTGAAAGAAGGTGGAGAGTAAGGTGGTGGGACACTATGATAGTTAGTCATAGGAGATGATTGGAAAGGAGGAACACTACAAGGAGGAATGGAATGGTTAAATGAATTGCCCCCTTGCGTCGTGTTTATTTGTGGAGATATAATAGGGACACTCATTGAAGGAATGAATGAAGAAGTCGGATTGAATGAAGGAAGAGGGTTGATTGAAGAAGAGGGATTGCCCCCATCATTAGTGATCATAGGAGGAATGTCTTGTATTGAAATAGTCATTATGTTTGATGTAAAAGTAGGTATACTAGCAATAGGAGTCGTCAAAGGAATAGAATGATTGACTTGAGTAGGAGGTTGTGTATAACCTAAAGTTTCGGCACAACTCTTCATAGGCATCGCATTTGAATCCACAATGTGTGCAATACCATGCAAAATATCAATTCCATTCTTATCACTTTGAACCATACGCTTTAGACCCTCAATTAAGGAAAGAGCTTCACTATCGGGGTATTCTTGAGACATCCATTGTCGAAAATCATCAAATTGGTTATCCAATTTCGAAAGTTGTTCTACAGAAACCTCATGGAGAGCTTCTTCATCATTAAGAGGATTAGAGGAATTACCCATGTCCTCGTTAAAAAGGCCATTCAAATTAGGTTCCATCTCCTCGGTAATTACACCTTGGAAGGACTTAATTCTAGGGCTTCGTCTAACGGGAATAGTGTAAGTAGGGCTTATTGTTGTAAAACTCATGCACTAAAGAGAGAGAAGATTTTGAATTTTAGAGGTAGCAAATTTCAATAAAATCAGCCAATCTCCTAGATTTAAGCTGTTAAATGCAATCAGGACAATCTCCCAAAATTTCGGAAAAAATGTCCGGGACCGTGGCGAACAGAGTGCACACGGTCCTCGCAACTTTTTTCGTAATTTTCAGGGATGAAAGTTATGATGATTTTAAAGCTAATCTGAAAAAATTGAGTGATTTTACGATCTGTAGATAGGCCAAATTAAAGTTGCAATCTCAAAATTGAACCCTACCAAGATTGTTGAAAAATGTAAATTTTGAATTTTGAAAAAGAGAGGGAAACTGAAATTTTGAATTTTATGAATTTAGAGGGAATGCTGAAAGCAATGCAAGTTTTGAAATTTAAAAATTGACTCAATTTCATGCAAAATTCAAATTTGAAAGTGGAAATCAAGGTTGTTGCAATTAAACACTTAATTTCAAAAGTCACAAACTGCAAAAATTTGAATAAAGCACCGAAATTTTGAATGAATGCTAACACACTTTTTAGATTTAGGACTGTAAGAAACACAATTTTGATATGAATTTCAATTTCAACAATTTTTGAATGATTAGAAGCCTCAATCCAAGCGATCACTAGACCAACTTTGACTGTAATTTTGAAAGTGTTAGAATTGATAAAATCAGCCAAAATTTTGGATTTTAGCAGAAAAATACAGTAAGATCTAGCTCACGAAATTTCGGAAAAAATGTCGGGGACGATGGCGCTCGGGGTGCACACGGTCCTCACAACTTTTTTCCAAATTTTCAGGGATGAAAGATATTGTGATTTTGTTGCGGAATCCAAAGTTACAGCCGATTTGGAGGTGTTTTGATTAGTGAAATTATCAGTCAAAGGTTGAATCAAGAGGGTTTTAAAAATTAGGGTTTTGACATTTAACCACTTAATTTTCAGAATTAAAGCACAAATATGAATTGACAATTTGCAATAGAAGGGTAGATCTGAGACAAGCATTAACAATTAAACATTTCACAAGCTTAATTAATAAAAAGAAAATTTTAGGGTTTTTTATGCAATCAACCTCTAAAATTTGCAAAAGATCAAACATGGAAATGTAATTAAGGAAGCAAATTTTTCAGATCTAACCATGAATAATCAGAATGAGGATGTTCACGTCGGGTTCACCAAAATGTAAAGCAGAAAAATCGAACCCTAGTCGTTCTCCCCTCCCCAACTCCAAGGAGAGAGAAGGGAGAGTCACTAGGGTTGATGGTTTTCACTTAGGAGGGACTTTACATTCAAAAGAGGGGTTGAAACCCACAAGATCCAATCCCACGCAATGCAAGATTGGATTCTATATGAGTTTCAAGGGTTAGGACATCAAGGATACCCTCTTTTGTAAAGAAATGTGGATAGAAAGATTGAACTAGGAATGCATGTAAAGTAGGAAAGATTCACTTATAAACAGAGATAGGAATATGATATGAAGCTGCGGACCTGGAATTAGCAGTAAAATGTCGAGACGTTGCTATTCTGCAAATTTGAGCGAAAGTTGACGGGACGATGGCGCCCGGCGTGCACACGGTCCTCCGAAAAATCCGCGAAACGAAGGTGGATCTGTTCGTCTCTGCACAAGGATTCCAGATCTTCAATTACAGCCGCGTACCTGCAACCTTGTTGTAAGAATGTTTGTATTCTTACATGTGAAGGTGTAAATGTTGTTGTATGTAATGTGTTGTAAGTGATCTCCTCTTCAATGGTTGAATCCTTGTCTTGAATGCAACACTTAGCCTTGAATGGAGACTTAGAATGCTCAATTGCTTGAAGGAATGCTTGAATGCTTGAATGCTTGAATGTTTGAATATCGTTTCCGCCTTTTTCCATCCACCTAAATGGGAGAGGAAATGTAGTTTATATACTTGCCAATTAGGGTTAAAAGACTGATTTTCCCGACCTTAGGCCGACCAGGAAATGTTATTTTCCAATTTGCAAACATAAAAACCCGAAGCCCCATAAGAGACCGGGCCCAAAAATAGGGCCAGGGACCAGGGCGTTGGGCGCCATGGTCCTGGGGGACCAGGGCACTGGGCGCCCTAGTCCTGAAGGACCAGGGCATTGGGCGCCATGGTCCCACCTCCAGGGACAGCGGGGTGCAAGGAGGATCAGGCCAGGGTGCTGAAAAATGCAGTTTTTGGTGTTATAAACAGATTTCGGGGTCTCCATTCAGGTTCAACGTTGCGTCGCCATCGTAAAGACCCAAATGCAGTCGAAATTGCAAGTGTCACAATTTTAGGACGCTACAAATATATTGCTCATCGGTGAAAATAGGGGGGTTTTTAATTCAAACTATGAAAAAATGCAATATTTTTTGCAAATAGGGGGGCTTTTAATTCAATTTATGTATTGGGAGGGAGTGGAAAAAAGGAGTTTAGGGCAATATTTTTTTAAAATAGGGGGATTCTTTAGTATGCCATATGTTGGAAATTTGGAAGAATTGATTATGTGTTGCATTGATGTTTGTCATTGATATCAACACTAGTTGTTTTGTTGTCTACCGGGTTCGGGTAGAGTGGTTGGATTATGATGTTGATCTGGAGATATTCTTCGGTATGTTCTAGCTTGTGGAATTGGTTTGGATTGGTTATTCATGTGTTCCTAATGCATATCACATTCAGTTGGTTCGGGATTTGATGATCTAGAATCTATCATTTGTTTTAGTAAGCCTTTTGGTTACCGGTAAGGGTTTTACTGACAGTGCTTTATTGAAGATCTTTTGGTGAATCTGATAAGTGGTGTTGGTGCGGCTTTTAGAAGGTTATCAGAATGTTGATGGTTATCATGTTCGTGTTCCAATTGATCAATGGTGTTTTATTTGGCTTATGGAGACCTATTATAGGTACAGTCTTATTCTATTAGGTTATGGACCAGTTTATCTAACATGTTGGTTGATGCTCCTGATGTGTTACCGGTTGGATTTATCGATTGGTTTATGTTTCTCGGTCTTAGGCTAACTTGGTTTATCATTGGTTTGCGGGATTATGTAACGGATTTATTGTATTATCTTTTAGGTGGCCGACCTAATTGTTTAAGTCCTGGGTTGGTATAAATATGATGTAAGACCTCTTTGTAGATTGTGGTATGTGGGTTATGAGATTATCTGTGTGTGAATAAGATTGTAATCATATGCATAAGTTTTTGTCGATCATAGGTGATTGAATTGGGTTTGTGTAAGAGGTTTAAGACCTTCAATATTGAGCTTAATCGAAACTGTACTCAGGCATAGGAGATGTTATTCTTGCAACTCATTCATCTTTCCAGATTGTAGTATGGATTTCTTTTGTAGTTAGTGCGCTCTAGGTTGTTGGCCTTCCTGCATGTGCAAGCCCCTCTTATTGTAATCACATACTTACTGCATAAGTATTATCTGACAGTGGGCAGGCTTCCCACCATGGTTTTTCCCTTTTACCGGGTTTTCCACGTACAAATCTTGGTGTTCTGTGTTGTGGATGGATGGTAATTGTTCTGTGATTTATATTTGTGCTTAATTGCTATATCTTCTATTCCTGTATTTGGTTTATGCATTCCAGTAAAAGATTTTGTGTGCTTAAAGTTTTATAATCTATTGACAACTGATTCACCCCCTCCCCCTCTTAGTTGTCCATCGGTTATCCTAACACCACGAATGTAGGTGATATAACCCATGTTCACTAAGTGAAGCTCCCGTGGGTTCTCTCTGGTCGCCTCATAAAACTTGAGTTTAAACCAACCCCTCACCAGAGGTTGCCATTTTGCCCTATCTCTTACAATTTGAGCCTCTCTCCCACCATCCCCAACAAATAGATTTATCTTAAGCTCATTCCACCTCAGCTAGCCTCATCTTTCCATCCCATTCTAAAACCTTGCCTTTCTTTGGATGCCTTCCTATTTTTTTATTTGTAGTCTCCACTATGGTGGCCTCAACTTTATTAAGGAAAGTCTATATGCTCAGTACCTTATCATAAAAAATTCTTCTATTTCTCTCCTTCTATAGTTCCCACATGAGTATGGAGGGGCAGATGATCCAAAGGCTACACAATAAGCCTATCCTTGTCTTAATTGGCAAACCTTTGAATGGACTCATCACATCGTTGGTCAGAGTAGTCACCCACCCCAATTTGGTGAATAACCATGTCCATCATCTTTGGGAGAAGGAGAACTCGAAAAGGAGGTGATCCACTATTTCTTCACTACATTTGCATAAGACACAACAAGAGGGACCTTCATAACCCATTTTCCATAACCTTTTAGCTGCTAGGATCTTTTTTTGTAGTGTCAACCAAGAGAACACTCCAGCCTTAGGTAGACAAAATTTGCTTCAACATAGATGTGTTGGAATCTTAGTGGGTCTCTATTGGTGGTTTTTTGCCACCACCCTATACCTATCCTTTGCATTGAATTGGCCAATTTTATCCACTGCCTATACTAATCTATCACTCCCCTTCCTAAAAGTTAATGTCCTACTATTAAGTACATGCATGAGACTCTTAATATTTAGCCTTGGCAGATGGAGAAGGGTGAAATATTTACATTTCCATCCCAATCTTGGGTCATTTTTTAGGAGAATGACATAGTCCTTGAGGAAACAACCACAATTTTATTTAAGGTAACCTTTGGTTTATTCCATATTGAGTAGACTATCAATGCTTTGATAGGCCCCCATGAATCTTCCCAAAAGAGAGTCATGGCCCCATCTAGCACGTCCCTAGACAAGTGTTTTCTAATGACTGATTTGCAATTCAATATAAAATTCCAGTCTCTAGATCCTTGGGGGGGATTGGCCACCCTCAAAATGTATGTCTGGTTATTACTATTCATGTATTTGGCATGCAAAATATTGACCCACTTCAAGTTTGGCTCCTTATACATTTTCTATATCAACTTTGCTCCTAAAGCCTTGTTTTGCCATAGCTAGTTTCTCAATCCAACTCCATTGAGCTCCTTTGACCGACACACTTTTTCCTAGGATATTAAGGCAACTTTATCTTTCTCTACATTCCCTTGCCAAAAGAACTTTCTCATCTTCTAGGATAGGAACTAGTTTACTCCAATGGTGAGAGAAAGACAAGAGAGCAAGTAAATTGGAATTAGAGATACAACCACTTTTAGCATAATAATCCTACCTACCCACGAGAGTGTTACAATTGTGGTTGTCATTGCACCAAGATATTTACCTATTAATGCCTGATACAACCACTAGACTTATAGAATCCACAAGAGGAAGTTAAGCCATCTCACAAACCCGAGCGCTACACTTCACAATGCAAGGAGACCAAGGGCGCACACCTTGCAACAATTCCCCCCAGTACAAGCAAGGGGTTTGAACCTGTGACCAAGCTCTGATACCAGTTGTTACAAGTGTGGTTGTCATTGCACAAAAAGATTGACCTGTTAATGGTTGATACAACCATTAGACTTATAGAATCCATAGGAGGCGGTTGAGCCATGTCACAAACCCGAGTGCTGGGCTACATAGCACAAGGAGACCAAGGGAACACACCTTGCAACCAAGAGACACCTCCCTTTCGATGATGCAAGTCTCTTTTCTACTTTTGTTTTTAAGGGATCCCATAACTTAGTGTTCCTTGTTCCTTTGTCTATTGGGATACCAAGTGTTTCTTTTTCTTTTGTCTATGGGATCCCAAGGTAGGTGCAAGGCAATGTGCCTTTTTAAAATTCCAATACTCTCAAAATGTCCACTTTGTTCCTTGGTGTGATAGAGAAGAAGGTATTTGATTTATCCTGGTTGAACTCCTATCCTGAGGCAATTGTGTATTGTCTTAGCAAATATTTAAATTGTCTAACTTCCTTTTCCTTTGCATTACCAAAGAGCATCATATCATCTGCAAATTGTTGATGAGTGATTGCATTTAGAGAGCTAGTCACCTGAACTCCTTTGATATGTCCATCTAATTGAGCTCTTCTAATTGATATTCCTAATTCTTCTGTCATATTGATAAACAAAAAGGGGGAAAGGGGATCCCCCTATCTCAGTCCCCTTGAGGCCTCAAAGAATCCTACCACTGACCTATTAACTAGAACCAAATACCTTGGGGTTGACATACAGGTATAGATCCAATCAACCCATTGTTTATGAAACCCAAAAGTCACTAGAGTTTTGCATAAAAATCTCCAATCCACTTTGTCATATGCCTTTTTTATATCTAGTTTGATTAACATGTTAGGCTCTCAATTGCATTGAAGAGAGTGAATTGCTTCTTGAGGTATGATTAGACCATCCAAAATGAATCTCCACAATACAAATATCGCCCACTCTTCTAAAATGATTTGGGGCAACACTTTTTTGATACCATTTGCTACTATTTTCACCAATATTTTATAAGTTGTATTGCAGAGCGAGATCAACTTAAAATCCCCCAATTCAATCACCTTTCCTTTTTTAGGAATGAAGGCTACAAAGGTATCGTTTATTTTCCATAGGAATCTACTTGAATTTCTTGTTGCTTCCAAGGTCTTAGCTAAATCCCCAGCAATAATGTGCCAACACTTGTTGAAGAAGCATGAAGGAAAACCATCCAGGCCATGGGCCTTATCCTAATTTAATTGTTTGGTTATCATCTCCACTTCTTCAAATGAAATTTTGGCATTCAACTCTTTATCCTGCCTTTCATTTACCAATTTTGGAATTTGTTGCAAGATTTTGTTTTTCTCTACATAGTTGGATCCCTCAAAGTTATTTAGGAGTTAGATGAAAAAGTTAACTATTTTAGAAGCTATCTCCTTAGGCTCTTCTGCAAAAGAGCCATCACCTTTCTTGATCCTAGTGATTCTATTGAGATCTCTCCTCTGCTTAGTCACATTGTGGAAGTAACTTGTTTTTGTGTCACCTTCAACGAGCCATACCTCTCTTGATTTTTGTCTCCAGAATATCTCCTCCTTTGACATTATATCTCAATAAGCCCTCATTAACTCCTTTTCCTTGAGAAAACATATTTGATCCATGCCATTGGTAAGCACCATTTCATTCAACCTCTTTAGATCCTCCTCTATCTCTTGCTTTGTGATAAAAATATCTTTGAAATGCTCCTTGTTCTAGGATATCAATCTTTATTTCACATGCTTCAACCTTGAGGCAAAACAAAGTAGTTTAGACCCTTCAAATTATTCCTCCTTCCACAATGTCTCAATTAGATTCAGAAGATTTCCATCCTTCCACCACATATTTTCAAACTTAAATGGCAATTTGTGTTGTTTTTCACCCCCCTTGATTAAAATTTGAATTGGGTAGTGGCTACATCTAGAACAAGGAAGAATTAAGCCTTCCAAGATGTGAGTAAAGGAGGTCAAATCTCCCTTAAAAAAAAATCTATCCTACTTCTCAACTATATTGCTAAACTCTAGTTGCCTATTGGTCCAGGTATATGCTCCTCCACTCATCTCGATTTCCATTAACCCTTTTCTTGAAAACTAATCACAAAATTCTTGTTGTGATTAATTGGGTCTTGCGATGCCACCTCTTTTATCCTCCTACCTTAGGATGGCATTAAAGTCTCCTCCGATAATACTCTGGTTCATAAAGTGATTGTAAAAGAAGGTGTCAAATTCTCCCCACAAATCTCTTTTATTTCCTTAATTATTCGGCCCATACAGATTTATCAACTGATACTTCATGTTGGAATGCAAACTATTGACATTCCCATATCACCGCCAAGCCCCCAGAAGAACCTACAAATTATTCCCCCACAACTTTCCAACTCTTAAAATGCCTGGTGAAGTTTTTTATTTTAAAAATTGTAACTTTGTTTCTTGAAGCGAGATCACTTTTACATTAGTCAAGCCGATCATGCGCTTAACCAAGCTCCTTTTGTTAGTGACATTTAAGACCCTAACATTCCATGATAGGAGTATCATGGTGCCTAGGTAAGAGTGCTCCCCTTCCCTGCTCCCAGTAACTCAATAATTTGTTTCTAATCCCACCTCTCCTACTTTGGCTATAATATCTTGTAATGATTTCCTTCCTACTCTCCTATTTTCTTTTTTCCCACAATCTAGCTTAGGTTTAATTATTCAACAATTAATAATAGATTACAATATACTTGCAGAGAAAGCTCTTCACAGGAGTACCACTAATCAGAGATTTAGAGGTAACTTAATAACCACAAGACTCTTACACACAACCTCTATCTCATGCACGTCATATATAGGAAATACAATACAACAAACTGTCAAATGGTATTACAAAACCATGGGCTAAAACCACGCAATAAAGTAGAGCCGACCTTATCTCTATTCTAGATGTCCTATGACGTGTCAAAAAAAACATCAACACATGTTCCTCCCTTTTACAACTCATTTATGTGTGCCATGCAATTTATATTTCCTATTTCAAGAGTCCAAACTTTCAGAGACCATAACTTGTGAACCGAGCATCCAATTGATGAACCGTTTGATGCACCAAAAAAATCACGAAGTGCTCTATCACCGCATAACCACATATGCTAGTTACGACCACTTTTTAGGATGTTTAGGAGGGTCTAAATCCCTCAAAATTAAATTTAATCATTTCATCACACCCTCCAAAAACAAAAACTTTATTATCTTCAAAATAGCTATGATTTTGTGACAAAATTTTATCGGCATGCTTATCTAGCTAATTCAAAGGTTTGGGGAGAATTTCACACCATTTCGTGCTCAAATGGAAAATTACTATTAATAGTAACCTCATGTAAATGCAAGGTTGAGACACCATTTTTCCAATAGTGGACAAGTAGTTCCTTTTAGAAGTCCTGGAAATTTTTTGGCTTTGGCGAAAATTGGATTAATTGGGTCAAGAGTTGTTAGGTGATGCCCAAATTCTCTGTCCTAATCAATGGAGCAACCCATGGTTTCTTTCCCTCTACTAGATGCATCTGACAAAGAGATCTAATCTCTCCATTTCTCTTCATCATCATGGTGGAAGCTCTCGACTTAACAATTAGAAAATTGCACCAGGAAGGTTCATGATGTGGGGTGAATGTGGCGATTGGAGTTGAACATACCACTCACCTTCAATTTGAAGATGACACTATACTCTTCAGTGAATCCAATAGGAATGAAGTGAGAACCATCAAGAAATATCTTGATGAATACTGTATGACATCAAGTTAGAGTATTAATTGGAAAAAGTTTAAAGTGTTCTTCCTCAATACTCAAACCAGATTGCAAAGACTATTATCTAGAATTCTCAATTTAAGAGTTGCCAATTTTCCAAGTAGATTTATGGGCACCCCTCTGTTTGTAGGAATTAACAAGGTCAATTATTGGGATAAATTGATTAGCAGGTGCAAAATTAAACTAGAAAGATGGAAAGGAAAATGAATTTCCTCTGCAGGGAGACTCACCATGATCAAATTTGTGTTATCATCTATCCTAGTTTTTTTAATGGCCTGTCTCAAAATCCCAATAGCTGTGGAGGGGGGGATAATCTAGATCACATGAAAATTATTCTAGAATGGGGTTGGAAAGAAACATAAGTTGCCAATAGTTCTTTGGAACAAAAATCTGTCAACCAAAGGATGGCGGGGGAACTAGAGTTAGACAATTGTCAATTATGAATTTGGCCATGGGGGCCAAACTGGTCTGGGCTCTTTGTAGCAATGTTCATAATAAATGGACTAGGATTCCTAGAAATAAATATTTAGACTCCACTCAGCCTAAAAGAATTCTTACAACTCTAAACCTGCCAAGAGGCTCAACAATTTGGAACTATGTGGTGGAATGTAGAGACATCATTAGCGAGCATGTTTCATGGGAGATTGGTAATGGCCAGAATGCTTCCTTTTTGAATGACGCTTAGGGTGGCAAGGATGTTCTTGGTCTTAACCACAATCTAGATGAATCCAAGGAAGTAACAATTAGACAATGGGGGGGAAAAGTCAGTGACTATGATGAGATTATTAACCATAAGAACATGAAAATTTGGGTGTGGTGATCTCTGGACAATCTTAATATTTGGTAGGAGTAGAAGGATATTCTAAACAATATTTTAAAGAATCATATATCATACCTTCTGGTAATGAAGATGTTATTAGATGGTGTGTCTCTAAAGAGGGGAAGTATAAAGTAAGCCTGGGATATAAAATTAAGGAAGCAACTATTGAAAAGCAGAATTGGCCAATTAAATTTCTTTGAAATAAACATTGCTTGTTGAAGGCAATAGTTTTTGCCTGGATGGCGTTGCAGAAGAAAATTCTTATAGGTGAAAGATTAATGAGATTTGGTATTTGTTGGCCTATCAGATGTGTCCTTTGTTTGAAATAATCTGAATTGGTGGATCATTTACTCTTGAATTGTGAATATTTTATCAAATGTTGGTGGCATTTCATGAACAAATTAAGCCTTTTTGGTCCTATGCCATTGGGGATTGATGAATGGTTTATAATGTGGCCTAGAAAACCCTCAAAGGCTGTGTTTGGAGATTTATGGCATATTCTTCCCTCATTACTAATATGGGAAATATGGAAGGAGTGTAATCACAAAATCTTTCAAGACAAAAGTATGGATTCAAAAAGATAATGTCATAAGATTGAAGCACAGTTGGTGGAACTAGTCAATGTAGTAGCCAAATAAAAAAACTCTCAAGAAAAATGTATACACCAATTGGGATAATAAAATCAAACTAACCTTCACTAGTCTCTCAATCCCTCCCCTGTTTGGTGGTGGAAGTCCTGACAAGATTGTTGATCCTAGATCCACTAATTAATGGTGTGCTCTTGATCCTAGGTG
Source organism: Cryptomeria japonica (assembly GCF_030272615.1). Taxonomy (NCBI): domain Eukaryota; kingdom Viridiplantae; phylum Streptophyta; class Pinopsida; order Cupressales; family Cupressaceae; genus Cryptomeria; species Cryptomeria japonica. Next base: position 796,487,677 of record NC_081414.1, on the reverse strand, counting down.
GGTGAAAATAAATTTTGATGGAGCATCTCTAGGAAACCTTGGGTCGAGTCGCATTGGATGTATAATAAGAGATGGCAATGGGATTTCCCTGAAGGAGGTTGTAGAACATATTGGGCATACAACCAACAACATGACATAATTTCAACCAACCATGCGTGTACTCCGAACTAGGATTGAAATGGGGGCAAAACGAATCCATTTGGAAGAGGACTCTTTAATCGTGGTCAATACGATCAAGAAAAAAGAGACCCCTAACTGGGTTCTTAATCAAATGCTCCGCCCAATCAAAAATATGCTTGATAGCCTGGATGACTTTAGGGTGAGCCACATTTATAGTGAAGGAAATGAGTTGGTAGACATGTTGGCCAAGGGAGTGGCGGAGTTAGGACATGCATAATTCTAAGTGATGTCAGTAGAATAAAATATTACACCTTGGGCGGATTTGGGGGCAATTATCTAATAATGGCTTTTAATGATATTATCCCTCTCATAGTTATTCGTGTAATGCTACATGTGTACTCGCAATGATTAAGAAGTATGCCTTGATATGGAGATATTAAGTTTGATGAAAAATGACATTTGATGTGAGGAAAAATCTCCTATCAAAATTTGAGAAGTGCATCAAATAGATAGGAATTCATGTGATAAGAGGGTACAATTAAGGCATGAGATATGATGGACAATTCACAAGGAATCGACAATCATACTTCTTTAAGGAAAACAATTATTTATAAGGCAAGTTGGATAATTATACTACAATATCACTGTTTGTAATTTGAATTGTTGAGGTGGAGTGAGAGAGAGGTTGTAGCTTGTAGTTATGGACACACCAATAATGTTGGAAGTCACAAAATGCCAGATGGCCTTTCTGGGATAAATTAGAAAGAAGAGGTTGCTCTCGATTCTGGCAACGAAGCATCCACTAATTCTGCATGGCACCAAAAGGGTGCTTGGCGAGGAGTTTTTAAAGGCTTATCATTGCTATTAGGTAAATTCTAATATCCCGACAATGTTCATCACCATGTTGATTTACATGGGTGTGAGTAAACCCAGAACTAAAAAGGTTTGCCAAATGGTGTTTAATCATTCTTTTCTGTGTGAAATTGATGTTATTTTGGACAATATGGATGATAACTTGTGCATCCCCCTCCCACAGAATTATTACATGTATGTCGGCATGACTGTTGAAGGGAAGAAATATGTGATTGTGCAAACCCTCAAGCAACAAAGGTTGGTGGACGAATGGGGTGTAACAAACACGAAGCATACAATATTTCCTTCAAAACCAAAATGCATAAGTCGAATTCAAAACCACCAACCTCAAAATCGAATAAATAGACAAAGAAAGTTGAATAAGAGAAATGCACAACAAATTTGAAGAAGCCAACAAAAAAAGTCAAATTTACCAGAAATAGACTCTCTATATAACTTAGGATACAAAGAACATTCTATTTCATCATTATGTCCATGTTCAAAACATTTCAAAACCCCTACAAAACAACCCTAAATTCTCTTTTATAGAAAATAAAGGAGCTACAAAGCTTTAGGCCGATTTTCCACTTGTCACCTTTTTTATGCAACTGAACATGCCAAAAATATCTCTACAGACTCAAAACGTTAGTACCTAGTGATGGTATGACGAAAGAATAAGTATCCGGTCAACTAGTGAGAGGAAGGGGTGAATCAGTAGATAAAAAAACTGATACACACTTCACCAATCTCAAAAATAAATCTCTCAAAGTAAACTTAGAACTAACAATGTAATACCTCTGTCAAGATAAAAACTCATAAGATAAACTGGTTAACTGTTACAACAAATTAACAATAAACAACTTCTTCATTGCTCAATACTTCCAGTTATCAAAACTTATCAAAGTAGTTAAGTAGTTAAGTAAATCAACCATGAAAACATAACCACAAAACATTCACCACTTGACACAAATATTTTTGACGTGGAAACCCAAATAGGTAAAAACTACGATGAGATGAGACTCACAAGATAACTATCGAAACTCTTCGGAAGTTTGTCCTGTTAGGAGCCTAGCCTATTAAAGCTTTACAAAAGTCTTGTTAAGAACTGATCTTGTTAGGAATCACCTGGTTAAGGGATTGACTACAATGCCTTGTTAGAAGCAATACCCTATAAGGAGTAACCTCGGTAGAGGATGTGAAAATCCAAGCTAATGGATCACCTTGTTAGAGGATTTGAATAACACCAAGCTTGTTAGAGCTTACCTAGTTAGGGGATTTTAATTCTATTGTAAATTTTAAAAAACAATAGGAGTTTGTTGATCTGTCTGAATAACACTACACTTTCTTGATCATAGCCATTTCATGCTCCTATCTGCCTTTACTCAAATTGCAAATACATCATCTAGTTCGACAACCACACACTCAACTGATCTTTGCTAACTCTTTGCCAACTCATTAAACTAAACAACTTCATCGACCTTATAAACAAATCAATTAGGTCGGTAACACAACAAAAACCTAATTCTCATAGAAATTAAAAACAAATCGGTTCAAGTATGACCGTTGGATTACATAGCAATCTATCCACATCAATCAAGAAAACCTTGATCACTCCTTAATCACTGCTTCATCGAACTTAGTAACTCATCACATGATTTTCATTAGATGCAATACATTTGCCCATTCCCTAGACAAAAACCGTTATAACAAATCGCCAAAATATCTTCAAATTGTCTTCATACAATAATCATAATTGTCATAATCTTTACCGCTCATCATCAGATCATAAACCAATATAACCAATTCACCAAACTTAATTGGTTAGGGTTTATCACAAACAACATGTAGGATTTACTGGTTATATCAATAGATAGGGTTTACACCGGTTACTGGTTCACTCCACAAATTCTTCCTACCGGTTATAGTAACAATATTACAACAATATCATTACCAGTTAATTGACATCAATGACAACATAACATATCGTTAATGCAATCCTCATGCAAATACCAACAATCTCCCCCTTTGGCATTGATGACAATACAAATATCAACACCATTGATTGTTGCATGATTATGAATAGGAATCGTGGTTTACATTACCAAGTATTCACCATGTCTTCATCTTGTCACTGGTTCTTCTTTCCATAATCACATAATTCTTCTCCCCCTTTGACAACAATGCCAAATTGAAAGTAAAACATGTAATGTCAAATTTCACTGTGCAACATCAACAATCTGCAACTTGATGCTCCCCCTATGGAATAAATCCACTTCTACACCAATCCTTCTATAAAATTCAGCAAGTAGCTTTGGGACTGATGTAATCTACATCATACTTAACTAACCTGATGAAGAGGGACAACTCCTAGCTTACTTCTAAGATACTCAAAAGTAGTCTTAGGCAGAGGTTTAGTAAAAATATCTGCAAGTTGCTCCTTGGTAGAAACATGCTCTGAGATCACATCTTTACTCTGTACTTTTTCCCTTAAGAAATGATACTTCAATTCAATATGCTTAGTTTGTGCGTGCAAAACAGGGTTCTTGGAAATATTTATGGCACTTGTATTATCACATAAAATCTTTATAGGTTCTGAAATATTCATCTTAAAACCTTCCAAAATGTGCCTCATCCATATAACCTATGTACAATTCATGTAAGCTTCAATAGTAGATTGTGAAGTACAAGTTTGCTTCTTACTATTCCATGAAATAAGTCTTCCTCCAAGAAAAAATGATCCACCAGTTGTGCTTTTCCGGTCATCAACATTTCCTACCCAATCTGCATCTGTGTACACCTTCAAGTCAAAATTTCCTCCATATGGATACCATAACCCATAATCAACAGTACCTTTCAAGTATCTAAAAATTCTTTTGGTTGCTATCAGATGTGTTTCCTTAGGATTCTTCTGGAATCTAGCAACTATGCCAACTACATGAGCTATGTCCGGTCTACTATGAACAACATAGTGCAATTTTCCAATCATTGACCTGTATTCCTTCTCATCAATAGATTTGGACTCATCTTCCTTAGACAACTTACAACCTATAACCATTGGTGTCTCAACAGGTTTATAGTCACTCATGCCAAATGTCTTCAAGACCTCTTTCACATACTTAGACTATGTGATGAAAATACCATTCTTCATTTGCTATATTTGCAAGCCTATGAAATTTTTTATTTCTCCCACTAAAGACATTTCAAACTTCATCTGCAAAATTGTTGCTCATGTCATCATTACCTCCAAATATGATATTATCAACAAATACTTTACTAACTAGTATTTTATCTCCTTCAAATTTAAGATATATGTTACTATCATCACTGGTTCTCAGAAAGCCAATCATCATCAGATGTGTATGAAGCCTTTCATACCATGCTCTCGGTGCTTGCTTTAATCCATATAAAACCTTATGCAATCTGCATACCATGTCTTTCTTATCAGTCAAAGAATAACCATCTGGCTGCTCAATGTATACTTCTTCTTCTAGTATCACATTCAAAAATGTTGACTTAACATCCATCTGGTATACCTTGAATTTCTTGTGTGCTGCAAATGCAAGTAAAGTTCTGACACCTTCTAGTCTTGGCACTAGTGCAAAAGTCTCACCATAGTCTTTGCCTTCCTCTTGTGCATAACCTTTGCAAACCAACCTAACTTTGTTGCGAACTACAATACCATCTTCATTCAACTTGTTCCTGAATACCCACTTAGTACCTATCACATTTTTATTTACTGGTCGGGGTACTAGGGTCCATGTGTTGTTCTTCTCAATTTGATCTAATTCCTCCTGCATAGCTTTAACCCAATGATCATCACCAAATGCTTCCTTAACAGTTCTTGGTTCAATAGTGGAGATTGTAGACACTTAAAAATGTCTCATTGATCATGTACTAATTATTCCTCTAATTGTTTAAATAATTATATAACTATATAATTTAATGAATTAATCATATTCTTCTAAATTCATATTTCCTCATCATTTTACTAATTATTCTATTTTCTTATTCTTTCGTCACTTAATTATTTTAACCATTTTTCTAATGTTAATTAAATATGTATTATTTAATTAATTCTAAATAATTCCCCAATTTAAATAGTCTTTATTATTTAAATAGATTAATTAATTCTAAATTTCTATCTAATCATCTAATCATTAACCCTTTTCTAAATATTAATTAAATATTTATTATTTAATTAATTATGATCTAATCCTTTAATTTAAATAATCTTTATTATTTAATTAAAGTCCATTTCTAAATAATTAAATAGTTTTTTAAAATTATTTAATTAACTAATTAATTCTTCTAGTTCTTCAAATTCTAATTTCATTTAATTAATTCTTCTAATTTCTTATAAATTCAAATACATGTGCATGATTTCAATAATCAAATTGAAAATCAAAGTCAAGTTCTAAATATATTCAAATACTAAATTGAATTGAATAAATTCAATATTTGAATAAATTTCATGCAAAGATTAAATTGAAAATCTAAGTTAAAGTACAAGCACATGCTAAATTATTTAATTAAATCATTTATCTCTCCAATCTCTATTTCCATCTTCTATTTAGCTTTGTCATCTTCTTAATTTCCTCCAATCATTCTTTTTCTTCCCTCAGTTAGTTTTTTCTTAATCAGTTGACTTAATTAATCTATTCAATCTATTCAGTTTCACCTCTAAATCAGTAGTTCAACTATCAATTTTCATGTGATCTCACCTGAGTTCCACCTCTTGATCAATCTATTTCACCTTTCAATCAATCTTCTCCAATAATCTATAAATTGAGCATTCAATCTCCATTTTCAACAATCACGAACTTTGAATATTTGTGTCAATTGCAAGTTGCCAACGCAATATCTGAGGGCCACCATACCACAGAGAGGAAAAGAGAAATGGAAGCCATGATGCATAATAGGGAGTTTAATATTGTTTAATTTTATTTTATATTGCATCTATTTCATTGGTTTTATGTTTGGATTGCTTAGATAGTTAAGGGATTCATGATTTTCCTTATTTCCTATTTAGCAATGATGAATTTGAGCATAACACATTTTGGTGAACCTGACGTGAACAACAACTAATTAACCTTCTGTGTTAACTATGTTATTTTTGCAGGTTTTGCACGGATTTCAAAACAAACCTCTTCGTCACGTATTCGCGGTTGCATCATCATGCAATTGCATAGATAGGACTACGCAATTGACCAGATAGGGTTATGCATTCATGCAGAACACATCAGATAATTGCCCTTACAGAATCACACAATCGCCCTTACAGGATCACGCAATCGCTCTGATACTGTCACACATTCGTTTTGAATCTTTTTGTTCTGATAATTTTGTTTTTATTCCTTTTCTGTTCTCTGATCTGTTTAATTCTGCATGAAATTGAGTAACTCTAGAAATAGATTATTTTTATTACATTTTTTTTGTTTTAACAGTTTATGGCATGTAAGGTACAATTCAAGATTTCAGGTGCCAGAAGGACAAAGGAACAAAGAAGGCAGGCCAGAAGCTATCAGAGAATTCTCAAAGCAGAAAAGAAGATACAAGATTGGGAAGACCAACCAGCCATTGACAAATACAATAGCTTAGTTCTCTCATATCAGGTGAAATATGATTTGATTAACATTGAATGGATGATGAGAGATCTAGCTAGGGCCTCAAAATATGTTTTGCAGGTTCCTAATCAAATTTAGTTCTAATTTTTATTTTTTGTTATCTGCCTGTGTGTCACACAATCGCCTTGTTATTATCACATAATCGACTTGTTAGGATCATGCATTCCTCCTGTCAGAATCATGCAATTGATCTGACAGAATTACCCAATCACCTATGTAGGTTTACGCAATCTTACATGGATCATCACGCATTCGTTTTTGTCAATTTCGGATTCTCTATTTTCTGTTGATTTGATTTTACTGCTAATCATCTGTTTGCAGCCTGTGACGAATTTACAGAAAGGATCAGATTAATATTAGATCAATTGCACTCATACTCTCACACTTTATTTTTTTCGTGCTTAAAATCAACAATGGTTAAAATGGACATGCATGTATAACACTTCGATTTGGGCTTAAAATTAACAATGGTTAAAATTGACATGCATGCCTTCACATTTCAATTTGGTGTTTAAAATGGACATGCACATGCGTATTCAACACCTCAATTTGGACTTTAAAATGAACGTGAATCAGGCTACATATAGATTAAATCACATTTGATTTTCCTAAGGGAAAGAACTTTTATCATGTCTGGGGTGGACCTACTATTGCATTAACTAAATTTTCACCCACCTTCAGGGTCTTGGGAGAAAGGAAGGAGGTGACAACGACACTGAATTTTATTTTATTCCATGTAGAGAGGGGTATCTTTGATTGGGGTTTTCATGACCCCATAGAGGTACTTCAAATTGGGATGCGTTGGGGATATCATCTCTCCCAACGTACTCTCGAGTGGATTTTTTGAGCCGCTATATAAACATACTGGTTAGGCAGCTAGAGTGTTGAGTGAATTTGACGTATGTGGGGGCCTTTCCTGCACCAATAAGCTCAACTAAAGTCTTAAGTGGCTTTCTCTAAGAATTCATCATTGGATCGGGATCCCTCAAAATTTTACAATAAGAACCAACTTGGTATCCCAAAACCCTACATTCAATGATTTCGGGAGTGCGGATCGTACCCCATAGATACCCTTCATGTACCTTGCATTATGATACAAAAATTTCTTGGTTATAAGATATTCAGATCTTCAAGGTAAGAGAGACTGGCATGCCTGAGAAGTGTGTGTCATGGAGTGGATCCAGTGCTGCCAGACTATCTATCTGTTTGTTTTGTTTTGGTATTTCGTAAGGGTCTCATTTGAATGGTTTCCAATTTCTAGCCTAAGCTTGTCTTCTGTATCTTTAAATGTATCGTTGTATTAGACTAGTATTGAGTCAGTCATTTGGGCTATTTCAGGCCCTATCCTGTGTATCTCTGAATTCTCTGAGATTGTTTGAAAAACCAATTCAGTCAGCTATATCTACCTGCAAACAATTGTTCTTGGACTTGGAAAATCATAAAACTTGTCCTACACATAGAATTACTGAAAACAAAGTCCATTTTTTGAAACCTCAAAACTCAAGGTTTTACATACTTGTGACCATAGGAAGTCCTTGCATAGTCCTCATTTACGTCCTTACTATCATCCTAAGTCCTTTCATAGTCCTCATTTACATCATCCTAAGTCCTTGCATAGTCCTCATTTACGTCCTTACTATCGTCCTAAAGTCCTTGCATAGTCCTCATTTATGCCCTTACTATCATCCTTAGAAGTTGTTTAATCTTTATTTACGTCCTTATTATCATCCTCATATACGTCCTTGTCTAGACCTTATATACGTCTGTCTTAGTTCATCATCAGTTGCATAATCATCCTAGAAAGGCATACCACAAGCGTCCAAATCACAATCAGAGGATCGATCAAACTCAACATCAACTCAAACAAGCTGGTCAAGTTCAATTAAACATTGTCACATTCAGAGAAATGGAGAAAATATCTTACATGTGGTGATACTAGGTCCAAACCAAACAAGAAAACATCATGGATTGGCATTATACATTTCATAGGGAAGGTGGAGGATTCATCCCTTCCATTCCTATTCCATCACCATCCATATAAAACTTAGCTCAACATATCAAGACTTTGCAACAACAAGTGATAGACATGACTAGTCCTAACAATCATAGGGACTAGTTATAAAAATTGATGATAGAAGTGATGACCACAAGGGAATCAGTATCAGGTCAACCTTCTTCTTCTTGTGAGACCATTCAAACATGCCAACCTTCATTCTTCAAAAAAATCATTCCTACCTTAGTTCAACCAACATTAGAGTCATGTAAACCTTCTTTTTCTTTCAACCCACTATATCAATCATATCAAACACACCAACCCAACATTCAAACCTTGTTCAACCAAAATCACACCCCTTTCAACCAAATTCCAAATCAAAATTCATAGCAGCCCAACATTCAAACCTCTTTCAACCAAAATCAAAACCCTTTCAACCAAAGTCCAAATCAAGATTCATGCAACCAAAATCAAACCTCTTTCACCCAAAATCAAATCCCTTTCAACCAAATCCCAAATCATCCATATCCATCCACCATTTCATCATCCCCTAAAGTCACACAAGACCAATCCATGTCATCTCTATCTAATAACACAACCTCCCAATCACTATCCATCGTACAAATCCAATCTAATTCAAGTCATGATTTAGAGAATCTCATTCAAAATCCTTCTTCATCAAGCCAAAATGTTGAAACATTGCAACAATCTCCCATGTATTTCTAAAGTCCTTCCCCGTGTCAAGAGGATGATCCAAAATCAGAAGAAATAAGTCTTGAAACAAATAAAGATCAAGAACAACCACTTCCATCCTACCCAAGTTTTGATCAAGATACAATGACCACATAGGTCTACAAATAACAATAATATTCAAACAAGAGATGAAGCATGAGTCATGAACCATAGGAACACCTGTGAAGCCAATCCTCGCATGAAGGCAAAAATACGAACATCCGATGGGAAGTGGCCGTACCACCTGACCATGTAATTCCCAAACAAAATCACCCCACTATGCTAGGAGATAGTTGAGGACCCTCAAACAAGCATAAGTATGACATAATCAACAAAACAATATGACTCCATGACAACACATAACGACCCCAAAAAAATCTGGGTGACTCAACGTCACAAACACACAAGTGAACCAAATGAGAGAGTGTCATCGCATAGCTTAAGATGGATACCATGGTACAACCTCCATAGGTCCCGGCTCACTGTCCTGGTAACCTCTCCTGAACCTCCAGTTCCCACTAAGTCTCATGTGAACCCTACAAGCCTTTCGTGAAGACAAGGTGGTTGGTTTGCCATTCGAGGCCTTCTCACAACATTATGAGCCCTATACTAGCACTCACCTATGCACGAGGTACAATTATCTTTATTAATGTTATGATACTACCCACCTAATCAATTCATTAGATTACCAATTATTATCTGACTTCCATTGGGTCATAATGCCTACCACTTTGGGCGCAACCCCCAAGCGAAAGCCACTCTCTCAAAGGATACTAAACAAACATGGTCACTCCCCGAGGACCCTATGGCAAAGCAAACAACCATAACACCACTATTAGAAACAAGTGGTCAAACAAGGAAATACTGACTCTTGGCTAACCATAAGGAAAAGACACTACATGGTTAAGACAACGAAGCCAACATATATCTCTTGGTCAAAGGTACCAAATATGACTCCACAGGATGACTGAACCACAGACCAAAACAACACATAATACACTTGCAAGATCATGGATTGAAAAAAATGAAATAAAACACTCTTTCAACAGCCACATTATTCAATTTCTAAATCAATATCCCATCAAAAATGAAATCCATATTGAACATTCAACCAAATAAAAATATGAATTCCAAATAGGCATTTAATTCATTTCCAGAATATACCCAAATTAACCAATTTGAATCTCTAATTCATACCTTGATTCCCATTGATAATTTTATTAGCCACATAATAAAAATCACATGACAAATAACCATTTATTCTTAACATAAAACAACCACATCAACATGTTCACTTAATAAAATTAAATTAATTTTATAACACATACCGGTTTTCATCGGTAAGGCACATGGTCAAGCGGTGGCAAAATCCAACCCACAATAGTGCTATTGCTGAGACAACAAACACTACCTGCTGACAGTGTTGCTACCACTGGTAACAGCCCTACCGAACGGTAGTGCTGCTACTGCCGGTAACAACTACTGTCGGTAGCAGTGCTGCTGACTGGTAGTGCCACTACCACTTGTAGCAGCCGCTACGAACCGGTAGCAGTCCTACCGATCGGTAGTGTTGCTACCAACCGGTAGCAGTCCTACCGATTGGTAGTGCTACTACCAACCGATGGCAGTTCTACCAACCGGTAGCATTGCTACTGCGTAGCGGTGCTATCGACTAGTAGTTCTCCTACCCGCGGGTAGCAAACACTACCGACCCACGTGATGAGGGAAGCCCATCACGGGAGCAGTAAAGTCTACAAAAAAAACAAAAACACATGCCTCCAAGGCAATATAAAACCAAAAAGTCACAAAATTAAAAACCACAAAGAACATTCCATTTCCATAATTATTTCACGGGCACACACATACAGTGCCAATTTCCAAACACACTGGAAAGAATAACTAGCCAATTCTTGACAGTATAGAAACAAGGATGCACCCAGCAAACTCAATCTAAAATTCTTTCTTTCAAAAGAAGAGGTAAATCAAGAAGTTGTTTGATATGAACAAATAACACACATCAAAGAAGAAATGAACAATTCCTTTCCTGAATGCAACCATATGCTAATAGCATCACAAAATCAACTATATCAAGCAATCTTTCATCCATTTCAACATTTCAAAAAGAATCTATAGGAAAATTGCATTTTACAATTACGTAGGAAGAAAACTGAAATATACAAAATCCAATCAAAACATCAGAATAGATTATCCAACCTGAAGCAAAGGCAAGTAAGGGAATGAAGGAACACCAGTCTTACAACCCAGGTTGAATCTCCACCATCCCTTCCAGGAAGATTTCCAAAATTATTTTCTTCTCTCAAAATTCCTCTTCTTCTCTTGCCGTGAATCCCCAGAATGGATGCCCAAAAATATCTTTTAACCTAAGCTTCTAGGTTAAAGTTTACATCCAATCAAATTTAAATATTTTAAAACTAAAAGGCAATCAAATTTATTTCTTCCCCCCCAAAAAAAATTCTTTCCAATGATTAAATTAAAAAGGCCAAATGGAAAAATAAAAAGGGAAGCTTTTATTTATTTCTTTTTCCATAGATACTTCCTTCAACAAAAGCATTTAACCTTTTTAAATGGCTAGACAATTTATTTAATTCACAAAAATATCAATGCAACTTTACACAATACATTAAGCCATTTAACTATTTAATCTAGCAATTCATCAATTTAATAACTCAATAATCACAGAGCATAATAATCAACTAATTATGCCAGCATGAGATAGCATTATCCATTTAAGTTAAATAACCATTTAAATGAATGGAAGCACAAAAAACAAGGGATGATCAAATGATGACTCACAAATGACCAAACAAGACACTATGACTCGCATAGCAGCTAGACAGGAAAGACAATCGACTGACAACACTCACACAAGTGTAACTGCAAGTCAAGATGGGGTACCACAAATATCTCCTCCACTCCCATCGAATATATCAGGCATGCTCAGACTTGTGAAACCAAGTGGAGTCAATACCCCATACCTACTCGGTACTAGTACCTGTAATGTCATGCACCAAAGAACCACACATGCATATAGATCAATATATATATATACAGACACGACACACACACCAATGAAGGAGAATCGTGTCATTCCTTGTCTCACCAGAGTGAAGGAAAATCATCCCCTTGCATCCCAATACACTTACAAACACACAACATATAAATAACGCATCACAATATAAGGGAAAAGTGTCAATCCATGATAAAGATCCATAAAATAAAATTATTCATAAGCACTAATAAACTGCATAAAATCATACACCATAAATCCAGATAAAGCATCAAATAACATCGCATGACATCCAAATTCAAAATACAATAATGTTCCACAGAACAGTCACTGAAGTAACTCAAAACATACAAAAGAGGCTGATCGAGGGGTACTACATCCTCCCCCCCAAGCCTAGGCTTACTCCTAGAAGCCTAAAACAGATAAGAATAAAGCTCTCTCATCTTCTTTGCATCTTCCCAAGTCACAAAGGACTCATTACTGGGGTCCCATAGGACCCTTACCTACTTGATGGTACGACCCCTGAGGGTCAAATCCTGATGCTGAAGGATGTGCACGGGCTCCATGGAAAGTTGTTCGTCCTCGACCTGCAAAGCGTTCCAATCAAGAACATGGGTCACATCACAATGATAAGGACGAAGAACAGAAACATGAAAGATATCATGGATGTGGGATAGACTTGGCGGCAAGGCAAGATGGTAGGCAACAGGTCCTATCCTCTCAAGGATCTCAAAAGGGCCTACAAAATGAGATGCCAACTTAGAACCCTTTCCATAACGGATCGAACTCTTTCGCGGGTGCACTCTCAAGAACACATGGTCACCAACAGAAAAATAGCGATTGACTCTATGACCATCGGCATACTTCTTCTGCCTATCCTAGGCAGCAACCAAATGCCCACCAATCTGCTCCACCTGCTGCTCCATCTCATGAAGCAAATCCGGGCCTAAACACACCCTATCCTCCAACCGATCCCAACTCAAAGGAGTACGACAAGGATGACCATACAATGCCTAGAAGGGTGACATGCCTATAGAGCTGTGATATCCGTTATTATAAGCAAACTCCACAAGGCAAAGATATTCCTCCCAATGCGACTGCTGATCCATAACATACATGTGAGGCATGTCCTCCAAGACCTAATTCACACACTCAGTTTGACCATCGGTCTCTAGGTGATAAGCTGAACTGAAGTTCAACTAGGTCCCCAAAGAATGCTAAAGTGAGGTCCACAAGGCTGATGTAAAGATAGGGTCTCTATCAGAAATGATCCACCTTGGGATCCCATGCAACCTCACCACATCTTCCAAGAAGAATCATGCCACCACTGTTGCAGTATAAGAAGATCGAATAGGAACAAAATGAACAACTTTGGTCAATCTATCAACAATGACCATGATGGCATCATGACGCCGCAAAGAAACATGCAACCCTTCTATGAAATCCATGGAAATGATATCCCATTTCCAATCTGGTATCAAATTCAGCTGTAAAAGCCCTGCAGGGTGCTGATGCTCCGCCTTCACCCACTGACATTCCAAGCACTTGGACACAAAATTAGAAATGTCACGTTTCATACCAGCCCAATGATATATCTGTCTAAGATCTACGTGCATCTTCTTGACACCAGGGTGTGCCGAATAAGGTGCATGATGGACCTCAGTCATGATCAAGATGTGAAGACCCTCCAAAGGAGGTACATAGATCTATCCAAGATGTCTAAGAAGACCATCTGACTCAAGAGAATATCCAGAATATCTACCCTCCAATGGTCTTCCAGACTCCGCCACGGCTCTAACATCCTGATACCAGGTGTTCTGAGGAAGAACTCCAAGAATTCTCACTCAACTCCACACCAAGGGACAATGCTGCAACCTCATGCCACCTACGACTCAAAGCATCTACCGCTACATTCTCTTTCCCCTAAATATAACGAACCTCAAAATCATACTTGCAAAGGAATTCCATCCATCTTCGTTGTCAAGCATTCAAGTTCGGCTGCGTGAAAATATACTGCAAACTGTGGTGATCACTATGCAGCTCAAACCGACGCCCCAATAGGAAATGTCTCCAATGAACCAACGCATGCACTATAGTTGCCAACTCCAAGTCCTGAACAAGATAGTTCAACTCGTGATCCTAGAGTTTGCGATACTCATAGGCAACCACACGTCCATCCCGCATAAGCACCACACCTATACCTTCTAAAGAGGCATTTGTACATACCATGAAATCTCTGGATGGGTCAGGAACTACCAAAATTGGAGCACTAACAAGGAGTTCCTTCAAGGTGCAAAAAGCCAATTCGCACTACTTTGACCAAACAAACTTGTTCCCTTTCCTCTGAAGAGAAGTAATCGGGTGGCCTATCCGAGAAAAGCTCTAAAAAAAGTGACGGTAATATGCCAAACCCATGAAACTTTGAACTTCAGAAACATTGGTCGGCACTGGCCAATCAACAATGGCTTGGATCTTAGAAGGATCCACGGATACACCTTCTCCCCAAACTATATGACCAAGATAGCTCACCTTTGACTAGAAGAAATCACACTTCGCCTAATTCGCAAAAAGTTTATCCTCCCCCAAGCACTGCAATACCTGTCACAAGTGACCCTCATGATCTTCCATGGATCTAGAATAAATCAATATGTCATCCAAGAACACAAGAACAAAGTGGTCAAGGTAGGTGCAAGAAACCCCATTCATAAGACTCATGCACACCGAAGGCGCATTCGTCAACCCAAATGGCACCACTATGAAATCATAGTGACCATAACGAGTACAAAACGTCGTCTTATGAATGTCTGCATCATGAATGCGCAACTGAAGATACCCAGACTTTAGGTCTATTTATAGAACACCTTAGCTCCCTTCACTTGATCAAAGAGGTCATCAATCCGAGGTAATGGTTATTGGTCCCAGATGGTTACCTTATTCAACTGTCGATAATCAATGCATAATCGAAGAGAACCATCCTTCTTCTTGACGAAGATAACCGGTGCACCCCAAGTAGAAACACTAGGACAAATGAATCCCTTGGCCAACAACTCCTCAACTTGCAACTTCAACTCACTCAACTCTTGAGTAGTCATCCGATATGGTGCTCTCGAAATAGGTTCCGCGCTAGGAACCAAGTCAATGCAAAAATATGTCTCATTTCGGAGGCATACCCAGAATATCCAAAGGAAATACATCCACATACTCTCAAAGAATAGGGTGACCATCAAGAGAAATTTCTTGACTCTCTCCCTCATCCACATCATCAAGAGAAACTACAAAAAGCTGACACCCTTGATGCATGCACTGCCTAAGTTGCATGACAGAAATCATACATAAGGATATCGATCTCTGAACTCCAAGGATCCCCACTCTCCTGCCATGGTCATCTACACACTCTACTGTCTTTTGATGATAGTCTATACAAGCATCGGGAGATGATAACCAATCCATCCCCAACACAACTCCATAGAACCCCAAAGGAATGACTCAAAGAGTGACAAAGGGTCCTAGGTCCAACTCCCAACTCACAACTAGGAATGAAGGCATCTACAAACACTCGCACACTGGTAGCCAACTCTACTTGTCACCTATCTGCCTGCTTAGCAGACATGAGCCCGCATCGCTCCATAATGGATGAAGAAATAAAATAATCTGAAGCACCGAAATCAAAAAGTACAGAGATAGGGGTCCCACACAACACACCTGTGGTCTCAATCACAGTACTTTTATGCTTAGCCTGGCAGTCATCCACCTCTGTAAATACTCTATGGGATCTACCTGCATCCCCCATTGTCGGCTCTGATGTGGCTGGCCTCTGATTACTTATCTGGTGAGGATGTTGAGGACACTAAGCAGCCTTGTGGCCATACTGACCACAAGTGAAGTAAACTCCCTTAACCGATCCTCTACTCCCAGACGGTCCAATGAACTATTGAAAGCTCTCCCCACTAGGGGCCTGAGATGCTCCCTGAGAAGACTGCCCTGGAAAGGTCTACCTACCCTTCTGCCATCTCCTGCTCTTCCAGGACTGAGAGATTCCACCCTGCTAGCCCTAAGACTCCTTCAGTCTCAGTGGCTGCTGCTGTTGCTGTCCACCCTTGGCGGGTGCCTGAGGACCCCTAAAAGGTGTAGCAGTCTGGGACCGATCCCTCTACCTCTTGACCCACTGAAAGGATGACCCCCAATCTGAACTCCAAACTAGCCACCATGAGCATGACTAAGGTTCTTCTCTACCAACCTGGCTTTCACCACGACTACCTCTACTGAAGTAGGCTAAAAAACTCTCACTCCTCCACCGATGCGGTCATTAAGACCCCTCAAGAAGTGTTGCACAAGCATAGCCTCATCATTGTCGATCCTGGCATACTGTTTGAGCTCATAGAACTTGTGCTCAAACTGATCCACTGACAACCCAAACTAGAGTAGAGCATAGAACTCATCTGCTCGTGATTGCCTCCATTGGGGTGACAGGAATCGTGCCCTGAACCTCTCCAAAAAGATCTCCCAAGATGTGGTGTTAATGCTCACACTGATCCTCTCCTCCTCTAATCTCCACCAGATAGATGTGAAGCTCTTGAGACACATGATCGTGCATCTCGCCTTGGTGTTGCTACTGTAAGGATACATAGCAAAACACCAATTTAAACTGATAAGCCAGGTCTCTACCTCGAGACCGATACCTTTCCCATCAAAGAAGGGAGGATTGGACCTCATCAAGTCCCTCATGTGCCTTAAGATAGATGGATTCCTCTACCTGGCCAAGGATGGGTTGATCCACCTCAGGTCTGGGGCCTAGTCTAGCTAGCACCTCCTGAAACATCTGACGCAACTCCTCCATTTCAGGAACCTGCTCCACTGAATGTGGTTTCTCCTGATGAACCGACTGATCTCTATCCACACTCACATGAGTGGGTGGTGGCGAAGGACTATGGCGATCATAACCTCGACCCCTTCCTCCTCCTCTGCCTCTGGTGCGGCCACCAATGCGGCCACCTCCCTTGGCTTTCCTAGCCATGACCTAACACTGCACAAGAGAAAAAGGTTCAGATCAAAGGCAAAGAAAGACACGAGGAAATCACACCACAAGACCTACACAAAAAGGTCAAGACAAATGGGCTCACTACAAACCTAGAGTACCCAATGTTGAAACATGGGCTCTGATACCAAATGTAATGCCTCACTAGGAACCCCGAAGGAAAACCCACAACAAGGGTGAAACAATCTTTTTCTGTTTTTTTAAAAGTATAAACATCATAAGTGCATTTACACAACATGCAGGATAACACAAGTGGAAGACTTACACCAGAATTCCTTAAGGGTTACCAACGAAGAATTAACTTCAAGAACAAATTCCACAAAACCATAAATCCTCATATGCATCATTAACTCAATGATCATAAGAAGCCATAAGCAAATAAAGATTCATCATCAAAATATTAAAAGGATACAATATAATTTCCACTTCAATACGCATTTACTAACATCATCAAGGAAACTAATAAAAACATCCCAACATAGGATTACATTGCTCTTCCAATACATAGCTTCTCAATAAACATATAAGGATAGATCTCATCCAGTAACAAGGTTACATAAGATCAATGATACAATGATACAATGACCGCATAGGTCTACAAATAACAATAATCTTCAAACAAGAGATGAAGCATGAGTCACGAACTACAAGAACACCTGCGAAGCCAATCCTCGCATGAAGGCACAAATCCAAACATCCGATGGGAAGTGGCACTACCACCCAACCATGTAATTCCCAAATGGAATCACCCCACTGTGCTAGGAGATAGATGAGGACCCTCAAACAAGAATAAGCATGACATAGTCGACAAAACAATACAACTCCATGACAACACATAACGACCCCACAAAAATCTGGGTGGCTCAACATCACAAACACACAAGTGAACCAAATGAGAGAGTGTCATCGCATAGCTTAAGATGGATACCATGGTACAGCCTCCATAGGTCCTAGCTCACTATCCTGGTAACCTCTCCCAAACCTTCAGTTCCAACTAAGTCTCATGCCAACCCTACCAGCCTTTCATGAAGACAAGGTGGTTGGTTTTCCATTCCAGGCCTTCTCGCAACATTATGAGCCATGTACTAGCACTCAGCTATGCAAGAGGTACAATTATCTTTATTAATGTTATGATACTACCCACCTAATCAATTCATTAGATTACCAGTTATTATCTGACTTCCGTTGGGTCATAATGCCTACCACTTTGGACGCAACCCCCAAGCGAAAGCCACTCTCTCAAAGGACACTAAACAAACATGGTCACTCCTCGAGGACCCTATGGCGAAGTAGATAGCCATAATACCACTATCAGAAACAAGTGGTTAAACAAGGACATACTGACTCATGGCTAACCATAAGGCAAAGACACTACATGGTTAAGACAATGAAGCCAACATATATCTCTTGGTCAAAGGTACCAAATACACCTCCACAGGATGATTAAACCACAAACCAAAATAACACATAATACACTTACAACATCATGGATTGAAAATATCAAATAAAACACTCTTTCAATAGTCACATTATTCAATTTCTAAATCAATATCCCATCAGAAATGAAATCCATATTGAACATTCAACCAAATAAAAATATGAATTCCAAATAGGCATTTAATTCATTTCCAGAATATACCCAAATTAACCAATTTGAATCTCTAATTCATGCCTTGATTCCCATTGATAATTTTATTAGCCATATAATAAAAATCACATGAAAAATAACCATTTATGCTTAACATAAAACAACCACATCAACATGTTCACTTAATAAAATTAAATTAATTTTATAACACATACTAGTTTGCACTGGTAAGGCACATGGTCAAATAGTGGCAAAAGCCAACCCGTAGTAGTGCTGCTACCGAGGCAACAGACACTACCTGTCAGTAGTACTGCTACCACTGGTAACAGCCCTACTGACCGATAGTGTTGCTACCGCCAATAACAACCACTACTGACCGGTAGCATCACTACCAACCGGTAGTGGTGCTGCCGATCGGTAGTGCCGCTACCACTGGTAGCAGCCGCTACCACTGGTAGCAGCCGCTACCAACCAGTAGCACTGCTACCAACCGGTGGCAGTCCTATCGATTGGTAGTGTTGCTACCAACTAGTGGCAGTCCTACCGATCGGTAGCACTGCTACTGTGTAGCAGTGCTGCCAACTGGTAGTTCTACTACCTGCGGGCAGCAAACACTACCGACCCATGTGATGAGGCAAGCCCATCACGGGAGTGGTAAATTCTACGAAACAAACAAAAACACATGCCTCCAAGGCAATCTAAAACCAAAAAGTCACAAAATCAATAACCACAAAGAACATTCCACTTCCATAATTATTTCACGGGCACACACATACAGTGCCAACTTCCAAAATTTCAAGGAAAAGTTTACCAGCTGTAGCTAGGAAATCTGGAAATCATCAAAGCAAATCAATATTAGCCTAGTTCAATCATGAAAACTCAATTGCAATGATAACAATCCTAATTACACTCAATAAAGACATGAAAACAAGACATCAATTCAAATGCAAACCATTGCAAACTTGAATGTCTCCTTCATGTGGCTCCATTGTCCTTCTTTCTCCTTCAAATAGCTTTGTTGTGGATCTCACCTACTAGTGCATAAGCATGATGTGAAAGCAAGTAGACAAGATGATAGTGCAAGAATACTAGAAGCGTGATTGATTTGACCAGGGATCAGGGGCCTTGATTGAAGAAATTCATCCAATTTATAGACAATTTGGAGAAAAGACAAGATTAGCATGAATTTGATTCAAATGGAAATTTCAAATCAAGAATGACAAATATGACAAATTATGACAAATTTGCACTTTCTATGCAAGATTGATTGATTGTCAATTATGACAAATTTCTATGTCAAAATTGATTGATTGTCAATTATGACAAATTGAAATATCATTCCCATGAAATTAGGAGAAAAATAGGATAGAATTGAATTAGAAATTAGGAAAATTAGAAAATTGGAAAAATTAGGAATTAGGAAAATTAGAAAATTAGGAAATTAGGAATTAAGTGAATTAATTAACAATTTTTCATTTATTAATTAATTCACAAAGAGGGAGAAATTAGTTAGCCAATTAAATGAACATTTAATTGTGACAAGAAGACTTAGGATAAATAAATAAATTATTTAACCTAGAGGGAGAAATGACAAACAAGGTTAAATGAATAGATCATGAAACCCTAGAAGATGAATTAGAAAATGCAAGGATGACAATTAGGTCTTGACAGAAGATAATTGATATCGATTCGATTTGATCATGATTTTGACTGACAAAGGACCAATGCTGACAAATGATTTGATTGATAAATGCGCTAATTGACGAGGAACAATGACTACTTGATCCAAATTGACACAATTGAGAAAGACAACAATCGATGACAAATTGATCGCAAAATGACAAAATTGACAAGAAGACAAGGATCGATGACAAAATAGATTGCAAAACGACAAGATTGAAAAACAACAACGATCGATGACAAATCGATCTCAAGATGACAAGATTGAAAATGATAATGATCGATGACAAATCGATCGCAAGATGACAAGATTGATAACGACAATGATCGATGACAAATCGATCGCAAGATGACAAGATTGAAAACGACAACGATCGATGACAAATCGATCGCAAGATGACAAGATTGAAAACGACAACGAACGATGACAAGATTGATAAGAGGACAAAACCCTAATTAGGATTGACGATGTCCAAAATGAAATCGAATTGACGATGTCAAAATATGACAAATGAGCACACACATTGATGCGACAAGATAAGATCGACCAAAATCATGACAAATATTGTTATTGACAAGACCAAATTCGAAAGCGAGACAAATGAAGAATGCAGAAGAAGGACTCGATGCTTGCAAATGATAAAGACCAAGTGCGAATTATAGGAGGAATGTTAATGCGACGCAAAAACCCTAAAATAAGGCAATGCGTCAATGTTAAAGTATGATTCCGCAAGCATTGACCATTTTTAGACGTCTACATTTTGCCCCTCTTTGAGACAATGCGATTTCAAGCGTTGTTTCAAAGAACAATAATGAAAATGCCCCAGACACTAACAATGACATATGCATGCCCCCTCGAGGAATTGGCCGGCAATATCCAAAAAAAGAGGCCAATTGATCGATAAGAATGATAGAAAATGATAGGAGCAAACAGACTGACAATCGGAGATCGGATGCATGAAGGACAAGCAATTGAAAGCACAAAAGATTGCGACCAACATGAGATGGAGAGAGTGCACATCCATCTATGCACTGACAAAGATCTATAAATGAGACAAAGAGAGTGAAAATTGCCCATTTGCACTAGCCAAAGAGGAGAATTTGTTGCTTTGGAAAAGGACACTTGTAGAAAGATGGTGAAAATTCCAATGGCAGATCATCTTGGGGAACGTGTACGCACCTACAAATGACTGGACGACGCGCGAGCAGTGGTATGTATCTCAAAAACCCATATTGTCAATTTTATGAATTTGACTTGCTTAAGGGACATTGTGGGGCCCACAGGGAATGCAGAAACTGACTTTTGTGCCTATGTGAGCTCATCTTGCGCTTGTGTAGGGTACATAGGCATAGGTTATGCTACACAGGCATAGGACTTATCACATAGGCGTAGTTGTGCATTGGGAAGTCAATTTTGGTCAAAAACAGCATGCGAATGATCCGAAAAGGGGGGATATGAATAGGATAGTTCAAAAGAGATGAAAAACACCCTGATTTGGACATGAAACAAGGAAATGCAGCCCATAGGAGAAAACCTTAAAACTGACAAAATGTGCCCCAATTGTGATGCAGAGTTGATAGTATCCATTGATCACGCGGGAGAACCGACCTGACTGCTTCATGTTACAACATAGACTCAGGAGCACGGACAAAGATACATTAGCAGGACTTGGAATATACTATATCACATTCATGCTCAAGCTTAGGGCAAACACAGGACTACTCATTGCATTGGTAGAGTGATGGCATTCGAAGACCTCCTCATTCCATCTGGCGACTGGAGAGGCGACTATGACACTAGAGGATGTATGGCGTATCCTCCACATTCTGATTCATGGAGAGATGGTAGAGTATGACCCAGTGATAGGGAAAGACGCTTTGTGCAGATTATTTGAGTGTGATGCATATGGTCTAGATATCATAGAGAGGGAGATCGACTAGGAGACCATGGCATCAGAGTATGATTGACGATCTGTGGTGATAGCAGTGGTGATAGCATGCCTACTAGAAGGGGACATATGAGGACATGGATTCCCTATTGGATGGGGAAGAGTGCTAGAGTGGATGGTGATAGAGGGGATGGTGTACGCATGGGGACCATGTGTACTAGCTATGCTATATTTTCAGCTGCATCAGATAGCATATCAGGGAGTGCAGACTTTGAGCTGTGGAGTCACATTGCTACAGGTATGGGCATTTGAGCACATAGCCATATGTCGACCGATTGTAGAGAGACAGGTAGTACCACATCGACCATATGTGTATTGCTATGGGGGAGCACTGAGACAGGGTCCTTTTGGATACATATTGTATTGGCGACACGAGCTAGATAGACTGAAAGAGTTCACATGGAGGCCATATCTTGATTGCCCTGGATGGTCAGATGATAGTGATGAACTATCGTATTGCAAATAGGAGAGATACCTAATTGGGCGACCAGTGAATCACCAGAGAGTGATTGAGATGTACTTGCCAGAGAGAGTCAGACGACAGTTTGGAGAGAGGCAGGATGTTCCTAGAAGGACTGCACACTTTGCCCGATCTCACAGAGAGATGAGTCAGTGGGGGAGTATGATTCAGCCACACATAGCATATGTTGACTTCACATAGCTACAATAGAGATAGTGGGATTGGAGATCAGATGTGGTGGATGCCGGGATGACAGAGGAGTATGAGCGATGGTTTGAACAACGACGACCAGTGCCATTGACAAATCCTGACATTCCAGTACCTAGGAGACATGAGGACTTCCCACTCACAGGAGAGGAGGAGGGAGATGATGAGGATGAGGAGGATGAGGGAGGTGATGAGGATAGAGATGAGGATGAAGAGGATGGAGATGATGAGGGGGATGATGACTATGAGCCAGATTCAGTCGATCAGGAGTCATTGCAGGATATACCTATAGAGCCGGAGAAAGCTAGCCTAGAGGAGATGGAGATGTGCAGGGCTACCATAGTGAGTCAGCATGATCATATTGTGACATTAGAGAGACAGAATGCCATCTTGAGGATAGAGCATGATCAGTTCAGAGCAGAGATAGCCAGAATTACAGCGGCTCAAGATATAGCAATAGCCCAGGCACAGCGAGAAGAACAGAGAGTCACTAAGTATATTGGGTCAATTAGGGATGCCAGTGCACGGGAGATGGAACAGATTTTGGTAGAGATCGGAGAGGAGATACGCCATTGGAGGACACTATATGAGAGTGTTGTTCCACCAGAGTAGAGAGCATCATCATATCGGGCACGATTGAGGACAAAGAGCAGGGCACACTCTCGGAGGTCAGTGAGCAGCATGGGGGTGAGTGGACCTATGAGACCACCACAGCCAGGACCAAGAGGGACATCATCCTTGAGACATGGTAGGGATGAGGAGGACAGAGGGAGCACCCAGTGACAGAGGCACGTGCTCCTTATGACAGACAGTTGACATTATGTAGTGTGATATTATATAGTCAGCCTGCGGGCCATACTTAGGACAGACAGTCCAATTTTGTATTCCGATATTATTTTGATATATGATATGATATGCATCTATATGATGAGATGCAACATGTTATGAATTATGGTTGTTTTCCATGTATGGATGGCTTATGTACTGTTTATTGTGGAACATGTATGGATACATTTTTTTATGTGTTTTTGATGCATTTATAATATGAAATGGATAAAATGCTTGATGTGATACTTGATATAATGTTTGATATAATGCAAATGTACTAACCAAATGGATGTAGGATGCAGCATATGTGTTTGGGGAAATCGGAGCACTAGACCGAACTGACTATCTGAACTGACGGAAGAAATGTTAGTAAGAAGAAATGAGACAGAGGACAGTTAGAGACGACGAAAAAAACTTGCTTTCAGTAATGCACTTTGTAGGTGAGAACCTTTATTTAATGGAGCAAAATGGATGCGTAGCATCATGGCATGGAAGGCCAGAGCTGAAATGCAACCCTTTCTGCAAAAGACAGACACATCGTAGACAAACAGCAATCACAACAAAAAAGAAAGGGACCATGAACCATCCCGGTCACTCTAAATCACTCAGTGACATCATCGAGCAACATAGGAACATGATCGAAGATAAATCAATAAATGATAAGACTCGCTAATTCCAACAAGTCAAACAAACATCTTGATCTTCATTGTCAAAAGTTGAAAGTGTTGATAGGACGTTCATGTTGTCTAGTTTTAGGGAATGCGGTACCCCATCTAAGACAGGACATAGTCTGGTTTCGAGTACACCACATCCTGTATAAGACCCATGATCATAGTGACAAGGACAAATGATATTGATGTTGATTGACTGATATGACAAATTTGATCAGTTTGCATGTCTGGTTTGATTGAAAAGTTCATCTGTTAACACATGATCTCATTAAAGCACAATTTTTGATTAATTGTCGTTGGATGTATGCTCAACGATCTATCTATGCACAAAGGGATCATTTATTGCAAAATGCTTGTTTTTGGATTTTAATGTTTGAAAAAAAAAAATTGTGTTCATTTTTTCAAGACTTTATTTGACTTTTTAGGGATTTATTTTAGGACATTTTTCAATTTTTATGATTTTTTCAGGACATTTTTCAATTTTTTATGGTTCCAGTGATTGATCATGACAAGGGGAACGCACCCAATGCACATCTGAAAAAAATATATAGAGACCAAGACCGAAATGTATGCACAAGAAACTGGAGTATGCAAGACAATGATGTTGACCAATCACAGGCCTGGAACAGCACATTGGGTCAGGACATGATAAACCTACAGAGAGAAAGCATAGCTAGAGGTCATGATAGATGACAGAGAAATGATCGTTTTTACACATGGCGCCTATTTGCTAGGTTTTCACCATGGTCCTTGCCCAAAGCGCCTATTTGCCAGGTTTTCACTAGAGGGCGAATCATTTTCCTTTACTTTTTTTTTTTCTTTTTTTTTGTTTTTCACTTTTTTTTTTGTATTTTTTGATCTTTTTAATTTTTTTTGTATTTTTTTGCTTTTCTGATTTTTTTGTATTTTTTCAGGATCATACTTGAAGAAGTGCTGATAGAAAATTATGCCCAGTACTTGCGAAGGTGCATGCTGTTGACAGGATCGGACAAAGGTTCACCTTCTGGGGTGGCAAGCTGATATGCCCCCGAGCCATATGCTGCAATCGCTATGAAAGGCCCAACCCAATTAGGTTCAAACTTGCCTTTGATGATGTCAGTAGATTGCGCATTCTTGGGGTTTGCCTTTAAAACTAGATCTCCCACTTCGAATTGTCACCCTTTGACCTTCTTATTATAAGAGCGACGGAGATGGTTTTGATATGCTTGCAAATGTGTTAGGGCTGTCTGACGTTTCTCATCTAACATCTCAAGCTGATGCAACTGAGAGACTTTGTGTGTCTCATCATCAATCAGATGTTGCAAGGAAACACGCAAATAAGGAATCTCCACTTCCAAGGGTAAAATGGCTTCCGCACCATACACCAAGGAATAAGGTGTTGCGCCAGTAGGTGTGCGGATAGAAGTGCGATAAGCCCATAGTGCTGGATTCAACTGTACATGCCAATCTCGACCAGCGTCATTGACAACCTTTTTCAGGATCTTGATAATGGTTTTATTTGATGCTTCGGCTTGACCATTACCCTGTGGATAGTATGAACTGGAGAAACGGTGTTGGATATGAAACTTTTCACAGAGTTCCTTGACATCTTTATTCTTGAAGGGACGACCATTATCTGTGACTATGGCAAGGGGAACCCCATACCGACATATGATATAATTCAATAGGAATTTTGAAATTTACACACCAGTGATATAGGTCATGGGGATAGCCTCGATCCATTTTGTAAAATACTCTGTGGCTGTAATGATAAACTTGTGTCCATTTGCAGATGTCAGGTGAATCTTGCCAATAAGATCCAATCCCCATTGAGAAAAAGGCCACGGAGATATGACAGAATGAAGCTCTTGGGCTGGTGCATGAATGTAATTTCTGTGGATCTGGCATTTGTAGCACTTCTTAACAAAATCGTGAACATCTTTTTCCAGAGTGGGCCAATAATACCTAGCACGAATCAACTTTTTGGCTAAGCTTAGACCATTGAAATGGCCCCCACATATACCATCATGAACCTCGTGTAAAGCCGTTTGTGCTTCATCAGAATCCAAACACCTGAGGAGGGTATGGTCAAAGGAACGACGGTAAAGGGTGTCAGCAATGATGACATATTTGGCCGTCTGTCAGATGAAGGCTCGGCGTTGGTTAGCGGAAAGGTTAGGTGGTAAGGTTTGGGATTTCAAATATTGATATACATCATTGTACCATAGGGAGTTAGGACCAACAAGAACACACATCACATCTACTGTTGGAATGTCAAAAGAAGGGACAAGCAACTGTTCAACCAAAAATTCACATTTGTCCATATTGTGGGGCATATTTAACATGGAAGCAATCGTGGCCATCGCATCTGCCGACTTGTTTTGCATTCTTGGAACTTGACTGAAATGGATAGCCATGAATTTTGTCTTGAAGAAATCTACCATATGCTTGTAGGGAATAAGCTTTTCATCTTTTGTTTCATAGTCATCATTCACTTGTCGGATGACTAACTGAGAATCTCCATAGAATTGTAAATGTGTGATGTTCCAGTGGACCGCTACTCAGAGTCCTGTGACCAAAGCTTCGTACTCTACAATGTTATTGGTACAATGAAAAGTTATTCTATAGGACTTAGGGATAGCATCACCTTGAGGGGTGACAAACAATATGCCTGCTCTGGATCCAAACTTGGTATGGGACCCATCAAAGTATAACTTCCATTCATTAGAAGATGTAAGAGCAAAGATTGATTCATCCGGAAAATCGGTCAACATGGGATGATCATCATAAATAGGAGCCTCTGCAAGTTGATCCACTATGACTTGTCCTTTTATTGCCTTTCACTCCATGTACTCAATATCAAATTCATTGAGGATCATAACCCACTTTGCCAGGTGACCCGTCAAAGCTGCTCTGCTAAGCAAGTATTTCAAGGGATCAATTTTTGCAACCAGCAATGTTTGGTGATTTAACATATAGTGTCGGAGTTTCTATGTTGCAAAGACCACTGCTAAGCATGCCCGTTCAATAGTTGAATAATTCAACTCATAGCCTACTAGTGTTCGGCTGATATAATAAATAGCTCGCTCTTTGTCGTTCTCATCCTGTTGGGCCAAGAGAACTCCTAGTGCCATTTCAGTTGCAGAAATATACAATATAAATGGCTTTTCTTCTATAGGTGGCATTAGAATAGGTGGCGACAGAAAATAGTCCTTAAGAGCTTGAAATGTTGATTGACATTGCTCAGTCCATTTAAAAGCGACTCCTTTATGCAATAAATGCTGGAATGGATGACATTTGTCTGCCAATTAAGCTATAAACCAGCGGATTGATTGCAGTTTTCCTTATAGACTTCTTAGTCGACAGAGATTAGAAGGAGGAGGCATATCCATTATTGCTTTAACTTTGGCCGGGTCGACTTCGATGCCTCGATGAGAAATAATGTACCCTAGTAATTTGCTGGCTGTGACACCAAAGACACACTTCTTTGGATTGAGTCTAATCTTGTAAGTTTCCATTCGGTCAAAGATTGGGACCAGGATGGCTAGATGACTATCTCTTGTGACAGATTTGCATAATAAGTCATCAACATAGTCCTCCATCAAAGTATGCATGAAACCATGGAAAATTGTTGTCATCGCTCTTTGATATGTTGCTCCTGCATTTTTAAGACCAAAGGGCATCACATTCCAGTAGTAAGTACCCCAAGCACATGTGAATGCAGTCTTATGTTGATCTTCAGGAGCAATGCAAATTTGGTTATAGCCGGAGAAACCATCCATCAATGAGAGCACTCATATCTAGCAGTCATGTCAACTATGATGTCTATATTTGGCAGTGGAAAGTCATCTTTAGGGCATGCTTTATTGAGATCCCTAAAATCTGTACAGATTCTGATGCCCCCAGTTACTTTGCTAACCGGTACCAAATTTGAAATCTAGTCTGCATAATCAATGGGTCTGATAAAGCCCACATCTAGTAATTTCTTCAGTTCTACCTTGACCAAAAGAGCCACCTGGGGATGCATCTTTCTGAGTTTTTGTTTGACAGGCTTGGCATCTACTTTTAATGGCAAGTGATGAAGGACTAATTCTAGATCAAGGTCAGGCATATCTGCATAGGACCATGCAAAGTTGATCTTCTTCTCAAGAAAGAAATTGACAAAATCTATCTTTTCCTATTTTGATAGAGAAGCAACAAAATGAATGACCTTAGGGTTGTCAGGTGTACCCAAATTTATCTCTTCAGTCATTTCCACAAGCAATGTTGATTTATCCTGACTTGATAGGGGTATGTCCACTCTTCCACCTTTGGGCGCCTCAGAGAGGTTTTCACCCGTAGGTACGTCTTTTATTTTTACTTTTTCATGATCAGAGAGAGCCTTATGGTTTTCACTCAAAGATCTATCTTTTTGATTTTGTACTTTTTCTTTTCTTTTTTCATTTTGATGACTGGAAGATGGAGTTGACTCCCCAAAATATGCTATGGAATCCAGATCAATAGCAAATCCTGCCTTATGAACACCTTGTGGTATGCCTTCCCGTAGTCCAAGGAATTCTGCAATTGCTTCGTCATTTTGAAAACAATCCAATGTGAGTGGTTCTTGTTGGTCATGTTGGATAAGCTGGGGATAAACAAGGGGCATGTCATCATCGGTTTTAAGGAGAGAGTGGACTGAGATGGTAAAGATGTAAACATCCGTGGTATCACTGTCTGAACTGCTCGTATCTGATTCGGAGCTTGGGCCCCAGAATGACTCTATCCAAGCATTAGGACATGTTTTAGGAGGGGGAGTTATTTCATGTTTGTCTTCCATAGGCAAATCATCAAGGTCAAGGAAAACATTGTCAAGGGCATAGGAGCTAGAAGAAAAAGAACTCCACTCCCATTCATTGGAATCAGTTTCAGGTCGGGTATCCTCAGGTGTTATTTCATCATCAGAGTCATGCCCCTTTCCACACGTGGTCACTTTGGTAGATGAGGATCCAATTCGCAATGGTACAAAACCTAACCCTAAAGTTGGAGGTCGCATCTCAGGTATAATAGGTTCTAGCCTTCCATTCTTGTTCGGGCCTAAGCCACTGTAGCCATCATATCCTTTCTTCTACAGCATAGTAAATCCTTTGCCATACCATTCCATCATATTCTTGTTCGGGCCTAAGCCACTATAGCCATCATATCCTTTCTTCTGCAGCATAGTAAATCCTTTGCTGTACCGTTCCACCGACAACTTGACAGGTGGGGTCTCAATTGGATCTTTATAAAGCCAACCTATGACATCATCATCTAAAGTTTCTTTGTCAAGTTCACCCCATCTTGTAAATGTAGTGGGAGGCTGATATTGAATAACTACCTTGGGTTCCTTTCGCAACAAATGTGGTTTGCCATATGATTTTGGAGATGTTGGTAGATTCCTGATGAGGAATGTTTGATCCATTGAATATTCTCTGCATCCTTGGTCCTGTATCTTCAATTTTCCTTTGACAACATCTAACAATTCATTAGGATCCACATAACTATGTGAGTGGGCCTCTCTATTGACTGGGACTTGTTGTTGAGGGGAATCCTTTAGGGTAGCACAAAATTGAAATGGATTAGGATCTCCTGGAATTGTTATCTCAGTTCCATTGTAAGGATATTTTAAACATTGATGATAGGTGGATGGAACTGCTTTCATTGCATGGATCCATGGATGGCCAAGAATCATATTATAAGGGAGATCGAGGTCTAGGACTTGCAAGAAAGTGTTTTCTGTCACTGGACCAACTCTGATAGGCAATGTAATTATCCCTTTAGATGGGCGCTTAGCATTGTCATATGCTTTGATTGTTATTCTTCTGGAAGTATCAATGTTATTTTCTATATAACCAAGGCCAATGACCACTCTCAAGGTACAAATATTAAGACCCGCTCCGCCATCTATCAATACTCGTCGGACTTTGCAATTATGGACAAAGACTTCAAGATGTAAAGGATCATTATGAGGGAGCTTATCAGGTGAGATATCATTATCAGAAAATGCAACATTTTGGGAAACAGCTAGATGTCCAATTCGGGCTTGAAATTGGTCAACATCAATGTCTGTCGGGACAGTGGACTCAATTAAAGCTTTATCTAGGACTGCACGATGCATGGGGGACATTTTCAACAACTCAAGGATTGATATTTGTGCAGGTGTATTTCCTAGATGATCTAGGAGATTATATTGACTCACAAGAGTTGATTTGGGAGGAATTGTAGGAGCTCCTTTGAGGACTATTTTGGATCGACGAGTGGTGACTGCATAAGAAGGATCTTCTCCCTTTATTCTTAGGGTGGAAACATACTCATTTGATGTGCGAAAGCAATTGATGACATTATTATAACCAGTATTTGCATAATTTGTTGTTTGGGTAGAGTTTGAAGAAGACGCTTTTCCCTTGTCATGATCAAGCAAAGGAGTTTTGAAAATTGTATGATCAGTGTTAGAGGTCGCGTTGGGCAGATCTACCTCAATTACTCCTTTCTCTAACAAGTCCTGAATTATATGTTTCAATTGAAAACATGATGCAGTTTTATGTCCTTTTGACCAATGGTACTCACAATATGCATTATCATTCCACCAATGCGGCTTTACCACTGGTTCTGCCTTGATATCTGGTAACTTGATAAATTTGGCTTGTATTAATTGTTTCATTACTGACTCAATAGGCTCTCCCAATGGCATAAATTGTCGAGGAGGCCCATCCCTTGATCAGAAAGGTCTTCGTTGTTGGTTTTGTTGTTGACCTTGATGTTGATTATATTGTTGAGGATGCTATTAGTATTGCGGCTGTTGAGTAACATTGCTCGCTGTTGTTTGATTTTGTTCCATAGTTGACATATTAGGAGCACTCAATTTTTTTATTGTGAACGGGGGTTGATTTGCATTCACCGCTCTTGCATCAACAACTCCATCATTAGTGAAATTCTTGTTTTTGTACCAAAATCTATTTCGGTCCCTAGAATTGTTTGTGTTGTCACTGTCTTTGTTGAGCTTAATGATTCCTTTAGCTACAAGGGCAGTTTCAATGTTCATCCCTTTCTTAATGAGTTTCTCAATAGTACTGGGACTTTTTAATTTGAGTTCATACATCATTTCTAGGACCAAATTTTGGATAAACAAATTCACTTGTTGTTCTTAAGGTATATCTAGGTAAGAATGACTATATAAGCTTCGCCATCGTTGCAAGAAAGTCACTAATGGTTCACCTTGCTTTTGCTTGGTGTTGCATAAATTTGACATGGTCACATCACTGTCAATGTTGAATGCGAAGTGAGATATAAACTTTTGAGCCAATTCCGACCAAGTCTTTATATTTCCTGGCAGATGCGAGTACCAATCCATGTCTTGTCCCATGAGAATTCGTGCAAATAAGCGCATTAAATATGTTTCCTCATAACTCACTTCAGTACATGCCGCAAAAAATGCTTGAATGTGGTCTTTTGGATTGCCATTCCCTTTATATTTCTCAAAATTAGGTGCCTCAAAATGCTTAGGGAATGGAGGCATGTATAAGCTCTTGTCAAATGGATTAGGACATAAATCTTGATCTATGTACAACTTCTTTGTTCCTTTAGTTTCTAATGCGTCGACTTGTCGTTGCAACTTCTCAAGTTGTTGCGCAATTGTATCAGATTTTGGAGGTCCATCATTAATCCTGGTGGGTACTCTTTGACGATACATCATGTTTCCGATCGGTTGTTGATGCTCTGAAATTGCCATCTTTGGTGTCTCTGACATATAATGTTCTTGGTACACCTCTTGTTGTTGTGGTTGTGCCATGCCTTGATATTGACCTTGTTGTTGTGCTTCTTGTGGTGGCATCATCGTATGTAGTCTAGGTTGATATTGCCCTTGAGTGTGTTGTTGATATTGCATAGGCGTCAATTGCGGTTGTGAAGTATGATAGCTTGTTTGTCTTGGCACATATTGAGGCACATGTTGTTGTTGGTGCTGACGAACTGGAATTTGCTGACTTTGTGCCAATTGTTGTCGCGGTGTAAATCCCATCATTTGCAAAAAACTTTGTTTGGGTGGTTTTTGTTGTTTCTCCTTAAGATGGGGTATGGCACTTGCATTAACTTGTTGTGTTGTTTGTCCAATCCATTGTGGTGGTTGCAAGTTTGCATTAACTTGTAATGGTGCAGAGGGTGCTGCAATTTGTTGTTGAATGCGATATTGTTGTTGTTGAGCATTGTTTGTTTGCACATTTGATTGTACCTTTTGTGTATTACTCAATTGTTGCAACATTTGTTGTTGGTGCAAACCACTATCTGTAGCTCTTTGTGTCGCCATTATCGAAGGATCTATCACAATAGTCTGCATGACAGGTACTTGAGTGTTTGGCAAGTATATTGAACTTAGTGGGACATAAGAACTTTGTTGCATTGTGGAATTGTTTTGGACATTGGTGAGATTAGGCATTCCAGTCGTGAAGCTTTCTTGCATCTTAGATTTTGATCCAATTTTATGCATGTGAGGAACCACTTCTTGTTGAAGGACAACTGTCAATATTTGTGTGGTCTTCATTTGATCTTGTGTTATAGGTGTTGTGTTAAATAATGGATTATTTATTGTCTCAAATGGTGACTTTTGAGGAATAGTCACTGTCAATGCCTTTGAGGCACATTTACTCATCAAGGTAGGTTGAGTTTCTTGTTGCACATGTTCTTCATTTGGATGTGGAGAGAAACTTAACAACTCACCGCCTTGTTGTTTTTGCACATTGATTTGCTCACTTGAGGAGGTCACATTACTCATCATGTCAAGATATTTTTGTGGGAACATCTTAAAGACCTTGTTCAAGAATTTATCCATCTTTTTTGTCAACTTTGGATCTTGAAGGAACATATCAACATCATCAAAAGAATTGGAATCTGATGAAGAATCTGGTAAAATGTTTTGATTTGTTTCTTGTTGAATGCCTTGATCTGAACCAAATCCTTGTGAAAGAGTTTGTTCCTCATGTAATGTTTGAATTTCATGTTGCAGGTTTGGTTGATTCCAATCGAAAGGTGCATTTCCTCTTGGAGTTGGTGGAACACTCCCATGTCTTGGTTTCATGGGTACAAACACTAGTTCATATAATGGAGGTGGTCCAAGTTGAACCATTCCATATGGTGGTAATGGTGTGTTTGATGAACCTTCAATTTGTATTCTTTGACTAGTTTGAAACTATGAATTTGATATGTTGTCAATGGGTTGATACGTTGGTTCGCCCATCTTTTTAGATTTTGACCTTGTCTCAACAAGCATGTCACTATGCAAATGCAATATTTTTGGAAATTTTCAAGGATAATGTATGATATGCAACTAAATGCAAACTAAATAAATGAAGATGCAAATCTATGGCAAGAATGCAATCTATGTTTTTGGTGTTTTCAAGATTTTGACAAACTTTTTGGAATGCAAATCTAAAAAGAGACCCTTAGGAAATTGAAATGATGTCTAGACCTCAAAGGACAAAAGGACCAAGTGACAAAAGGACAAAATGACAATGTTTCCCCTATTATGCTTGGATACTAAGCTAGGTTTGACCAAATGACAATAATGACAAAAGGAGAAAAGGTTTGATAAGGTCTAGACTTCCTAACAATGACTTAGGGTTTATCAAAGATTTGGATTACTCAAGTATGACCCTAATATGATATGATAATGACCTAAGCTTAATGAAGAAACCTAGGGTATGCAAATGCAAATGTATGAAAATGTCAACCTAAGTTTGAATTATGAAATTGTATTACTCTAATGCAAGAGGACATATGCAAGTGGATGACCCTTATTGATATACAAAGGAGTATGACCTAGGTGAAACTTAACCTTGGTAATTGACAATGAATTTGCAAAATGCAAACCTAAGATGAACCTAAACCTAAGTGACATGAATGTTGAGACAAGATTTTGAAAAATGTTTGACAACCATGTTTGAAAGTGTTTTGAACTTTGTTGGATGAAATGTTCTTGTGTTTAACCTTGTTTTGAATCAATTTGTCTTGTTTTTGAAATGAGACACAACTCAACTTTTGACAAATAAAGAAGACAAGATATTTCAACTTAGACTCAAGACAATAATGCTCATTCACACATTTCTTATGGTAGGCAAGGACAGCAGGTACTTGAGAGGTAGACTCATTATGAGATTCAAGGAGAATACATAGATGCTTGACCCCACGGGCTCCCCTCCATGGCACTCACTTCTCAGGGCAGCCAAGCATCAGTCCCCATGGAAATCTCTCCATGGTGAACTTAGTATCTCTTCCAAGTATCTGAACTTGTCCTTCTCAAGCAACTAGAAGGATTTTTGGCCTCTAAATACAAGGTGTTTAGTCAGGATTTCTGTTAAGCGTTACTCCTTCGTGTCATGCAAGCGTGATTGAGACATTAAGCCCACCAAGATACCAAACAAATGTAGTCACACAAGCATGATTTAGACCATGAGGTCCTACTTAGATGTTGATATGAGAAAGAGTCCAAGGGTCATCACTTCCCAAGTAACTACAATTCCTAGGTAACCCTTCCTTCAAAGCTTTCGCCCATCAGGTATTTATTTATAGTGAGTTAGAATGCCAAGGTATTCTAGCTGTACTCACTTTGGGTCATTCCCTTCTCACGATTATCACTTGCTTGCAAAAGAAAGAAAATGATCGATAAGGCAGGCCCTCTAAAGGTAACAAACAATCTGAACCAAGAGAATGGTATCAAAGATCTGGATTTCTGATCACCCTAAGAAGGATGAGAGCATACTCTCCTACTCCGATGTCAAACTCAACAATCAAAGGAAACACACATTCATTCCATCCTATTTAGCAATAATACTAAGTGCCTAATTATGAATTACAAACACCAAGTTTAGTTGGAGTATAAGGCAACCTGCAAAACCACCAAGTTAGAAGTTTGATTTTCTTAGTCTTTGAGTAGTGAACCTGCATACAATGTGTTAGTAGTTTCATTTGTTGTCTTTGTCATGCGTATGCCAAGGTACTGCACAAAGAATCAGTACCAAAAACCAAAAAGCAGAAACAAAATGCAAAACAAAACAATTTGCAAGTAAAAAAACACTACCTTTTACCTCTATTTTTGGCCCTACACAATCGCAGAATGTCTCACACAGGTGCAAAATGCTTGACATAGACACAGATTGTCCTTGACATAGGCGCATAATGCTTGACACAGGCGTAGATTGTCTCACACAGGCGCAGAAGTTCTCAGAAAACCCTGCATTACCCTGTTTCTTGGGTTTTTCACCTGCAAATCAACTCAAAAGCACTCAAAAGCATGATTAGGGGGTTAGTTCACGTCGGGTTCACCAATTAATGTAGATAGGAAATGTGGAAATCATCAAAGCAACATAACATTAGCCTAGTTCAATCATGAAAACTCAATTGCAATGATAACAATCCTAATTACACTCAATAAAGACATGAAAACAAGACATCAATTCAAACGCAAACCATTGCAAACTTGAATGTCTCCTTCATGTGGCTCCATTGTCCTTCTTTCTCCTTCAAATAGCTTTGTTGTGGATCTCACCTACTAGTGCATAAGCATGATGTGAAAGCAAGTAGACAAGACGATAGTGCAAGAATACTAGAAGCATGATCGATTTGACCAAGGATCGGGGGCCTTGATTGAAGAAATTCATCCAATTTATAGACAAATTGGAGAAAAGACAAGATTAGCATGAATTTGATTCAAATGGAAATTTCAAATCAAGAATGACAAATATGACAAATTATGACAAATTTGCACTTTCTATGCAAGATTGATTGATTGTCAATTATGACCAATTATGACAAATTTCTATGTCAAAATTGATTAATTGTCAATTATGACAAATTATGACAAATTGAAATGTCATTCCCATGAAATTAGGAGAAAAATAGGATAGAATTGAATTAGAAATTAGGAAAATTAGAAAATTGGAAAAATTAGGAATTAGGAAAATTAGAAAATTAGGAAATTAGGAATTAAGTGAATTTATTAACAATTTTTCATTTATTAATTAATTCACAAAGAGGGAGAAATTAGTTAGCCAATTAAATGAACATTTAATTGTGACAAGAAGACTTAGGATAAATAAATAAATTATTTAACCTAGAGGGAGAAATGACAAACAAGGTTAAATGAATAAATCATGAAACCCTAGAAGATGAATTAGAAAATGCAAGGATGACAATTAGGTCTTGACAAAAGATAATTGATATCGATTCAATTTGATCATGATTCTGACTGAAAAAGGACCAATGCTGACAAATGATTTGATTGATAAATGCGCTAATTGACAAGGAACAATGACTACTTGATCCAAATTGACACAATTGAGAAAGACAACGATCGATGACAAATTGATCGGAAAATGACAAAATTGACAAGAAGACAAGGATCGATGACAAAATAGATTGCAAAATGACAAGATTGAAAAACAACAACGATCGATGACAAATCGATCGCAAGATGACAAGATTGAAAACGACAATGATCGATGACAAATCGATCGCAAGATGACAAGATTGAAAATGACAACGATCAATGACAAATCGATTGCAAGATGACAAGATTGATAAGAGGACAAAACCCTAATTAGGATTGACAATGTCCAAAATGAAATCGAATTGACGATGTCAAAATATGACAAATGAGCATGCACATTGATGCGACAAGATAAGATCGACCAAAATCATGACAAATATTGTTATTGACAAGACCAAATTCGAAAGTGAGACAAATGAAGAATGCAGAAGAAGGACTCGATGCTCGCAAATGATAAAGACCAAGTGCAAATTATAGGAGGAATGTTAATGCGACGCAAAAACCCTAAAATAAGGCAATGCATCAATGTTAAAGTATGATTCCGCAAGCATTGACCATTTTTAGACGTCTACACCAGCAAGGTAGATGGTGAAATAAACACATTGGAAAGAATAACTAGCCAATTCTTGACAGTATAGAAACAAGGATGCACCCAGCAAACTCAATCTAAAATTCTTTCTTTCAAAAGAAGAGGTAAATCAAGAAGTTGTTTGCTATGAACAAATAACACACAACAAAGAAGAAATGAACAATTCCTTTCCTGAATGCAACCATATGCTAATAGCATCACAAAATCAACTATATCAGGCAATCTTTCTTCCATTTCAATATTCCAAAAAGAATCTACAGGCAAATTGCATTTTCCAATTACATAGGAAGAAAATTGAAATATACAAAATCCAATCAAAACATCAAAATAGATTATCCAACCTAAAGCAAAGGCAAGTAAGGGAATGAAGGAACACCAGTCTTACAACCCAGGTTGAATCTCTAGCTCTTCTAGGAAGTTTTCCAGAATTATTTTCTTCTCTCAAAATTCCTCTTCTTCTCCTGTCGTGAATCCCCAGAATGGATGCCCAAAAATATCTTTTAACCTAAGCTTCTAGGTTAAAGTTTATATCCAATCAAATTTAAATATTTTAAAACTAAAAGGCAATTAGATTTATTTCTTCCCCAAAAATAGTAATTCTTTCCAATGACTAAATTAAAAAGGCCAAATGGAAAAATAAAAAGGGAAGCTTTTATTTATTTCTTTTTCCATAGATACTTCCTTCAACAAAATCATTTAATCTTTTTAAATGGCTAGGAAATGTATTTAATTCACAAAAATATCAATGCAACTTTACACAATACATTAAGCCATTTAACTATTTAATCTAGCAATTCATCAATTCAATAACTCAATAATCACAGAGCATAATAATCAACTAATTACGCCAATATGAGATAGCATTATCCATTTAAGTTAAATAACCATTTAAATAAATGGAAGCACACAAAACAAGGGACGATCAAATGATGACTCGCGACTGACCAAACCAGACACTATGACTCGCATACCAGCCAGACGAGAAAGACAACCAACTGACAACACTCACACGAGTGTAACTACGGGTCAAGATGGGGTACCACAACTATCTCCTCCACTCCCATCGGATATATCAGGCATGCTCAGATCTGTGAAACCAGGTGGAGTCAATACCCTGTACCTACCTGGTACTAGTACTTGCAATGTCCTGCACCAAAGAACCACACGTGCATATAGACCAATATATATATATATATATACATACACGGCATGCACACCGATGAAGGAGAATTGTGACGTTCCCTATCTCACCAGAGTGAGTGAAGAAAAATCATCCCCTCGCATCTCAATACACTTGCAAACACGCAACATATAAATAACGCATTGCAATATAAGGGAAAAGTGTCAGTCCATGATAAAGATCCATAAAATAACATTATTCATAAGCACTAAGATACTGCATAAAATCATACACCATAAATCCAAATAAAGCATGAAATAATATTGCATGACATCCAAATTCAAATACAATAATGTTCCACAGAACATTCACTGAAGTAACTCAAAACATACAAAAGAGGCTGATTGAGGAGGGGTACTACAACCTTCATGTCCTAAACAAGATCCTATTATTTCTCCAAGTCTTGATCAAAGTCCCTCCATCCCTTCATCTCCATGTCATAATCCTCCATGTTCCTCACAATATTCCCTCTCAAACAAACTTGTCATTTCTCCTCATGATCCCAATCCCTCTACACAAGTTGTTCATGAACCCCTTATAAATGAAATCACCAATGCAGATCATACTACACAAAGAAACTTTTCGATAATTGTATGTGAGCTATCATCACATGCCAAAGTGGTGATAGAAACAAGCATGGCACCAACTAATGAAATCAATACCCAAATTGTTTCATCATCTTCTTCATGCATAAGCATAACACCAGCTAATGAGATCGACACGTGGTTGGATTCATCTTCCTCTTCAAGTGCATCAATAGAAATAAACATAACACCCTCTCATGTCACAACTTTGAAACCAACTATCTGTCTCATACACCCACACTTGATAGATTGGGGGCAAGAGAATCTACCATGATTGGATTTCTTTGAAAATGATAACGCTATAGCTGAATTCATGGGTTCTAGAGCTGGATTTCCCTCTGATGATTCACAAAATCCAAAAAGTAATAAAATCAACATTGGAGATGTTGAACATGTACACTTAGTTGAGTACTTATATCCTATTGGAAAAGACATCTTTATCCGACTCTTCAAACAAAGACCAATGAACTACCTACACAAAACTCCTCGATCCTATGAACAACATGCACCTTAAACAATATTATACCTAAGGGCTGGGTTAGTTTAGGTTTTACTTTCCGCATTGCATATCATATTATTTAAAACACCACATTACATATAGTTTCTTTTTCAAGCACATCATATTCACAATTTTTATAACATAAGTTTTTGCATTTTCATATAGCAACATCAATAAAACAAGGCAACTGTTCAAGTTTATCATTCATTTGCATTCAAGAGAAGCAAGGATCATCTTCTTCTTAGATATTTGGACCTGAAGTCTTTAAGGTCCTAAGGTCATTCATTTTCAACATTACCTTGTGACGATGATTTACTTATTGTTGGGTAGTGATTTCACTATTTGAGACTTGTTAACCCAAAATCTCTCAATTGCTATATCTCAAACACAATAACAAAATCTCTAATTCATTCTAGACACCTAGTTGATCATATGACTAGTGAAAAATCTAAAATTTTACTTCAGCGCCGCTGTAATTGTCACACCCAAGTAGGTTTCATTACTTACAAGTCAAGGGAAGAAAATAAAAAGAAAAAGAGTTATGCCAAATATCCATCTCAAGGCAAAAGAGCCATGATATATAACTGAAATATCACACATACAAAGTGCGGCAAAAATCTTGACTATGGGAACATGTGATTAACTCCATCGGGGCTATGAACGCCTCCTGGAAATGGAGAAATATTTGAGAAATTATAGTCTATAACCTCATCAGAGCTCTAAAATCTTGCTAGCAACGAGTCTCTATTTGGGATGCTTTTGAAGCTAGGTAATCCATGTAACTAGTCATATAGGATACTACAGATCTTTAGTGAACACAAGAGCAGGAATTAACTTATTTGCACACACATGGGCAAAAGAAGATCAAAGTTTCAAGAACCAATGGGGAAGTTTTCAGCATCTCCATTTTTAAATCCTAGTCACTAAGTGTGTTGATTTGTATGTTCCAAAGGACCTTAGGGATCAATTGACCTCTTATTTATGAAATATTTTGCACCTCCATTTCAATTGGTGTATTACAAAGGCTAAACAAACACAATCAACCTTGTTCGAATAGGAAATGCATCTTCATCATGCATATTGCATTAACATAGGTCATGTCAAAAATTCATTCTCCACATGCATTTGTAGATCATCATGTCATATAGGTTTGCACACTGGGGGCATAACTAAAAAAATCTAAAAATCATAAAAAGTCTTGAAAAAATCTAAAAAATTGTAAAAAGTCTTGAAAAAAACCTAAAAATTGGAAAGAGTAGTGAAAATACCAAAAACATTCATATAACGTCCTTTGAAAATACCAAAAACATCTAGAAATATGATCCTGAAAAAATACCAAAAACATTCAAATATCAATCCACATAATCCAAAAACATCGAAAAAGCTCTTGGAAAGAACTAAAAATAAAAAATCAATCAAATGTCTTGTGAGAAACAAATACCCTACCAGATATCCAACAAAAACTTCGCATGAAGTTAACAAAGGATACGACTATCTAGTCAAACATCTGCAATCAACTGATTGAACTGTCTTATCAATCGTATCATATCCATATCAAGTGATCATTATCTTGTCTTAAACAAAAGAGGATACACTCAAAATTAGACAGGCCAGTCTTAAACGAGGTCTGCAACTTTCTGAGATCAGACATTATCAACCATCACATCAAGCAACTAAGAACGAAGGCACAAGGTCACTATAGCTGTCAAATTTTGTATGGGTTA
Organism: Cryptomeria japonica; assembly: GCF_030272615.1. Classification (NCBI taxonomy): domain Eukaryota; kingdom Viridiplantae; phylum Streptophyta; class Pinopsida; order Cupressales; family Cupressaceae; genus Cryptomeria; species Cryptomeria japonica. Next base: position 796,446,024 of record NC_081414.1, on the reverse strand, counting down.
GTCTTTATCTTTTATCATTTAATGACAAATTATGTTCCTATCCTACTCAAGGATGTCCACAAGTGACTAGAGGAGCCATGATGGGCATTATCTTTTTGTTTGTTCACTCCTTGTCTGCTACATATTTGTTTCTTCAATGAGATATATTTACATCTTGGTTCCTTATAACCTGATGTGCTAAGCTCCATTGTTCAATAATAAGGCTCAATGATGAATGTATATTGCGCAATAAAATAAATGACACAGGTTCATGATTCATTTAATTTCATTCTCATCTCATCTGTTTATTGCTAGTTTGTTGATTCTTTTCTCATCATCTCTTTCTAAATCATTTTCTATCATCTAACATCAATCTATTTCATTCTAAGGTTCATTATCTTATATTCTATCTCAATATCATCTTCACATCGCCTATCTCTATCTCCAATCAACTAACTATCTTTCATCTCACATTCTTTTTTTTTGAGAGATCATTCATGTCTTTAATGCACAAACAATCTCTCGAGGGGACATATTTACACCCTAAGCGTCACTAGGGCATACTGGGGCAAAAAAATTTGTTTTCTTTGAAACAACATCATTTCGACATTGTATCAAAGAGGGACAAATGAAGACACCTAAAAATGTCTCATTGATCATGTACTAATTATTCCTCTAATTGATTAAATAATTATATAATTAAATTAATTAATCATATTCTTCTAAATTCATATTTCCTCATCATTTTACTAATTATTCTATTTTCTTATTCTTTCATCACTTAATTATTTTAACCATTTTTCTAATGTTAATTAAATATTTATTATTTAATTAATTCTTATTAATTCCCCAATTTAAATAATCTTTATTATTTAAATAGATTAATTAATTCTCAATTTTTATATAGTCATCTAATCATTAACCCTTTTTTAAATATTATTTAAATATTTATTATTTAATTAATTGTGATTTAATCCTTTAATTTAAATAATCTTTATTATTTAATTAAAGTCCATTTCTAAATAATTAAATAGTTTCTTTAAATTATTTAATTAACTAATTAATTCTTCTAGTTCTTCAAATTCTAATTTCATTTAATTAATTCTTCTAATTTCTTCTAAATTCAAATACATGTGCATGATTTCAAAAATCAAATTGAAAATCAAAGTCAAGTTCTAAATATATTCAAATACTAAATTGAATTGAATAAATTTCATGCAAAGATTAAATTGAAAATCTAAGTTAAAGTGCAAGCACATGCTAAATTAATTAATTAAATCAATTAATTAAATCATTTATCTCTCCAATCTCTATTTCCATCTTCTAGTTAGCTTGTCATCTTCTTAATTTCCTCCAATCATTCATTTTCTTCCCTCAGTTAGCTTTTTCTCAATCAGTTGACTCAATTAATCTATTCAGTTTCACCTCTAAATCAATAGTTCAACTATCAATTTTCATGTGATCTCACTTGAGTTCCATCTCTTGATCAATCTGTTCCACCTTTTAATCAATCTTCTCCAATAATCTATAAATTGAGCATTCCATCTCCATTTTCAACAATCATGAACTTTGAATCTTTGTGTCAATTGTAAGTTGCCAACGCAATATCTTAGAGCCACCATACCATAGAGAGGAAAAGAGCAATGGAAGCCATGATGCACAATAGGGAGTTTTATATTGTTTAATTTTATTCTATATTGCATCTATTTCATTGGTTTTATGTTTGGATTGCTTAGATAGTTAAGAGATTCGTGATTTTCCTTATTTCCTATTTAGCAATGATGAATTTGAGCATAGCACAAAGATCATGCAAGAATTACCTTTGATTCTTCTTCTGGTTAGTACCCCAACATCCTTATCCCCAATAATTTGTTCAGGAGTGTGATTCAGTCTCACATATCTTGGAATAACATGATCATTATCTTCGGGTTCAGCTTCTTCATTATCATCATCTTCTTCTGAATTTATCTGTTTCGGTTGAACTGGTACATCAGTATTTGCTTTGTCAGTTTCAAATTTCATAGTTTCTTGTTCCAAAAAAAAAATGCAAGGATCTTCATCCTTTTTCTCTGAACTGGTTTCCTCCGAGACTTTAGGGTATTCATCTACTCAAACATCGGCACTCTCAATAATTCTTTGTGTCCAGTTGTTAAAAAACTTGCAGGCTTTACTCTTGGTGGAATAGCCAAGAAATATACCTTCATCACTTTTAGCCTCAAATTTTCTAATATAATCACCTCTCTTAATAAAACATTTGCTTCCAAATATTTTGAAATAACTAACATCAGGTGATCTTCCATACCAATATTCATAAGGAGTCTTGTCCTTGAGGAATGGAAAATATGTATACCATACTCTACAAGCATGTCATGAGTTTTTTCTAGTGTGTTGCCCCTAAATTTGATGTGGGGTTTCCTTGTGTCCGATTTTGAACATGCCTTTGGATATCCAATTGCTTTGGTGGTTGATCCTTAGCATTGGTATGTAATTGAGTATATTTCTCTACATAAGACTTCCATAATGGTCTACAAAGGTGAGTAGCATAAGCTTGAATGTGTATGTGGGACCTCAGGTTTTTTAAACAAAGATGATGGTGATTCATGCACAAAATGTGGTCTTCTATTGCCTCCACTATTAGGCCTCCTTTAATCCATGTTGAGTTGAGGTTCTTGCAAAGGTCGATGCTCCATTATTTGAGACATGTAAAAATCATGAGGAATCTTGGCTCCACTTTGCGCCATTACTTGTAGAAAATATTGTCTATCTCTCCTCATTATTTACTCAACCAATCGATTAAAATGGGGATCCATAATGGAGTCTTCCACTTCTACTAAATGTACAAAAAAGTTATCCATATTGTCATTATGTGTATCATTGTTGTTTGTGTTATCCATGTTCTCAACATTTTGAATGTTTCTATAAGCATCCATGTCAAGTAATGTGGTATGATCAGAATTGAAAAATACATCATGGTCATACTCATAGGCACTCATGTTTGCGGACTCTTGAGCCTCTTTAGCTTCTCTCCTAGATTTTTGGGAACGGGTTTCAACCATGAACTAGGTCTTGACCAAGATGTGTGAGACTAGATGAAAATGGAAAGAGTACCGAAGAGCAAGAGTTTGGATGGAATGTAAATGGAACCGAGGTGTACTTGCAATGTTTTAAGTGTAAGATCAAGTATGTATGCAGTAGAGTAGGTGTGGCTTCCAAAGAGATGATAGTTTCTCTTGATGAGGTAAGTTGACCGTGACTCTAAGTAAGACCAAATGAGACCCAAAGGAGATAGACCTTTATGAGGGACCACTTAGCAAAATGTTGTTGTATGTAGTGTGTTGACAAAGAATGATGAGGATAAGCAAGTGACCTTTTGACTCAAGTTTAGACAAATGTGAATGTAATGCAAGGTGTAAAGCAACGATGGACTTTGTGAGACCCAGAAATAGTCTGAATGCTACACGAAAACGTCGAGAAATAACCTAGGAAGCTCAAGAATGCTAAAACTGATTGTTCTTGTTTGCTGGACTGTAAATTTTTCTAATTTTGAACACAGACATTCCTATATACTTCACAGATGCGGTTAAATGACACAAACGCTGTTTAAAACTACACAAATGCATTTCTGAGATTTTGTAAATGCAATCTTTCTTGTAATAACACAAATGTGTTTCTTCCCTTCACAAACATGGCTAAATGACACAAACGTTGTTTAACACTGCACATACACGTTCCCAGAAACTGGGTGCAATTTTTCCAATTTTGTAAAGTTGTTGTTGTGATCAAATCTGAATTTTTGATTGTTTTTCATGACAAGAGGACACAATGTTGTTGAGGACTCAATGTTTGCAAGTGTTTCGACTCAAAATGACTCAAAAGAAAGTGTGTTGTTTGATGTAAAAATAATTTTGCATACACTTGAAGACACAAAAGACACAATGTTTTGATGTTTGGTCTTGAATGTTTGAATGTTTAAAAGAAGACAAGCACGATTCTTATGGTTGGCCAAGACAATAGTTATTGATCCCACATGGGGTTTCCCCCGAGGCTACGCTATTTAGAGCAGATACTTAGATGCTTGACCCCACTAGCTCCACCCTCGACACTCACTTCTCTGGAGAAGCCAAACACCAGTCCCCACGAAAACTCCCCGTGGTGAACTTTGTATCTCTACTAAGAACCGTATGTGTGTGGGTCACTCCAGAGGTCTGACCTCCTGCCCCAACAACTAGAAAGATTTTGGCTTTCTAAAACAAAAAGGTTCTAGTAAGGGCATCCGCTCGTGTGGCCATACATGTGACACTTCAGCTTTGTAAATATAGAAGGCTCCCAGCCGGTAGGGGTTATGCCCTACAACTGATCAAATAAATTTGATCAAACGGGTTTATGGGGAGACATAGTGTCGGTATGAACTAATCAGCACACGTTACCCATGGCTTTCACCATGGATACAATTATTTATATTGGTTCGAAAGAGGTGGGTTTTCCTCACTACCACTTGGGTTGTTCTCTCCTCACTAGTAGTCCTAATGAATACACGGGGAGATAGGCCCTCTAGAGATTAAACAAAAAGAGCCTATTGTCCAAAACACAAAAGACAATAGTTCAATTTTAGTGCACCAATTGAAGTGTTTGGTAATCTATGAAAACAAGGCAGACAATGAAGATCAAAAGAAAACCCTTGCCAAAATTTCTGCAACAAAGATTTTGTTAGTAGTTTTCAATAATACCCCTCCTGCAAGTACACAAGTTAGGTATATTTTAGATCCAAAAGAATTTGTGAAATAGGGGCCTTCAACAAGACATTTTTTCACAAATTCAAAGATCTGATTTTTCATGAGTTATTTTGCATCATAAAAAATAGAGCACCTGCAAAATTTCAAGACATTTCCAAAAATGTAAGAAAATCCAAAAAAAGTTCTAATTTATTCCAAAAATAATTTTTTATGAAAAATTATAAAAATTCATAGAAAATGCAAAATTGATCCAAAAAATCTGCATTTTTTTACTGAAAAACTCCTGATAGCATTCCAAATTTACACAAAACAATTCTTGCAAAATTCCAAACAGTTTGTGAGATATGAGCAAAATAATGCAAAACCCTAATGTTTAATGATCTGATTTTTTAGGAATTATTTTGTATCAAAATTAAAATCACAAAGAGCAAATCCTGTGTATAATTCTGAGATATTTCCAAAAATGTAAAAAAATCCAAAAAAATTGCTAATTTTCTCTCACAATTAATTTTTTATGAAAATGCATAAAAAATTCAAAGAAAATTCAACTATGCTCCCAAAAATCTGATTTTTTACTTAGCATGTATGATACTCTTCTTGACTTGCAACAAAAATTTGATGTCAAAATTCAAATCAGTTTGTGAGATCTGATCAAAATAATGAAAAACCCTAATTTTTAAAGATTCGAATTTTTTGGAAATATTTTGCATCAAATTAAAATCACAAAGAACAGATCATGTGTATAAATTTGAGAGCCTTCCAAAAATATAAGAAAAACTGAAAAAATTTGCTCATTTGCTCTCAAAATTAATTTTGTATGAAAATTCATAACAAATTCATAGAAAATTCAAATATGCTCCAAAATATTTGAATTTTTGATTGAAAGCTCTTGATATTGTTATCAACCTACCAACAAAATTTGGTACGACAATTCCAAGCCATTTGTGAGATCAGATCATATCTCTCCAAGATCTTGATCTTGTGTCCAAAACCCTAGCTACACAAGGTTATTCTCCAATTTTTTTTACAAAACAATAATATAGGGTTAGAAAAACCTGCAAAAAAAACAAAGATCTAACAAAAATCCATGTCCCACTGGGCGTGCCAAAATGTTTATGGTAAAAATGAAAACAACAATATTGAAAGACTAAATAGATTCAACCACGAAACCCTAGCCTAACAACAACAAAGATCCACCATAACATATGAAGAGTACCTAAGGCAATGTAAATCAATAAAAATCACAAAGATTATACCATCACATGTCCAATAGGATTTGAATCTCCATTCTTCCTATCTTCATTGATCTTGCTTGATATATTTGCTCTTAGATTTTATGTGTGCACAAGAGCTCAATAAAGAATGGAAATGTGGTTGATACTAGATCGCATATGAAAGTTCGAATGCTAGAATGCTTGAAGGATTGATTAGCTCATTCGAGTTGATAATGAAGGAAACATCTCCTTATATAGAAGACACTATAAGAAATGGAGGGATAAGATTGAGAGGTGTAAAAGATAAATGGTAGGCTAGGATTAGAGGGTAGGTAGAGGAAATAAGAAAATAATGAGAGGGGTGTAGGAATTAAGAGATGAATGACATGTGTCATAGGTAGAAAAGGATAATGAATTAATTAAATAAATAAATATTTATTTAATTAATAAAATAATTTGGCTTAAAATAATTAAATAAATAAAAATATTTATTTAATTAGACTGGACAATTTTAGGTGTCTATAGAATGGTTTCCAACACTTGGTTAAAATTTAAATAATAGCTTTGGGTGAAATTTTAATGTCACCTCTAGGGGTTAGTATCTTTAATCTTATTTAAAGAACTATACCCCATCAAATTTATTTAAGTAAGGAGGTGTGGGGAAAGTTAAATTACCCCCCCCCTCTTAACTAACAAACGTTCATGTTACCCTTTAGTTAGGAGTTATATAAAATATTTTATCGCTTGCATTATAGACCTCATTAAGTTGATGCTTAAGTTATCAAATTATTGGAACTAAGTGAACAACCACATCTAGATATTATGTAAATCACAAGTAATTAAGTCTTTAAAAAAAAAATTGTTGTTGTGTTTTTGCCCAAAAGTTTGGGCACTACATAGACTTTGGATCTCCCCCTTGAAAGATGCACCATTTCTATGCATCTAGTTTGAAGTAGGAGAGGAACGAACCCCTAAATGTAGTCATAGATACTCAAATGTATCCTTTGACAACACCTTGGTAAATATATCTGCAATCTGATCCTTTGTAGATACATATTCCAATTTGACCATCTTCTCTACTGTTAGATCTCGGAGACAACTGAGGGCGGGGGGGGGGGGGGGGGGGGGGGTGAATTAGTTGTCAATTAATTTCAAACCCAAAACTAACTTAACCAAACTTAATGCATAATACCGGTAAACCAAACTTTTTGTCGGTAACAATTTTGACAGTTAATTGCAATGCCAGTAAAGTTTAACGCATGAAACAGAAAGACAAATAACATCCACAACACATAACATAGATATTTGTACATGGAAACCTTGTAAGGGGAAAAACCATGGTGGGAAACCTTACCCACAAGTAGATGATACTACTACAGATAGTGTGTGTGTACAATATGGAGTCTGCACATGCAGAAAGGCCAACTGCCTAGAGCTCACTGCTCAATCACCAAATGGGAGTCACACTGACTACAATTGGATGGTTAAATCCAATGATAATGTACTGCTCAAAATAGCATCTTCATATGCTGGATTTAGTAATAGTTAAGCTCTGATTTGCCTTCTTCAAAACCTCCTTGAATCTTGAATGATGTCTGCGTGTATAGCTCTACTTATATTCGCATATACCTTATGCTCTACCACTTATTACATTCCCATATCCATGTCTATCAATCTCACAAATGAGATCTTACATATATACCAAAACCTAAGACCAAATGTGTAGGTCGGCTCAATAAAATTAATTACAAATGAATCAATATGCGATGCATCATGTAGGCTCAATGCATTTACAATAATAACAAATCATCTTCATAACGTGTCGTGCTAATCTGGAGTGGATAACGCTTGCCGGTGCATAACCTAGACCTATTTGCTGGTAACAACAAATATGCAAACCCTATTAGATCAATAACCAAATCACCAAAACAAAATGTCCAAACAATGTCTTCAACATAACCAAGTAATCTTCAAGTCATTCTTAGTGCCGGTGAACAATATAACCTGTCGGTGAACCAGATACCGGTGACTGCGCATAAGTCACTAAAAATGTCGGTGAACCAGATACCGATGACTGTGCATAAGTCACTGAACATGCCGGTGAACATAACCAAGAATCTCCAAGTGTTGATAAGTGTTGACAAGTGTTGACATCAATGACAAAACCAGTGCAACACATCCAAAATACCAACAATCTCCCCCTTTGGCATTGATGGCAACACAAGATGGAAAAACCATCTAAGTGCCAAAATAGAAATACCAAAAACCAAAAAACAACAATCTCCCAAAGAGATCATTAACTAGAAATCAAAATATAGATACATGGAGTAACAATCTCTCCCCTAGTGAATAATGTCTCCCAAAAGATAATGTGTTTTTCCATAGATATCTCTCCCCCTTTGACATCAAATGCTAAAGCAATACAAAAACCAGATTCAAACATTTCATAGATCACAAAATACTAACTTATCAATTTATCCAACTACTCTCCCTAAGAAGTAGCTCTCCTCATCAAAGCCAGAAAAAAAATCTCTATTAATTCTGTCGGTTTGATGCCAAACATCAACTGTCTAAGTCTCTACCGATGGGGGTAAAACCCCAAGCTGCTCTCTGAGATATTCAAAAGTTTCCTTACACAAAGGCTTAGTAAAAATATCTACAATCTGCTCTTTAGTGTTCACATAAACCAACTTTACTTCTTTTGCTTCAACATTCTCTTTCAGAAAATTGAATTTGATAGAAACATGTTTAGTTTTTGAGTGAAATAGCGGATTCTTAGATATATCAATTGCTGCCATATTATCACAGTAAATTGTTATAGGTTCTATGCATTTTACCTTTATGTCCTTCAACATTTTCTTAATCCATAATACCTAGGTACAATTAGTTGCTACTGCAACATATTCTGATTCTGTTGTTGCTAAAGATGTGCAACTCTGTTTCTTGCTCAACCAAGAAATTAATCTTCTACCAAGAAAGAATTCTTCATCGGTGGTGCTCTTTCTGTCATCTACATCTCCTGCCCAATTTGTGTTGGCATTTTTTATGATTATGTTGTGATTGTCATTGATGGACACACACTTGCATTGAGATCATTTTTGTATGTATAAGTTAAAGCTCAACTGGTACATGTTCCAACCGGTATGATGCATTATAGTCCTTAGACTATTGGTGTTTTGCAGAAAGTGATTACCGATTTGAAGCGGTATGTTGACCCCAAGCAGTTTGAGGATCTCAAGCGGTACAAAGGACCAAAGTGACAGATTACATATTTGTCAGTATTCAATTTTGTCAAACCGACATTTTGCTTGAACCGGTATTTTGTATGAACCGGTAATACTCTGTGATGAGTTACCAACCGGCATTTTGTGATGTGTTACCATCCACCAATTGTTTGAGGGTGCCAACACTTTAGCGGTGCTTTTTGTGTCATGTTACCAGAATATGTCTAGATGCATTGAACCTAGGAAATTGTAATGTAATCATATTGGACCGACATGAAATCAGATTCCTTTATAAGGACATCATGTCTAGGGTTTTAGGTTATTGATGTTGTTGTTGTTGTTGCGATAGTTAATATTGCGGCTAGGGTTTAAGGTGGTTGAGGAGTTAGAGGGATTATGAATGTGTAGAAGAATGAAGTAATTCTAGAATGCATTAGGAACGAGCTATCAAGGATCTAACCAAACAATTTGTGCTATTGGCTAGATCAATCACTTGTTGATTACTCACATCTTCGACAAGTCTATAGCCCTTAACTAGGTAGGCCCAAAAGCCTCTTGTAAATCCTCTAACAGGGTGGTTCACATCCATGGATCTAAAATCCTCTAGCAAGGTAGTCTTTAATCGGACTTATCTCCTAACAAAGATTGAGATTCCTAACAAGATCTGTTCTGGTAAAGAACATTGTAAGACCTTAACTAGTCTGACCTTAACCGGTCTGGTTCCTATTCTGCAGATAGTTACTTGTGAGTTCCATCTCATTGTGGTTTTTCCCATTTGGTTTTCCACGTCAAAATCTCTTGTGTTATGGTGTTTGTGCTTCTGTGGGTGAATGCATTATTAGCTATTTGGTTTGCATGTGTGTTAACTAGTTTGGCTGCTAAACTATTTTACCGGTTTACTGTTAGTCTTGCAAAGTGTTTAAGTGCAAAGATTTTTGGCATACTAATTCACACCCCCCCCCCTCTTAGTATTCATCAATTTTCATATGTGTATGCACATAAATCAAATTTTTCATCTTTAGGATACCATAAACTAAGATTTGTTGTGCCTTGTAGATACCGAAAAATCCTTTTCACTCCTGATTCGTGATTTTCTTTAGGATTACTCTGAAATATTGAAACAATACATACTACATTCATAATATCAGGTCTTGTTTATGTCAAATATAGTAAACCTCCTATCATAGACTTGTACCTTGTCGGATTAACAGGTGTTGATTCATCCTTAAATGATAGTTTATTAGTTGTAGTCATAGGTGTACTTACCGGCTTAGAGTTTTCCATGCCAAATTTCTTTAGTAATTCCTTCAAGTACTTTGATTGACTTATGAATATACCTTTGTCAGTTTGTGAAATCTACAATCCTAAAAAGAATTTTATCTCCCCAATCATAGACATTTCAAATTCTTCATGCATCTTATTAGAAAAGTCTTTGCATAATCCATCTTCTCCTCCAAAAATTATACCATCAACAAAAACTTCTATAACCAAAATGTCATCATTAGTCACTTTGAAATATACATTGTTGTCATCATTACCTTTAGTGTAACCAATCTTCAAAAGATATTTGTCCAATCTAGCACACCAAGCTCTAGGAGCTTGCTTTAATCCATATAAAGCTTTCCTTAACCTGCAAACCATATATTTGTCATTTGTTAATGAAAATCCATCAGGTTGTTCAATGTAAACTTCCTCTTCAAGATCACCATTTAGAAATGCACATTTAACATCCATTTCATATACTTTATAGTTCTTGTGTGCTACAAAAGCTAAGAATAATCTAACTGCCTCAATTCTATCTATCAGTGCAAAGGTTTCATTATAATCAATTCCTTCTTTCTGTGAATATCCCTTACACACTAATATTGCTTTGTTTTTTATCACCTTACCATCTTCATTGAGTTTATTTCTGAATACCCATTTTGTTCCAATTATATTTTTTTCTTTACGCCAGGGAACCAATGTCCATGTGTTATTCTTTTCAATTTGTTCCAATTCATCTTCCATAGCTTTAATCCAATGTTTATCTTCACATGCCTCATTAACTGATGCTGGTTCAATTTGAGAAATTAAACATACCTCTTCATTTGCCAATCTTCCTCTAGTCATAACACCTTGATATTTGTTCCCAATTATTTGACTTTCAAAGTGATTCAATCTTACATACCGGGGTGTTTTTACTTGCTGCTATTGTTTAGTCACTGTGGAATTTTTAGATGATGCCGGTGTGACTGGGTCAACATTTTGTACCGGTGTACTCATTTTAGGTTCATTTGATATTATCTCTATTGCCAGTTCAGAGTCCATGTACCTTGAATTACCTCTAAATTGTTCATCAATCTTCACATTTGCACTCTCAACAATTTTCTACAATCTCTTATTAAAACATCTATATGCCTTGCTCTTAGATGAATAACCAAGAAATATTCCTTCATCACTTCTAGGATCAAATTTGTCAATATACTCATCTCTCCTAATAGAACATTTACTTCCAAATATTCTAAAATACTTAAGAGTAGGAGTATTACCAAACCATAGTTCATGAGGGGTCTTACCGGTTTCACCTTTGATGTGAACTTTTTTGAATGTGTAAACCGTTGTACTCACCACTTCTCTCCAATATACATGAGGTAGATTTGCTTCTGATAACATACTTCTAGCTGCATCTAGGATAGTTATGTTCTTTCTTTCCACAACTCTATTTTGTTGGGGTGTCTGAGGTGCTGATAGTTGTCTCCTAATTCCATTCACTTCACAGAATGTATTAAATTCCTTAGATGTGAATTCACTTCCTTGATCCGATCTCAAACACTTGATTTTCTTACCAGTTTCATTCTCTACCATCACCTTGAATATTTTAAATTTCCCAAAAGCTTATGATTTCTCCCTGAGAAAAGTAACCCAACACATTCTAGAATAGTCATCAATGATTAGTATAAAATACCTATCTCCTTGTAAACTTCTAGTTTTTGTTGGACCACATAAATCAGCGTGAATTTAGTCAAGAACATTATTGGATTTTTCTGGAATACTCTTAAAAGTTGTTCTAACTTGCTTTCCAAATTGACATTCCTTACATACTGGATTGTGAGGTTTAACAATCTAGGTAAATCCCTTACTGTCTTAGTTGTACTGATTTTCACAATGCAATCAAAATTTACATGACAAAGTCTCTTATGTCATAACCAACTTTCATCAATATGTGCAATCAAGCATGCTTTCTCATTGTTATTCAAATGAAAGATATTATCTCTGGTCTGATTATCGGTTGTAATTTCTAAGCCAGTTCTATTCATGATTGTGCATTTACCATTCTTGAATTGTAACTACAATCCTTTTTCAACTAATTGACCAACACTCAAAATATTATCTTCAAGCCTTCAACATAGTAAACATTATCAGTATTGTGCTTACCATCAAAAAATAAAGTGCCTTTTCCTTTGGTCAAAGAAGATTTATCATCCCCAAATCTTACTAGACCTCCATTGTATTCCTGAAAAGTTAATAATTTACTTTTATCACCAGTCATATGATGTGAGCACCCAAAATCAATGATCCATTCATCCTTATCTTCAATTTTAGAGGCCAGGGCCTGCTCTACTGGTTGAATAGTAGGCGCCAGTTGATCTTTTGTTATAGCAACAAAAACCCATCCATTGTCTGTCGGTTCTTCATCAGAATCATCAGTAACTCCTTCATCAGCATAGTAACATGATTTGTCTATATTCTTCTTAAATCTGTATCTTTCATATTCAGGGTTAGGCTTATATGTTCTTTTAGCTTCTTCTTTCAATCTTGCATATCTATCAGGACACCTAGATGCCACATGACCAATTCTATTACAATTAAAACATTTAAATGGTGCTTTACCTTCATACTTACTTCCAACTGGACCTTTAGGCATTTTTCTTGCAAATAGTGCTTCAAGTTCTTCCAATTCTTCATTCTCTTTTCTGATTTCTTCAAGTTCTCTTGCGTAAAATGCTTTCCAGTCAGATTTTTCAGATGATGATGATGATGCTGTAGATGATGATGATGCCTTGAAAGCTAAGTCTATCTTAATTGTAGCAACAGGACCAAATTCCTCAAGTTCAAAAGCTGAAAGTTTTCCAACCAAAGTGTCTCTAGATACTGATGTATTAGGCATTGTTCTTAATTCATTTATAGAAATTACTTTCATTTTATATGTCGGTGGCAAAGCTCTTAAAACTTTAGAAACAATTTCATATTCACTTAAGTATCCTCCACAACATTGTATACCCAAAATAATTTCATTTACTCTTTCCATAAAAGCATAAATCCTTTCATCTTCTTCCATTTTCATATTTTCATACCTGGCCTAGAAGCATTCCAACTTTGCAATTTTGATTGTGGTATCACCTTCATTCAATGTTTCCAATTTGTCCCAAATAGCTTTAGCAGCAGATCGGTCTGATAATCCCATGATTTGTTGATCTAACAATGCACTCAAAAGTGCTTCTCTTGCTTTGCAATCATTCTCTTCATCTTTAGCCAAGGTTGGTGGATTAGGTTGATCTTGAGTAGGACCAACATAGCCATTCTTTGTAACATCCCATGTGTCTTTTCCAATTCAATTCAGATGTGTCTCCATTCTGATCTTCCATATACCATAGTTGGCTCCATCAAGTTTCAGACTGTCCTTCCTGAAATAGTTAGTTTCCATAGAATCTCCTCAAGCTGTTAAACTTCTGCAAAAAGAGGACTAGGCTCTGATACCAATTGTTGGGTCCCGGAGACAACTGAGAGGGGGGGGTGAATCAGTTGTCAATTAATTTCAAACCCAAAACTAACTTAACTAAACTTAATGCATAATACCGGTAAACCAAACTTTATGCCAGTAATAGTTTTGACAATTAATTGCAATGTCGGTAAAGTTTAATGCATGAAACAGAAAGACAAATAACATCCACAACACATAACACATATATTTATACATGAAAACCCTATAAGGGGAAAAACCATGGTGGGAAACCTTACCCACAATCAGATGATACTACTATAGATAGTATGTGTGTACAACATGCAGAAAGGCCAACTGCCTAGAGCTCACTGCTCAATCACAAAATGGGAGTCACACTAACTACAATTGGATAGTTAAATCCAATGATAATGTACTACTCAAAATAGCATCTTCATATGCTGGATTCAATACCGGTTAAGCTCTAATTTGCCTTCTTCAAAACCTCCTTGAATCTTGAATGATGTTGATGTGTATAGCTCTTCTTATATTCACATATACCTTATGCTCTACCACTTATTACATTCCCATATCCATGTCTATCAATCTCACAAATGAGATCTTACATATTTACCAAAATCGAAAACCAAATGTGTAGGTCGGCTCAATAAAATCAATTGCAAATGAATCAATATGTGATGCATCATGTCAGCTCAATGCATTTACAATAATAACAAATCATTTTCATAACGTGTCGTGCTGATCTAGAGTGGATAACGCTTGCCGGTGCATAACCTAGACCTATTTGCCGGTAACAACAAATATGCAAACCCGATTAGATCAATGACCAAATCACCAAAACAAAATGTCCAAACAATGTCTTCAACATAACCAATTAATCTTCAAGTCATTCTTAGTGCCAGTGAACAATATAACCTATCGGTGAACTAGATACCGGTGACTGTGCATAAGTCACTGAACATGCCGGTGAACATAACCAAGAATCTCCAAGTGCTAATAAGTTTTGACAAGTATTGACATCAATGACAAAATTGTTAGGTCCCAGAGACAACTGAGAGGGGGGGTGAATCAGTTGTCTAATAAATTCAAACCAAAAACCAATTAACCAACTTGATGCTTCATACCAGTAAACCAATTAAGTATGTCGGTAGACAGTGTTAATAGTAAATTTCTATACCGGTAAAGATTAATGCATGAAACATAAACATAAAGTCATCCACAACACATAACACCAATATTTGTACGTGGAAACCCTGTAAGGGGAAAAATCATGGTGGGAAACCTTACCCACAATCAAATGATACTACTGCAGACAGTAAGTGTACATAAATGGGGTTTGCACATGCAGAAAGGCCAACAGCCTAGAGCTCACTGCTCAATCACAAAATGGGAGTCACACTGACTACAGTTGGATGGTTAAATCCAATAAGAATGTACTGCACAAAATAGCATCTTCATATGCTAGATTCAGTACCGGTGTAATGTTGATATGCTTATGCAAAAACCTAGCTTCACCTTCAAATGATGTCTTCGTGTATACCTCTGCTAAATCTCGCATATACCTTCACACAATTCTTTTTCGCACTCCACACTTGATCTTACAATTAAGATCTTACATTTATACCATAACCTAAGACCAATTTTAGTAGGTCGGCTCTACAAGATATTACAATAAACATTTTACATACAATATAATATCTGATGCAATTAACCGATTAAATATGTCGGCTTAATGCATTTACATCAATAATAAATCATCTCCATAGCGTGCCATTCTGATCTAGAAAAGATAAACCTACCAGTGTAACCCTAGATAACCTGGACCTATTTGCCAGTAAAAGCAAATATGCAAATATGAATATACCAATGATCAATTCTTCAAAACAGAGTGTCCACACAATGTCTTTAACATTACCAAGTGTCTTCCATATCATTCCAAGTACCGGTGAACATTATATCATGTTGGTGAACCATATACCAGTAACTATGCAATAGTTACTTGCTTGTCGGTGAATGTTGTTGGATCTCCAAAGTGCTTGTTTTCAGTAGGTGTTGACATCAATGAAAAAACCATACCAAAATACCAACAATCTCCCCCTTTGGCATTGATGGCAACACAAGATGGAAAAACCATCAAAGTGCCAAAACAGAAATGCCAAATACCAAAAACCAACAATCTCCTTTAGATAACAATTTCTCCCCCTGGGAGCAACATGTGTTTATGCAAAGATTTATTTTCAATACCAATCTCTCCTTAAAAGATAATGTGTTTTTCCATAGATATCTCTCCCCCTTTGACATCAAATGCCAAAGTTACAAAAATCAAGTTCATACAAAATACCAACTACTCCCCCTGAGAAGTAACTTCCTCATCAAAGACCAGAATAAAAGATTTGTCTTTTGATTCTATCGGTTGATGACAATCATCAACTATCTAAGTCTCTACCAGTGGTGGTATGACTCCAAGCTGATCTTTGAAATATTCAAAAGTCTCCTTAGTCAAACGTTTTGTGAAAATATCTGCGAGTTGTTCTTTAGTATTCACATAAACCAGTTTTATCTCTTTTTCTTCAACTTTTTCCCTTAGAAAATTCAGTTTGATAGAAACATGTTTTGTTTTAGAATGTAATACCGGATTCTTGGATATATCAATTGCTGCAGTGTTATCATAGTATATAGTAATAGGTTCCTTGCATTTTACCTTTATGTCTTTCAACATTTGCTTAAGCCATAATACCTGTGTACAGTTAGTTGTTGCTGCAACATATTCTGATTCTGCTGTTAATAAAGATGTACAACTCTGTTTCTTACTCAACCAAGAAACTAATCTCTTTCCAAGAAAGAATGCTCCTCCAATGGTGTTTTTTCTATCATCCACATCTCCTACCCAATTTGCATCTGTGTATGCACATAGGTCAAAATTTTCGTCTCTAGGATACCATAATCCAAGATTTGTTGTGCCTTGTAAGTACCAGAAAATTCATTTCACTGCTGATTCATGAGTTTCCCTAGGATTACTTTGAAATCTAGAAACAATACATAGTGTATTCATAATATCAGGTCTGGTTTGTGTCAAATACAGTAAACGTCCTATCATAGATTTGTATCTAGTTGGATTAACAGGTGTAGATTCATCCCTTTGAGATAATTTGTCATTTGTAGTCATAGGTGTGCTTACCGGTTTAGAGTTCTCCATCCCAAATTTCTTTAGTAATTCTTTTAAGTACTTGGATTGACTCAAAAATATACCTTTATCAGTCTGTGAAATCTGCAATCCTAAAAAGAATTTTATTTCTCCAATCATAGACATTTCAAATTCTTGTTGCATTTTAATAGAAAATTCCTTACATAATCCATCTTCTCCTCCAAAGATTATATCATCAACAAATACTTCAATAATCAAGATGTCATCATTAGTTATTTTGTAATATAAATTGCTATCTGCATTTCCTTTAGTAAAACCAATCTTTAAAAGATACTTATCCAATCTTGCATACCAATCTCTTGGGGCTTGTTTTAATCCATACAGAGTTTTTCTTAACCTGCAAACCATATCATTGTCATATGTCAAGGAAAATACATCAGGTTGTTCAATATATACTTCCTCTTCAAGATCTCCATTCAAAAATGCACATTTGATATCCATTTGATAAACTTTGTAGTCCTTGTGAGCTGCAAAAGCCAAGAATAATCTAACTGCCTCAATTCTAGCTACCGGTGCAAAGGTTTCATTGTAATCAACTCCTTTCTGAGAATATCCCTTACACACTAATCTTGCTTTATTTCTGACAACCTTACCATCTTCATTAAGTTTGTTTCTAAATACCCATTTGGTTCCAATTATATTTTTATCTTTAGGCCGGGGAACTAATGTCCAAGTATTATTTTTCTCAATTTGTCCTAATTCTTCTTCCATAGCTTTAATCCAAAATTTATCTTCACATGCCTCATTGATAGATGATGGTTCAATTTGAGAAATAAGACATACCTCTTCATTTTCCAATCTTCCTCTTGTCATAACTCCTTTAAATTTGTTTCCAATTATCTTATCTTCAGAATGATTCAATCTTACATACTGGGGTGTCTTAGTTTGTTGTTGTTCTTCAATTACTGTGGAATCCTCTGATGATACCGGGGTAACTGGATCTTCATTTTGTACTGGTGGATTCAGTGTAGGTTCATTTGTCATAATTTCTGTTGCCGGTTCAGTGTCTATATACCTTGAAGTTCCTCTGAATTGTTCATCAATCTTTACATTTGTACTCTCAACAATTTTCTACAATCTCTTATTGAAACATCTATATGCCTTGCTCTTAGATGAATAACCAAGAAATATTCCTTCATCACTTCTAGGATCAAATTTGCCAATATACTCATCTCTTCTAATATAACATTTACTTCCAAAAATTCTGAAATACTTAAAAGTAGGAGTATTACCAAACCATAGTTCATGAGGGGTCTTACCTGTTTCACCTTTGATGTGAGCTTTGTTGAATGTATAGACAACAGTGCTAACTGCCTCTCTCCAATACACGTGGTAGATTTTCTTCTGATAACATACTTCTTGCTGCATCCAAGATAGTTCTATTTTTCCTTTCAACAACTCCATTCTGTTGTGGTGTCTGGGGTGCTGATAACTGTCTTTTGATTCCATTCACTTCACAGAATGTATTAAAGTCCTTAGATGTTAATTCTCCTCCTTGATCTGATCTTAAATATTTGATTTTCTTATCAGATTTGTTCTCAACCATTGCTTTGAATAGTTTGAACTTCCCAAGTGCTTCTGATTTTTCTCTGAGAAAAGTAACCCAACACATTCTAGAATAATCATCAATAATTAGCATGAAATATCTATCACCTTGTAAGCTTTTAGTTCTAGCTGGACCACATAAATCAGTGTGAATTAAATCAAGAGCATTATTGGATTTTTCTGGAATACTTTTGAAACTAGCTCTGACTTGCTTTCCAAATTGACATTCCTTACAAATTGTATTCTGAGGTTTCACAATTTTAGGTAGATCTCTAAACCATGCAATCAAAGTTTACATGGCATAGTCTCTTATGCCATAACCAACTTTCATCTATATGTGCAATTAAGCATGCCTTTTCACTGTTGTTTAAATGAAAGATATTACCTCTAGTCTGATTACCGATTGCAATTTCCAAACCAGTTCTATTCATGATTTTGCATTTTCCTTTTTTAAATTGTAACTGAAATCCTTTCTCAACTTTTGACCAGCACTTAAAAGATTATGCTTTAGTCCTTCAACATAGTAGACATTGTCAGTGTTATGCTTACCATCAAGAGATATTGAACCCATACCTTTGATTGAACAGGCTTTGCCATCTCCAAATCTTACTAAACCTCCATTGTATTCTTGAAAGTTCAAGAATTTACCTTTGTCTCTAGTCATGTGATGTGAGCATCCTGAGTCAATGATCCATTCATCCTTTGCTTCAACTTTAGCTGCTAGGGCTTGTTCTACCGGTTGAGCAATAGGTGTCAGTTGATCTTCTGTTATAGCAACAAAAACCCATCCATTGTATGTTGGATCCTCATCAAAATCATCAGTCACACCTTCATCAGCAATGTAACAAGATTTGTCTTTGTTCTTCTTAAATCTGTATCTTTGATATTCAGGATTAGGCTTGTATGTTCTTCTAGCTTATTCTCTTAATCTAGCATGTCTATCAGGGCATCTTGAAGCCATATGCCCAATCTTATTGCAGTTAAAACATTTGAAGGGTGCTTTACCTTCATACTTACTTCCAACTGGACCTTTTGGCATTTTTCTTGCAAATAGTGCTTCAAGTTCTTCAAGCTCTTCATTCTCCTTCTTGGTTTCTTCAAGTTCTCTTGCATAAAAGGCTCTCCAGTCTGATTTGTCAAATGATGGAGCAGATGATGTTGATGCTTTAAAGGCCAAATCAGTTTTTATAGTAGCAACAAGACCAAATTCTTCAATTTCAAAGGCTGAAAGTTTTCCAATTAATGTATCCCTAGTTACTGATGTATTAGGCATTGTTCTTAACTCATTTATAGCAGTAACCTTCATTTTATATGCTGGTGGAAATCCTCTTAAGATTTTTGAAACAATTTCATCCTCACTCAGAGTTCCTCCACAACATTTAATACCCAAAACAATTTCATTTACTCTTTCCATAAAAGCAGAAATCCTTTCATCTTCTTCCATTTTTAGATGTTCATACCTGACTCGGAAGCTTTCAAGTTTTGTAATCTTGACTGTGGAGTCTCCTTCATTTAGTGTTTCCAAATGATCCCAAATATATTTAGCAGTAGACTTATCTGATAATCCCATGATTTGTTGATCTGATAATGCACTCAAAAGTGCTTCTCTTGCTTTGCAATCATTCTCTTCATCTTTAGCTAAGGTAGTTGGAGCAGTCTGACTAGCTACAGTAGTATAACCATTCTTTGTAACTTCCCAGAGGTCTTTACCAATGCAATTCCGATGTGTCTCCATCCCGATCTTCCATATCCCATAGTTGGTTCCATCAAGTTTAGGACTATCCTTCCTGAAGTAATTAGTAGACATTGGATCTCCTCAAGTTGTTAAACTTCTGCAAAAGAGGACTAAGCTCTGATACCAATTGTTAGGTCCCGGAGACAACTGAGAGGGGGGGGGTGAATCAGTTGTCTAATAAATTCAAACCAAAAACCAATTAACCAACTTGATGCTTAATACCGGTAAACTAGTTAAGTATGCCGGTAGACAGTGTTAATAGTAAATTGCTATACCAGTAAAGATTAATGCATGAAACATAAACATAAAGTCATCCACAACACATAACACCAATATTTGTACGTGGAAACCCTGTAAGGGGAAAAACCATGGTGGGAAACCTTACCCACAATTAGATGATACTACTGCAGATAGTAAGTGTACATAAATGGAGTCTACACATGTAGAAAGACCAACAGCCTAGAGCTCACTGCTCAATCACAAAATGGGAGTCACACTGACTACAATTGGATGGTTAAATCCAATAAGAATGTACTGCACAAAATATCATCTTCATATGCTGGATTCAGTACCGGTGTAATGTTGATATGCTTATGCAAAAACCTAGCTTCACCTTCAAATGATGTCTTCGTGTATACCTCTGCTAAATCTCGCATATACCTTCACACAATTCTTTTTCGCACTCCACACTTGATCTTACAATTAAGATCTTACATTTATACCATAACCTAAGACCAATTTTAGTAGGTCGGCTCTACAAGATATTACAATAAACATTTTACATACAATATAATATCTGATGCAATTAACCGATTAAACATGTCGACTTAATGCATTTACATCAATAATAAATCATCTCCATAGCATGCCATGCTGATCTGGAAAAGATAAACCTGTCGGTGTAACCCTAGATAACTTGGACCTATTTGCTAGTAAAAGCAAATATGCAAATATGAATATACCAATGATCAATTCTTCAAAACAAAGTGTCCACACAATGTCTTCGACATTACCAAGTGTCTTCCATATCATTCCAAGTACCGGTGAACATTATATCCTGTCGGTGAACCATATACTAGTAACTGTGCAATAGTTACTTGCTTGCCAATGAATGTTGTTGGATCTCCAAAGTGCTTGTTTTCAGTAGGTGTTGACATCAATGACAAAACCATACCAAAATACCAACGAAAACCAGTGCAACACATCCTAAAGACCAACATCTACAACCTTCTCTCTTAAGAAGTGATACCAAATAGAAACATGTTTAGTCCTTGAATGCATCACCAAATTATTTGAAATGTTAATTGCACTTGTACTATCACACATAATAGGAATTTCCTCATCACACATCACCTTAATATATTTGAGAGTTTGCTTCATCAAAATTTAACTTGAGTGCAATAGGATGTTTTTGCAATATATTTTGCTTTTATTATTGATAAAGTCACCGATTTCCACTTCCCAATGCCATGGAAAGAGGTAGGTTGTTAAAAAAAATTGTTTATTTTGCATAATTGATAAAAAAAATTACATTTTGAATTTAAAATCATTGATTTTGTTTATTTTTTTAATTTTTTGTTGCAAATATATCAGATTGTCAAAATCCAGAACCACAACAAGATGAAAACCCATAACAAAACCTGCAAAATACACCTCCAGCTCCTCCTTTAGACCATACACTAGCTACATAGGAGCAATTTCTTAATCAGTTAGGGAAAAACATTGTTAAAATAAGTAGACTGATTAATAAATTGAAAACATCTAACCTTGAGCATCATTTATCCCTTGCCACTAGCCTAGAAACATTAGCTAGTGGTGCCACTGCAGTTTCCACTCAAATTACAAAATGGGTAAACTATAGGGATAGGTTTCATGCATTTTATGAGAATGGATTATCATATGAGCAATCGAAAAACAAAAACATAAGTAAAGCACAAATATGTGCTCTTTTTGTTGATCATAGAACTGGTGAATCCTTATCTCTTAATGCAAAGAGGTTCCCCATACATTGGTGTACCAATGTGCAAATGAGGAATCTGTTTTGGAATAGGTGGTGGATGGTCTTTGATGAGACACCTTGTAATAATCATGAGGTGCTATTGTATTTTTTGAGGAAATTATATTGTGAGTGTGTCCTTAATGAGAAGCCTAATTATTTTTTCATGAGAGAGTTACATGGTAGAGGTGGCGGCTCTGCCCAAGATAGACTTGGAGCTCATAGGATAGTAGACTCATAGAGTTGTCACCTCCTAGCACCCAAACCCAGGGTGCATGTGACTGTCCTAGTAGCCCTAAAAGAGTTGATGGAGCTTCAGACTCTTCAGGCAGCCACAACATTGATTGACGCGATCATCCATCATGGGACATAGTTATCACACCCTCTTCTACCAGATGATGATCCATTAGTTGGGGAAGCTAGTGCTGGTTAGCCCATTCAACATGTGTGTCCTACTTGCTCAGGCATATGCACAGGGATGGATGATGAGGCCACTATAGATGGCTCCACAACCCATTTGTGCACGATTTGTGGGAGTAGATCTCAGACTAGCATGACTAAGGATGTGGCATTGATAAATGAATTGATGGCTATGTTGTTTGATAGTCAACCATAGACACAGGTGTGTTGATTTGAATTCATAACATTTTATTTATCAGTCACTTAAAATTGGTAATTGGATATGAATTTTCAGTTATAGATCAATTTAAATTGATACAAACAATATGAATTTCAAGATGCAGTAGTGACATCTGATATTCCTCTCGTAGTTATTGCAGCTGCAACTTCAACGCCTGAGGTATAAATTTTGTAACATGTTAAAATAGGATAGTACACTTTGAATTCAAAAAAATTACAAGATATACTAACTCTCTTTAATGCTTGACAAAAAAAAATTTGTAGGCTTTGTTAAGGGACCAAATATCCCAGATTGACGATGCCACGCTCTCAGCGATTGATTTTGGCCTACAGAGCTATGCGGTATCTTATTTTGTACACCTTAATTTATGTATTCTTTTGATGGAATTTATGAAAGTCATTTAATTTTAGATTTGTTAAATTATGTTTAATATTATCTGTACTAATATCTCGTGTTAATTTTCTTTTTTTTAGGGCACCCCCTCTGTGTCTAGGCCTGGTCCTCAATGAAAGAAATCCTCGAGGACGCCTAAACGTGGGAAGGAGGTAATTGAACACATTTTTAATTGTACAATTGTTTGAAAAGGTTGAAATTGTCTTAGTTGGAATTTTTAGATTGATTAGTTTTTTTTGTCTATTTTATATACAACGGTCATTGAGCTTTGTAGATATGTTGAATGCACCTGATACACCCAAGGATCGAGAGAGGGTGGAGCTATGTATTTCTACTTTATTTTCTTGATTTGATGATTGTATGCACATGTACATGTGAACTTGTAATGAGTTATAATCTTATCATTTTTCATACAGGAAATATCCATAGTTGCTTCATCAATGGTGAGCCCTCCTCCATGTACTCGAGAAGCATCTCAGGCTCTGGTACGCTTTTATTTTTTATATTACATTAATTGTTTTTAACCTAGAATACTTATAATTATATTAATTGTATTTAATCTTGATAATTTTTTGTATAGGTAATAGCAACAACTTCTCCATTAATGGTGAGCCCTCCTCAATCTATTGGAGAAGCATCTCAGGCTCCGGTACAGTTTTGTTCTCTATATCGTAGATTTTTAGTGTTTTGGATGTATATATGTTAGTACATTGTATTGATTGTATTTAATCGATGATATCCCCCTTCACGGTTCGACCATAACTTGGAGCCTTTGAAAAAGGTATTCAATAGAACTCCTAAGGCTGGCAAGAAGAAGACAGAGAAGACAGTAGATCCTAGATCAGCAGATGGGGTAATCTACATTTATATTGCAAAGAAATTATAGTTAAATGCATAATTATGTTGATAATTGTGGACTATTTTTTACAAAAGGATTCTAACTTAGCTTTTGAATTGTGGTTTTGCAGCCATCTACAGAGTCGCGTAGTGCATCGAAGAGGCTCGATTTTGATGATCCACCACAAACTGTATAGGATCATATAGTGTTATTTGTGTTCATTTAATGACCAATACATGTAGATATACTCTACATTTCTATTATATGTCAATTTGGACATGGAATATGCCACATTTTTGTAAAACTTGTATTGACTTGGCATACATGCCTTTTTTTATATATATAAATGATATTCAATCCAATAAATGTGTATTTTGTTCATTATTGTGCATTTCGTTGATATTGATAGGCATTTTTGATACATACAAAATTTGTTCATTGTGTTGATTATCATGCATTTTGATATATATATAAATAATTTTATAATTATTGATACGGTTAAATGATTATTGTTGATCGTTGTATTTGGTGGCTACCCTTTTATAAAGTTAAATGAATATTTGCCTATGTAATCAACAATATGAATATAAACTGTATGCGGGAAAAGCGGGTCGATAGAACTTAATATGTGAAAATGTTCCAGAATACTTGTCCACACACACACACAAGACTTCTTGGTGCAAGCTATGGAGTAATAAAGTATCACTCAGCTTCCAAAGGTGGGTCCCATGGTTCTTTATCTTACAATGTCCCTCAAACCAATGTTTTTGCTCTCAGATCACTAAGCAAAATGGTTTAGGGATGGCAAATGCAAGAACGAGGGATGCTTTGATAGATTTTAGTATGAGATGCATCCTAAGCTATGCATGATCTTAAAATGCAATAAACTAGATTATAAGATGACAAGGTTAGTATAAATACTATCCTAACATGATATATTAGTCTATGATTGAGCTAAAATGATAAAGAAATTATTCTAAACATGCATATTTAGACTAGTTCCTTATTTAAAAGAGGCTAAATGATGAGCATAAAAATGATATGAAAGCTTGAATGTATTTGAGCATAAGTATGATACTACAAATTTGGAGGATGTTTTTAAAATGGAGGAATGAGAGCTCTATTTATAGCAAAAACAGGGCAATGGATGGTCAGGATTGAAAGGCTTAATCAAGGGTTGAGTTTGAAAGTTGGGGATCCATGTTTGCAATTTGTACCAATGAAATGGTGACAAGTGTCAACATAGGGTTGGGTTGAGAGAAAGGGTTGGAGACATTAAATGCCTGAGAAGACCTTAAGGTTATCTAGAAGGTAAGGGTCAAGTCTAAATTAAGATTACCCATTGGATTAAGAGTTAATCCGAGGATAAACCCTTGTGCAAATGATTAAGAGATAATCATGGTCAAAGCATTAAATGCTTGATGAGACCCTTGGGTTGGATGAAGGTTGAGTTAAAAGAAATTCTTTAACCATGTAAGAGGGTTTGAGTTAACCATTAATGGTTATGAAGACTTTGGGGAATTAAGTGGTTGAAGGCTTGAAGCCTTTAATGGTTATCAAAGACTTTGAGGAATTAAGTGATGAAGGTTTGAAGTCTTTAATGGTTATCAAAGACTTTGAGGGTTTGAGAAGTGACCTCTCCTTGCTTAGGGATGTGACAAAGTTTAGAAGATGGGTTAGGCTAATTAGAAACGATTAGAAGAGTCTAGAAGGGATTTAGAAAGGGTTTTAGGAAGGCAAGTGGGGGATGTAGGATTTTGCAAGTGGATGGAGGGATAATAGGATTTAATTGAATTAAATGATTTAATCCAATTTGGTTGCAATTTGGGGAAATTAAATAAATTAGATTTATTCAATTTAGGATAGCTATTTAATTAAATTTGTATTTAATTAAAAGTGGATAGGGGGAATTTAATTGAATAAAATGATTTATTCATTAAATGGTATAGTGAATTTAATTTAAATAAATTGAGTAATTTACTTAATTAAATAGAGGAATGCGGGTATTTTAATTAAATTGGATTTAATTAAATAGAGAAATGAACATAAAATATTCATTTAGGAATATGGTCATTTTTATACGTCTACATTTTGCCCCTCTTTGAAGTGACGTGTGTGCACATGTTATTTCAAAGAAAATGATGCTTTATCATGATTTATGATCAAATGCAATTTTTGTGTCACTCTTTTGATTTGCAAGTCATGCCCCAGATTTGATTTGATGCGTGATGCCCCAGATTCGATATTTTGATGGTGATGCCCCCTCGGGAGATGAATCAATTTTTTTGAAAATTTTTGATTTGATATGATGAGTTGCTTGGATGTGTAGGATTTCGTCGATGTAAAATGTGTGTAAATTGATTCATCTCCCGATAATGTACAACGTGTAAGGTATAGGGGAGACCGCGACCATATTACAGGTCCATTTGGCTAACCCTAATTTCATTTTCCTCCTATAAAAAGGGGAAAAGAGCTTTGATTTGATTCATTTGTGCTTTGTTGACTTTGGAGAAAGAGAATTTGGTCTGCAAAGAAAATGCCTATTCCGTATTCCAGACACCGTTTCGAGCACGTTCGGAGGTACCGGAGACCTGCCGCGTATGGACCACCAGTAAGTCAACATTGAGCAAATTGTTTCATGTTGTTGATGTGAGTTTGATTTTGATATCTTTGTTTTGATGTGGAAACTAATATTGGATTTGTTTTGCTTGTTTTCAAGAGCGATTGGGTGTGGTTCAGTCGAGGGAGAGATTTCCGAGACTGTGGACATTGATACCGCGGTTGTCTCAGGCTGATCTGGACATTATTGAGAGATGTGGGTTGACCTCTCTTTTGGATATGCCTCGGTTCACTATGAACCGAGGGCTACTGATAGCATTGGCGGAGAGGTGGCATAGCGACACAAACACCTTTCATTTTGCTACTAGAGAGATGACAGTCACCCTAGAGGACTGTTACAGGATTCTGCGGATTCCCGTAGTAGGTGCACTACTACCATATGAGCAGTCGGAGGAGGGTGGGACAGAGGCACTGCGCCGTACCTTCCACGATGAGATAGTCTGTGGCTATGAGATCCTGTGGCAGGAGTTTTTGGACTTGGATTACGTACCACTGCCATCTGTACTAGCAGGGTTCATTGGTGGATTCCTTTGTCCTGATCGCAGGTCAAAGGGATTCTCGGTGGGATGGGGGCTGGTATTGGAGGAGATGGTGACACAAGGCCGGCGGTTTTCATGGGGATCAGCTATGCTGGCCTATCTATATAGGGGTCTACATGAGGTGGTATACCTTGGTTACGATAGTTTGTCAGCTGGCATGACACTGTTACAGGTATGGTGTTGGGAGCACATTCCAGTGGCGAGGCCACTAGCAGACAGGGACAGGCTTGTGGGATGCACATATGCGTATGGATACAGGGGTCTAGTTGTACAGCGTAAGCTGGGCAAACTAGAGCATTGGAGGAGAGTGCTTGATGATATAGATATGGTCACCTGGCGACCGTATACAGGATGTGAGGTGTGGGCAAAGGATGGGCTAGAGATGCCCTTTGTTTTCATGACCAGATACCTGATCGGGAGGACCCCATTTTTGATCGAGAGGTTTGTGATGACCTGAGTTTTGAGGCAGTTTGGGCGCCAGCAGGGTATTCCATAGGGAGCGTGCCTATATGCACGACGGCGGTAGGATGTAGCGGATTGGGGGCCGACCATTGATAGTGCAGTGGCAGTGGAGGAGTTTGTCAGGTTGGCCGGGCAGATATGGGATTATGCCCCTGAGATTCAGGATGCAAGCATGACTGATGAGTTTGCCCGATTGTTTGCTGTGTGGGCGGTGGCCAGGATATCTGATCCTGATGAGATGAGGCCAGCTATTGATTCAGATGAGGAGGAGGGAGAGGGAGATGATGATGATGATGGAGAGGATGGAGGAGATGGACGAGGGAGAGGAGATAGAGGGAGGCGGGGAGGTAGAGCTAGGAGAGGAGATAGGGGTGTGGAGAGAGCGGTGAGACAGGGGATGATAGATAGGGGGAGAGGTGGATTGGCTATTGGAGCCGGTGGAGAGGGGAGAGTGGGGGAGGTGCTAGCTGCGGTGGGGGGTGATGATGAGGTGAGGCGACTAGCACAAAGGAGGAGGATGGATGTGCTCCCACCTCCAGCACCGAGGACAGGTAGGGTAGGAGGAGTTGCCCCTGCACAGGTACCACTACAGGTTTGGATCCCTACACATGTTAAGGATGCGCAGATCTGGACCCTACAGGTGACTGTACAGTAGCTGCAGGCATAGATTTTGACATATCAGCGGTAGATTTCATAGTTGACCACTGAACAGGACTCCGAGATAGAGCGGAGGGGGCGAGCAGAGGAGGTAGTATCTAGTATGCAAAGAGCAGCGGTGGGTGGTCCAATGAGAGACACCCTGAGAGAGCTAGCATTGAGAGCTTAGGAGGCGGAGTATTATTGGCGGCACTATGAGGCTGTGGTACCCAGGGACCGGCGAGTACAGAGCTTTACACAGTCGAGATCTAGTCGATCTCGAGATACTGGGTCGCGGTCTAAGAGTCGAGGTGTTACAGGGCCACCGAGACAGGACCCTCCTGGGGATCTAGGGGCGGGTGCATCTGGAGCGAGACCATCTCCGTCAGGGGATAGTCATACTTGAGAGACGTGGTCTCTGTTGTATTTTTGATCATTGTTATTCTTTGTACTGGACACAGTTTTGATACATTTTGTACCTTTTGATCATTTTTGGAGATATATATATATATACGGCACCATTTTCTTTGATCATGTGGTGTGTTTATATGGATTCATGTGATGTGAGTTATTTTTTCATGATGATGCAATGCTTAAATAGATGATATAATGTATGATGTAGGATGTATGCTTTTATATGCTGTGAGATGTATCTTGTATGATTTGATATGCAACTAAATGTATCTTAAAAATGAGATGTATGATTTAATATGCAACTAAATGTAAAATGATATGCAAGTATGTTAAAATGATATGCAACTAATTGTAAAATGATATGCAAACATGTTAAATGATATGCAACTATTTTTTTGGTAGCATCCTCATTCTGTATTTGCCATCCGATATAGCCATTTGTTTGCTTTCTTTGTAGATATCATCATTGAGCATTGATTTGTTTAGGATATGTTGAAAATTTATACAAGCATAATGGTATAATTGAACCATAATGACCTGAGAAAAATTTACATGATATTTGATTTTGCAAGATAGCACAAGCGTCAAGGTATAATTGAACCAGGACGACCTGAGTGCGTATTGCGTAAACAGACAAGATTAGATCATTTGAATGCATGAAGTGGAATCAGGCCTTCAGTGATATTCGATGTATCACGTCTCAAGGCAAGTATTCACACAGTACAAGTGATCGCCTCCCTGACAGAAGACTAAGAAAATATTGGAGGTTCCCCATGATCTCTAGCTGTGAAGCATTTTAGTGAGAAAAGGGAGAAAATCCAATAAGTCAAAAAGTTCAAAATGCAAAACTAGTTAAGATTTTTATGTGATAATGCATCATCCAGTATTTCAGAAAATCATCCATCCTTGGTATTTTTGTGAATTGTTTTGTTTTCTTTTGCGATGAAGCATAGTTTTTGGTTTGTCGGATGTCATGCTTTTAAGTTTTGCAAATAGCCCTGATGTCTTGAATGTTTGCAATATTTGAGACGATTTGAATACCCCTAGCTGAGTGTGCCTCTTGATGTGAATATGTACAGTGATTTCCAAGTCATGGTGGATTAGTGGTAAGAGGATATATATGAATAACCAGGATAGTGACTACGCTAAGTATGTCCTGAATGGATATGTGCTAAGTGTCAGGCAATGGCTGATAGTGTTTGGATGGAGAAACAGTAAGGAGATAGATAGAGGAGCCATTCTTTCACAAGAGCGCCTGTTTACCAGGTTTTCACCATTTGTTTTTATTGTACTTTATGTTTTTGCTTTTTCTGGATTTTTTTGATTATTTTTGCTTATTTTTGGCTTTTGCCGTGCACTAGGCTACTTAAGTGTAGTACCTCTTTAGATGGATGTTGTTAGTTGGTTCGTCGAGCACATCTCCTTCTGAAGTCGTTAGCTGATAGGCACCTGATCCATAGACTGATATGATAACATAGGGACCCAACTAGTTAGGTTCAAATTTCCCTTTCTTTTCTCGATCTTGCTGATTTCTTGGATTTTCTTTGAGGACTAGGTCACCAACCTTGAAGTTGCGGGGGATGACTTTGTGATTGTAGCTTTTGCACATGCGTTGTTGATATTCTTTGAGATGAGTATAAGCATGCTGACGTCTTTCATCTAATAGTTCAAGTTCTTGCAGTTGGTTAACTCGATACTCTTCATCTGGAATTAAGCCTTTCAAAGAGACTCTGAGAGACGGGATTTCTACTTCCAGGGGTAAAATGGCTTCTGATCCATATACAAATGAGTATGGTGTTGCTCCTGTATGTGTGCGGATGCTGGTTCTGTATGCCCAAAGTGCTGGATTGAGTTGTACGTGCCAATCTTTGCCTGCATCATTCATCGTTTTCTTGAGGATTTTCAGTATTATCTTGTTAGACGCTTCCGCTTGACCATTTCCCTGTGGGTAGTATGGTGTAGAGAATCTATGTTGGATTTTTAATTTTTCACATAGTTCTTGGACATCTTGATTTTTGAAAGGTCATCCATTATCTGTGATGATTGAACTTGGAATACCATATCTGCAGATCAGATAATTGAGGATAAAAGAGACAATTTGTTTCCCAGTCACTGTGGTCATGGGAACTGCTTCTATCCATTTGGTAAAGTATTTTGTTGCTGTTATAATGAACTTATGTCCATTTGAAGATGAAGGATGAATTTTGCCTACTAAGTCCAGGCCCTACTGACAAAAGGGCCAGGATGTTGTAAATGGCTGCAGTTCCTGTGCTGGTGCATGTATCAGATTACCATGGATCTGGCATTTAGGACATTTCTTAGTGAAGTGATATGAGTTTTTCTCCATTGTAGGCCAGCAGTATCCCATCCTTAGAAGCTTTTTAGCAAGAGTAGTACCACTTGAATGTGTGCCACAAATACCTTCGTGAAGCTCGTGTAAAGCAGAATCAGAATCATTACGATCAAGGCAATGAAGAAGAGTACCATCTAGACCTCGACAATACAAAGTATCAGCGGTAAGGGTGTAACGGGCAGCTTGTCGGATAAAGTTATGTTTTTGGTTACGGGATTGGTCAATTGGTAAGATATTGTGCTTGAGGTAGTCGTATATCGGTCCATATAACGGAGAATCTGAACTAGTCAAGGCATAGATAACCTGGGATTCAGAGTGGTCATAGGCGGGGGAGAACAATTGCTCTACCAGGAACTCGTAACGACTCTATTGCTCTGGAATTTGTAATAGTGAAGCGATAGTAGCCATTGCATTGGCTGCTTTGTTGTTCAATCTTGGTATTTGCTCGAAGTCGATGTGCACAAAATACTATTTGAAGTCATCTACCATTCACTTGTAGGGTAGTATCTTGTCATCCTTTGTCTAATAGTCGTTGTTGATTTGATGGACTACTAGTTGTGAGTCTCCATAGACCTTTAACTCTGTGATTTTCCATTCTACGGCCGTTTTGATGCCTATAACCAGTGCCTCATATTCAACCACATTATTTGTGCATGGAAACATAAGCCTATATGATCTTGGTATAGTGTGTCCTTCAGGAGTGATGAACAAAATGCTAGCACTTGAACCATGTTGTGTATAGGATCCGTCAAAGTATAGGGTCCATTGTTTAGTAGAAAGAGCAAGAACGTCCCTGTCTGGAAATTCAATCTCCATGGTGTGTTTGCCTGGTAGTGGTGCTTCAGCCAACTGATCTGCAATTGCTTGTCCTTTGATTGCTCATCTTTTTGTGTATTGGATGTCAAGTTCACTGAGAATCATGACCCATTTAGCCAATCGGCCTGTAAGAGCTGCCTTGCTGAGTAGATATTTGAGAGGATCAATTTTCGTGACTAGCTTGATGGTGTGTGCTAGCATATAATGTCAGAACTTCTGAGATGCGAAGACCACTATTAGGCAAGCCTTTTCAATGAATGTATAGTTGAGTTCATAGCCATTCAATGTCCTACTAATGTAATATATGGCGCGTTCCTTCCCTTGTTGATCTTCTTGTGCCAATAGTGCCCCCAGCAATATATCTGTTATTGAGATATATAAGATAAGAGGCTTTCCTGTGACTGGTGGTACTAGAACTGGTGGATTCATCAGGTACTGTTTGATTTGGTAAAAAGATTCTGCACACTTGGTCTCCCATTTGAAGGGTACATTTTTGTGGAGTAAATGGTTAAATGGTAGACTTTTATCTGCTAGCTGAGCGATGAATCGCCTGATTGATTGAAGTCGTCCTTGTAGAGATCTGAGTTGACTGATATTCTTTGGTGGTGGCATGTTCATAATGGCTTGTACCTTTGCTGGATCTACTTCAATACCTTTAGCTGAGACAATGTAGCCTAGTAACTTGCCTGATATAACCCCGAAGACACACTTCTTAGGGTTGAGCCTGACTTGGAATTTCTCCAATCAATCAAAGATCTTTGTTAGGATGTTGAGATGTTTTGCTCTGGTGAAGGATTTAGTGAGTAAATCATCCACATAGTCTTCCATAAATGTATGCATCATGTCATGGAATATTGTGGTCATTGCTCTTTGATAAGTGGCTCCTGCATTTTTTAAGCCAAAAGGCATAACATTCCAATAGTACGTTCCCCAAGGATAGGTGAATGCGGTTTTATCTTGATCTTCTGGGGCTATTTTGATTTGATTATAGCCTGAGAAACCATCCATTAGTGAGAGCATTGCATGGTCTGCTGTGAGATCGACAATTATGTCAATACTGGGCAGAGGAAAGTCGTCCTTTGGACAAGCTTTGTTGATGTCTCTGAAGTCAGTGCAGATTCTGATACTACCATCTGGTTTTGATACTGGAACGATGTTGGAAATCCACTCTGCATAGTCAATGGGTCGGATGAATCCAACGTCTAATAATTTCTTTAGTTCAGTTTTGACCATGAGTGCCACCTGTGGATTCATCTTTCGTAGCTTTTGCTTGACTGGTTTAACTCCTGAAGAGATGGACAAGTGATGCATAATTAAGTGTGGATCCACTCCGAGCATATCAGCATATGACCAAGCAAAGTTAATTTGCTGTTCTTTAAAGAAAATGATGAATGCTAATCTTTCTTCCTCTATCAGAGATTCTGCAAGGTGTAGGTTTCTGACTACTTCGGTGGTACCAATGTTGATTGATTGAGTGGGCTCAATCAATATGGGTGATTGCTCATGAAAGTGCTCAGGAAGAGTGTCAAGTCTCCCATCGTTAGGTGCCTTAAAAAGGTTTTCACCCTCAAATGCATCCTTTATTTTTACTTTTTTGTGATCTAGAACTGCCATTGACTGGTTTTTAGCATCAGATCCTTTATTTGGTTCATTTTTGCGACTGAGAGACTTGGCACTCCCTGGTTTGTAGACATCGTTATTTCATTCACTGGTAGAGCCTGTTTCCGGATTTATGGTACATAGGTAATGGATAATAGATTCAACATCTGGGAAAATTGGTATATCATGGATTTCAGGTTCATCCCAGTCGATGAGGTCAGGAAAGACAAGCGGTAAGGAATCATTAGGTGGATCAAGTTCAGCTACTGTGAGTGTTAGGACGGAGTTTTCATCGTGATTGTTCTTGGTTTTAAAGAAGTTCAGGATTTCGTCGAGGTCTTCGATGGTATTATTTTCTACATAGACTTGTTCATAATGTTTTTGTTCGCTTTCTGTGGTGTCATAGATATTCTGCGGTCCAAATTCAAGAGGTCTATCTCTTGTGTTATGTTCTTCTTGAGAAAGAGATATAGAATCGGTATCATTAGGGATATCTGTAGTAGCATTGGAGCAGGTTCCCCATTCATATTCATTGGAATCAGTCTCTGAGGCATCATCCCAGATTTTATTAGTGTTGTAAACTGGTATGTTGTATGGTGAAAACAAATCTTTGACGATAGATACCATTTTGATAGTTTTTGTTGATTCTGCGTCAGATCCGTCTTCTATTTTCTGTATTTGTTCATAGACTGTGCTTCTTTGGGGAGAAACAAAGGTATCCGAAGATGATTTTATTTGTTCTTGAGATATTGGTGTCTAAATATGAGCTACTACTGCAGATATGGCCCTTTTGTGTTTTAGAAGCTTTTCCTAATGTAACTTCTGATCCTGACATTCCCGTGCCTTGCAGATTGTTTCTGCTGATTCAAAGAGTGCTTCCTGCTAGGACTCTTCTTTATACTTCGTCTTTACTTTCCATTGAGGTTTTGTAGTTAGGTGTCGTGGCCTTTTTAATAGGAAGGTGAGCTCACGACCCAATCTTGCTTTGTTTCTATTAGGTTGGGAAGGAAGATTTATAGGTTCAGTGACTCCTTCCTTGCGTTTCCCAATAGGTCCTTTACCATCATATCCCATTTGCTGCATGATTAAGTATCCTTTTCCATATAGGTGTGTAGGTAGAACAATGTCCAGAGCGGCTGCTCTATTATCTTCTTTCTCATCTTTGTATAACCAGCTAAGAATATCCTTGTCTTCTGATTCATGTGCCAGAGTGCCCAATTAGATGAAGGTACCATCAAATTTGGTGATGGGCTGAGTGACTAGATGTGTTGATGTAGTAGGCAACCCATGAGATCTAGGTGATGTTGGCAATTTGGCCAAACATAAAGGCTCCAAAGAGTATTCTCCGATACCTTGGTCTTTGATTTGCATTTTCTGTTTGAAGTCTCTCCATAAGGAGTTGGATTTTGCTGTTTGTTGATCTGATGTTGAAGATTGCTTCTTTTCTCTATTATGAGGAACCAAACTGTCTTGGGCTGCCCCCATTGCGTTGGAATGTTGAAATGGATTGTGATCAGTAGATATGGATACTTCTTGTCCATCATAAGGAAATTTTACACACCGGTGATATGTGGAAGGTACTGCTTGCATTTCATGTATCTAGGGTCGCCCTAATAAAATATTGTAGGTAAGGTCTATGTCCAAGACCTGACATACAGTATCCTTTTGTATTGGTCCCACTTGAATAGGTAATATCACAATTCCTTTAGAGGACCTTTCCTCATCATCATATGCCTTTATGGTAATCTTCTTGCAGGGATCAATAGATTCTTTTGAGAAGCCTAATGTACGGATAAGCTTTAAAGTACATATATTAAGTCCGGCTCCTCCATCTATTAGGACTCTTTTTACTTGGTGCTTGCAAACAATGACTTCGATATGGAGAGGAGTATTATGCGGATGGATTAATGAAACATTGTCATGTTCTGAGAAGGTAAGGTTATGAGGTCCAGTCATATGGGCAACCATGGCTTGAAATCTGTCCGTATCCAAATTTTGAGGTACATTGGTTTCCAATAGCGCTTGTTCTAATATGTCTTTGTGCTTTGATGATAGTTTCAACAATTCTAGTATAGATATCTGTGTTGGAGTTTTACGTAGTTGGCTAACCAAGTCATATTGGATTTTTGGTGTGGTAGTTGTAGGTGCAGTATGTCCTTTCAAGACATATTTCTGAGTTCGGGTTGTTACATTGATAGATTCATGATCATGCTTATCTCGGATGGTGATGACATTTACTTGATGATCTTCAGCTGATATGTGATTTATGGTGTTGTTGTAGATATGGTTGATACGAGCTCCGCGTGTATTATCCGAGGTTGAAGCTCCATCTTTGTAATTTGGAAGAGGATTTTTAAAGGCTCCATGATCACTATTTGTTTTGAGACCATCTATTGTTAAGTCACCTTGATCAATCATATCTTGCACCACGTGTTTTAACCTCATGCAATCGTTCATCTGATGACCCTTGTTACGATAGTAATCACAATAGTGTGAATCATTCCACCAAGTGGTTTGATTTGAAGTTCATAGTTGCTGATTGGAGGCAAGAAAAGAATTTTGTGTGTCAAAAGTTCTCTGAATGCTGATTCTAGTGATTGCCCCAGTGGTGTGAAGATACGCTTTTGGAAATTGTTTGTGTTGTTGCGTGAATTGTTGCTAGGTCCTGGATTCATGTTTTTGCTTTGAGTATCATTGGTGTTGCTTGTGTTGAGTTGTTCTTGATAGGTGTTTGGTGCATATGTGTTAGCATTTGGATTAGCATTCTTAGGATTTTTCGTGTTTTGAGGATTTCTGGATAATGCGAGCACTGGTTGTTTAGATTTGGGATCATATGATTCATTGTTGCCTTCATTTTTGTTTCGAGTCCAAAATCGAGATTTGTCAAGGTTGGTGTTGTTCTAGTTATTGTAGTTTGATGAGTTTGTTCCCTCCTTGTAAAATTTGAGTGTTCCTTTTTTGACACATGCTTCTTCTACTTGAATGCCATTCTCAATTAATTTAGCGAAAGATGGTATGCATTGAAGTTTTAGTCTGTAACTCATTTCACTATTCAAGTTATCGATGAAGATTTCCATTTTCTCCTTCTCGGGAATATCTCAAGGATATCTGGATACCACACGTCGCCAGCGTTGAAGGAATATCATGAATGTTTCATTGTTCTTTTGTTTGGTGTTGCAAACATCTAGCATGGTTATGGCATGTTGGATGTTGTAGGAATATTGGGTTATGAATTTGTTAACCAATTCATCAAATGATCTAACAGGTGGTGTAATTTTGGATAACCATTCCATAGTTTGCCCTCCCAAGCTTCTGGGGAATAACCTCATCAAATAGGTGTCATCATGAGCAAATTCAAGGCTCAGTGTGCAAAATTCTCGAACATGATCTCGAGGATCACTTTTTCCATCATATTTATCAAATTTGGGAACGTCTAAGTTTGGAGGAAAAGGCACCATGTTCAATCTTTTGTCAAATGGATAAGGACATATTTCGTTTAAAGAGTACTGCACTGTTGTCCCTTGTTGCATATCCTGTATTTGCCTTTGCAACATTTGCATTTGTTGAGTAAGGGCAGCCAAAGGTATATTGTCTTGTCGAGGGAAAAGTTCTTCCCTTGTATTTGTTCTCAGCTGAAAAGGTGTGGTAAATGGTATATTTTGCTCTGGTGTTTCTAGTTCAGGTATACGCATTTCTGGTATGCGTTGCTCTAGGATGTGTTGCTCAGGTATTTGTTGTTCAAAGTTACGAGTTTCTTCTTCTCTTTGTTGTTCTTGATATGCATATTGTCGAGATCCAATTTTAAAGATGTTTGAGTCTAAATCTTTGGGAAGTTTAACGCCTTTACTTGTAAGCATGAGCAGATATTTTTCTTTGTCATTTTCCATGAGCTTTTCTACAAGCTTTTGGAATGAGGGGTTTTCCCGACATTCCCGAAGAAGTGCTTCAGTAATTTCAGGTTCTTCTAAGGGTGGAACTTCAAAAGGATTTGACAATCTTCGATTCATACTAGACTCAACATGTGTCTCGCTTTGTTTGTTTCTTTGAGAGCGAGTAACAGGCATTTTAGTAGAAACTCTCAGTGATGAAAGGGACAAAAGCCTCGTTGATATGTTGTTCGGGGGTGGGTGGTTCTGGTCGAGATGTGTTATAAGTGATACAGTCATCGGGCAAGAATGCTAGATTGATTTTTCCGTTGCGGTTTATGGTTTGATTAAAAGCAGACTTTTGACAGTAGGCTCTTGTTTTCAAGGGTTCCTTGTCAAATTTGTTGGATTTGTTTTGGATATAACATTTGACGTGATGGAGGAATACCCGATGAGATTTGAATAGTTGACGATTGATGTATAAGAACTTGTTTCTCTTGATGAATTTGGAAAAACTAGGTTGTTGTTTCTTCAACGTGATGTTACGATAAAGGTTCTTTCTTCTCAAAATATGAGGATTAGTCATGCATGAGTGATCAATGGTTTCCTTTGATTTGTTTGGATTTAGTTGATCTTGTTTGAAAAATTTCAAATCTTACTTTATCAGAGTGAAGGTTTAGATGCCCTTTCACGACAAAGTGTGTCAAATGATATGGATAAAAGCTTCCCGATATGGAAACTTGATTTGACAATTTGAAAATTTTAAACAAGTGGTTTTTGTGAGATAAAATCCGTAAGATGGTAAAGGATTCTGTTGATACAATTGATGAGGTTTCCAGATTATGATAAGATAGACATGTTTTATCGTGCGATTCATTTAGGATTTTACAACGTTTGTTTTGACACAAATTTAGCTCAAGAAATAATCTTAACGGTTTGTTTTTGCTATTCTTATTTGATGAAAAATGATGTCTGATGGAGAAGGTTTCTAAAAATGTTTTTGAAATTTAAAATTTCTCACTGTTTTGACCTCTGTTTTTGTGTTTTGGATCACGTGCTAAAACAGAGGCTATATGCGCTACCAAATTTACCCCACGCGCTAAAATACGGACCACATGCACTAGGTTGCCCCCAGACATGCGCTAAAGTTTTGAATGTTCAAAAATGTTTTCTATTTGTTTTGAAAAAGCTATGCGCTACGCTGGGCCTGCTATGCGTTAACCTGTAAACCTGATGTGCTACTGTTTAGCCTCTACGCGCTAAGCTGATGTTTCCACGCGCTAGACTGTTTCTTTGATGCGCTAAAGGATTTTACACTGTTTTGCCTTGAGATAAAACGCTATTGTTTTAAACTGACGTGCTAATTTGAGGTTTGGATGTGCTAACATAAAGTCTACACGCACTAAGAAGTTGCTCTTATGCGCTAAACTGTCCTGATTTTTTTTTTGGTTGATTTTTTTCAACTTTTGAACTTTTGTTGTGAAATTTTCAAGTTTGATGGATGATTTTCTGAAGTAGTAAATGCAAGCACGGCACAAAAATTACAACCATTTTGCCTAATCTAACAAAGAGTGTATGTTCTACGAGGATGTGTTCAAATCCCCAATGTTTTAACAGGTTTTGATGCGAATAAATACACTTCAAAAAGACTCTTTAGTCAAGGGTCATAAATAACATCATAGCCCACTAGTCTCGATACTCCGTCAGCTCAAACAACCGTGTCACCCCCTAGAAGGCGCCCATTTTTTTGCCTTTTGCCAGAAATTAACCCAAAGTGAATCGCTTCACAATTGAGTAGTTATCTTGGGAGATATATGGTGAGTAATCTTGGGGGTGGATTCTTCCCCACCCTTGCACTATGATGTTATAAATGTCTGGTTACTGACTCGGTTCAAAGCTTCTATTTCTATGGTTCGTAATCAGGCTTCCCATTCAACCGTCAGTGATAAACTCCCTCAGGAGGCTTCCCAACCTTTAGAACAAAGGCTTTACGTATCTCAAGGATACTGGGGGAAGGCTAATCATTGCGCGCAACCGTTGAAAAGGACTTTCGTCACTTTCCACATTTGATTATAGTGGGTTGGAATTCTTGGCGTCAAAGTCGTTCCCCACTTAGGTCGTTCCCTTCACACCGGCCATAAACGGCTTTAAGAGTTGATTTCAACTCCTTGGGAAGGCAGGTCTACTAAAGGTTTTATTGCTTGAAGTAAAGAAAGATTTTAAGAGTGGTCTGGATTTTTGATCACCCAGTTAAGGGGAGAGCATATTCCTTCCACTTTCGAGACAAGGCAATCAAGTTATTCTTTTTAGCCTTTCAGATAATGATTTGTTGTTTTCTATTTGGAGATGTTGATCCAACAAGCATGATGTTCTTTTTAACCCTTCATAGCAATGATTTTCTAATCTAGGAAAATAATTTGGTTAACAAAGCAAAATTTCAATCTTTGGTGGTCACCAAAAGAAATTGATAAAAGAAAATTGTCCAGCTCTACCTGCAAGAAATTGTCAATCCTGCAAAATTTTAGTTAAATAGTTAGAAAAATCCGGATTTTGGTGGACTTCTACAAGTCTAAATTTAATTTCGGTTACAATTTTTTTTTTTTTTTGCCTTCTGTCTACGATGCACTACAGAAAGGACTGTACGCGCTACAATATATTCTAGATGCACTAAAGTTATGTATAAATGCGCTACACTGTTTGCTGGATGTGCTACTCTGTGCGTCGGAAGCGCTGCTCTATTTTTCTCCCGCCCTGAGACCCACAAGAAAAGTGATGATTTGATGCACCAAAAGATGGACTTCACGCGCTGGATAATGGAATTCACACACTAGATCATGGACTAGATGCGCTATCTAACCGACCCGACGCGCCAATATATTTTTCAGATGCGCTACTCTGTTTTTCTTCCGCATTGAGACCTACAAGAAAATTTTAGTGGAGGTCATGCGCTAAAGAAAGGACTTTACGCGCTAGAGTAGAGACCCCATGCGCTAAACAGTAGGCGGGACGCACTAGACTGTTAACCGGATGCATTAGGGAATGTTTCCCACGCGCTGATTCTTGTTTCCTATGGACTTGCAAAGTGGTTAATTTTAAAAACTAATTTGATATATTAGGTTGAGCCCCACGGTGGGCGCCGGAAATGTATGCGGGAAAAGCGGGTCGATAGAACTTAATATGTGAAAATGTTCCAGAATACTTGTCCACACACACACACACAGGACTTCTTGGTGCAAGCTATGGAGTAATAAAGTATCACTCAGCTTCCCAAGGTGGGTCCCATGGTTCTCTATCTTACAATGTCCCTCAAACCAATGTTTTTGCTCTCAGATCACTGAGCAAAATGGTTTAGGGATGGCAAATGCAAGAACGAGGGATGCTTTGATAGATTTTAGTATGAGATGCATCCTAAGCTATGCATGATCTTAAAATGCAATAAACTAGATTATAAGATGACAAGGTTAGTATAAATACTATCCTAACATGATATATTAGTCTATGATTGAGCTAAAATGATAAAAAAATTATTCTAAACATGCATATTTAGACTAGTTCCTGATTTAAAAGAGGTTAAATGATGAGCATAAAAATGATATGAAAGCTTGAATGTATTTGAGCATAAGTATGATACTACAAATTTGGAGGATGTTTTTAAAATGGAGGAATGAGAGCTCTATTTATAGCAAAAATAGGGCAATGGATGGTCAGGATTGAAAGGCTTAATCAAGGGTTGAGTTTGAAAGTTGGGGATCCATGTTTGCAATTTGCACCACTGAAATGGTGACAAGTGTCAACATAGGGTTGGGTTGAGAGAAGGGGTTGGAGACATTAAATGCCTGAGAAGACCTTAAGGTTATCTAGAAGGTAAGGGTCAAGTCTAAATTAAGATTACCCATTGGATTAAGAGTTAATCCGAGGATAAACCCTTGTGCAAATGATTAAGAGATAATCATGGTCAAAACATTAAATGGTTGATGAGACCCTTGGGTTGGATGAAGGTTGAGTTAAAAGAAATTCTTCAACC
Source organism: Cryptomeria japonica (assembly GCF_030272615.1). Lineage (NCBI taxonomy): Eukaryota > Viridiplantae > Streptophyta > Pinopsida > Cupressales > Cupressaceae > Cryptomeria > Cryptomeria japonica. The sequence continues at coordinate 796,404,474 of NC_081414.1, read as the reverse complement.
ATGTAAGAGGGTTTGAGTTAACCATTAATGGTTATGAAGACTTTGGGGAGTTAAGTGGTTGAAGACTTGAAGCCTTTAATAGTTATCAAAGACTTTGAGGAATTAAGTGGTTGAAGGTTTGAAGCCTTTAATGGTTATCAAAGACTTTGAGGGTTTGAGAAGTGACCTCCCCTTGCTTAGGGATGTGATAAAGTTTAGAAGATGGGTTAGGCTAATTAGAAGCGATTAGAAGAGTCTAGAAGGGATTTAGAAAGGGTTTTAGGAAGGCAAGTGGGGGATGTAGGATTTTGCAAGTGGATGGAGGGATAATAGGATTTAATTGAATTAAATGATTTAATCCAATTTGGATGCAATTTGGAGAAATTAAATAAATTAGATTTATTCAATTTAGGATAACTATTTAATTAAATTTGTATTTAATTAAAAGTGGATAGGGGGAATTTAATTGAATAAAATGATTTATTCATTAAATGGTATAGTGAATTTAATTTAAATAAATTGAGTAATTTACTTAATTAAATAGAGGAATGCGGGTATTTTAATGAAATTGGATTTAATTAAATAGAGAAATGAACATAAAATATTCATTTAGGAATATGGTCATTTTTATACGTCTACATAAACAACAAAAATCTATTATATAAAGCATTGCAATCATGGAATGTGATTTGATAAACTTTCTAAAATATTGAATTAACCCTACAAAACTCCTTGTCTCAATGAAAATGAAATTCAATGGTAATGGTCAGATTTGATCCATGGTAATGATCATTGGATGCTTTTGATTCCTTTTGTTTATATTTGTCAATGTGAGTGGTGCGATAGCACCCTCATGCTCGCAATGGTCAAATTTTGGTTTTCGTACTGTTCTCCATTGTTTTATCTAAATAAGGTGATTTGGGACCATTAATGGTCATTTGAAGTCATTTTTGAAAGTTTGGGGTCATTTGGATAAAAAATGTAAAATTTTCTCATTTATGGAAGTGAGAAGTTGAACGTTACTTTCTTGTGTGCAAAAAAGATGGAGATGAAAATGGTGAAAGATGTTTCTTTTGTTCCCCTTAGACGTATTACTAGTGTTAAATTTAGCTTAGCCACTTCTGAAGAAACAATAAGTCTCTTCTCTTTTTTTTGACCTTAATTTATGCCAAGAAAATTGAAAGATGTTGTCAAATATGTTGTCAAAGTTTCTTAGTTGTTGTCAAAGTTGCTCACTTGTTGTCAAAGTTGCTTAGTTGTTGTCAAACTTGTCAAACTTGTCAAAGTTGCAAGGTAGGCTAGAATTAATTTTGTTCGTCATGGGCACAAACCAAAATCACGAGCACATCTGGTAGGTAGCTTTATACTATTCATGATCCTTTTGTGCCTCCCAAAGCACCGTAACGTTCAGAGTCATACCCTACCGGTGGGATCTCTCAAGTGCCTTGAGTTTAAAAAATTGTCAAACTTTGATAGATTGTTTCTCCCAATCCAGGACACATATGATCGATCTGTTTGAACTTGTAGGGTCATGTGAGGCTCTTCTAAAATGGCCTATCTTGGTATCTGATGACTCCGAGCCATTTTCAAATGGTAGCATTTTTGGTCTGCTGCAAAAACCATTAGTTGCATGCAATGCAAAGTTGCAAGATAGGCTAGAATTGATTCTGTCCATCGTGGGCACAAACCAACATCATGAACACCTCTAAGTGGGTAGGCTTACTCTAGGCATTCTCCTGTTGTGCCTCCCAAAGTGTCAAAACATCGAGAGTCATACCCTACCGGTGCGATCTCTCAAGTGCCCTAAGTCCAAAAAAATTTCAAACTTTGACGGATTGTTTCTCTCAATCCAGGACATATATGATTGATTTTTTTGAACTTGTAGGGTCACATGAGGCTCTTCTACAATGGCCTATCTTGGTTTCTGATGACTCGAAGCCATTTTCAAATGGTAGCATTTTTTTGCCTGCTACAAAAACCATCAGTCACATGCAATGCAAAGTTGCAAGAAAGGCTAGAATTGATTTTGTCCATCATGGGCACAAACTGAAGCAATCACCGGTGAGGAGGAACCTCAAAGAGATCAATCTGGACTGGTCTGCAAGATTAAACATAACAGAAACACAAGGATATGATGGAGGCAATTTAGAATAGATTTTTTTATTGCATGAAAATTTATTCCAACCAACTGGTAACAACCAAGTTATAGTATACCATCTCACGGGCCTAGTAGAACATACAAAATAGGTCACAACCGGGACCTTGAATCTTGAGATCTATCTTCTATGCACAGTCTAGCTAATTGACTCTTTGATTCATTACAATCTAATACACAATTACAATTATATATATATATATATATATATATATATATATATATATATCGATCCAAAGGATCCAGTCAGCCCAAAAGGGATCAAAACTTGAAGAACAAGACCTAACGTGAAAAATAACAAGGTTGACCTCCGTCAAGAGATTCCTCTGAAAAATAAAAGGATGAAATGAAGAACGCGGGAAAAGGTTGGCCACATGCCAAGGAACATTGGAATCAATGCCCAAGGCTCTACAAGCTTCGGAAGGGGTTTTGGTAGATCACCAAAATAGGTCCAGGCAACCGGTAACAAGAACTACCAACTGGTAACAGGAAACTGTCAAGGAAACCGATAGTGATATCTTGTCAGAAAATGATCCAAATGCAATGTGTTCTGGAAGAAAGAAAGATGATCAAGTCTTCAAGTAGAATCCAATTTCAGAGGTTCCGGTGAGCCAAAACCGGGACAACAGAAAGGAAAACTGAAACTGCAAACAGAAAGAAAAACAAAAAGGAAAATGTTTTTGGTAGATGCAAGATTGCTATAAACCAGGGATGCTCCTGCATTAGACATCTAGGGTTATTGAAAAAGTGAGCCTCTCACTTTGCTAGGGTCAGAGGAAAACCAAGGCGGTCTACCTTTGCCTCAAAAATCCAAGATGAAGTTTCAATTGGTCGATCCTTCCACTTCACAAGATATTCCTTATACTAACTGCTCTGGGTACTATACCAAATCCTACTATCCAAAATCTCTTCAATTTGATTTGATTCCTTCCAGGGCAACTATTTCTCCAAGTCTACAATATCGTCCTCACTGAATTCTACTTTATAATACTCATAAAGATATGCAATGTTAAACATAGGTGAAATACTTAGATTATCTGATAACTCCACTTCATATGCATTTCTAGAAGTGAACTTCCTCAAAATCCTGCAAGGTCCAAAATTATTCATCTGCAACTTGTTATAAGTTCCAACCCAGAATCTCTCTTTTCTCAGATATACCATCACTTCATCACCAACTTCAAACTCCTTATGTCTCCTCTTCTCATATGCCTTCTTATATTTGTTGTTCATGTCTCCCAAATGCTACTTAACCTGAATATACAATGTTGTCATGTGCTCTGAAAACTCTTCTGCTTCTGAACTTCTCTGGTATTTACTACTAATGTCTCTCAATTTTGATATACCTCTAGGATGCACTCCGGTAACAATCTGAAAAGGTTTTCTTTCGATACTCTTATTCACTAAATTATTGTAGGCAAACTTTGCTTATGCAAGGACCAAATCCCAACTTCAAATTTTATCTCCCACTAAACATTTCAACAAGTTTCCCAAACTCTGGTTAAAAACTTCTATTTTTCCATTAGTCTGTGGATGAAAAGTAGATCTGAACTTCAAATCTGTCTTCATCTTCTTCCAAAGTGCTCTCCAAAAATAGCCAACAAACTTAGTGTCTCTATCTGAAACTATGCTCTTAGGTAATCCATGCAATCTCACCACTTCCTTGAAAAATAGGTCTACTACATGCAATGCATCTAATGTCTTCTTACAAGGTATGAAATGAGCCATCTTTGAGAATCTATCCACTACCACAAATATAGAACCATTCCCTCTTAGAGTCTTAAGCAATCCAAGTACAAAATCCATGCTTATATCCTCCCCAGGTCTTACTGGTGTTGTCAAAGGTTTATACAATCCCACATTCTGACTACTATCATTTGCAACTTGACAAATTCTATATCTCTACACATATCTCTTAACATCCTTATGAATATGGGGCCAAAAGTACTTCTCACTCACTAATGCTACTAATTTGTCAATGCCGAAATGTCCAACTAAACCTCCACTGTGTTTCTCCTTTATCAGATTCTCCCTCATAGAACTCTTAGGTATGCACAACTGAACTCCTCTAAATAACATCCCACCCTGAATGAATTAATCCAACCACTTGCATCTATCTATAGTAACCGGTTCTCTACATGCTTTCCGAGGTTCTGCAAAATCTAGGTCATCATCATACAAGGTCTTCAAATCCTAATATTGTCACTATCATCTCTGTCAGCAAATTCCTTGTCTAACTCAATGCATCAGCAACTTTGTTAGATTTTCCACTTCTCTTCTTCAACACAAAGGTGTAACTCTGCAAAAATTATACCCATCTCATATGTCTATGCTTCAACTTACTCTGACTGTTCAAATACTACAAAGCTTGATGATCTGTATACAACACAAACTCCTTAGGCGACAAGTAATGTCTCCACTTCTTCAAGGATTGAACTATGGCATAAAACTCCTAATCATACACTAAATATCTCCTTTGGGCATCATTCAATTTCTCACTGAAATAGGCTACTTCTCTCCCTTCTTGACTCAAGGCTGCTCCTATTGTTGTTCCACTTGCATCACAATCCACTTGAAATACTTTATTGAAATCCAGTAAAGCCAACAGGGCTTGCTCAATCACTTTCTGCTTCAATAATTCAAAACTTTTGTTTTATTTGGTGGTCTTCTTGAATTCCTTCTAATCTCCTCTCATGGTCTAAGTCACAGGGTTACAAACTGAACTGAAATTTATGATAAACTTCTTGTAAAAACTAGCCAATCCATGAAATGATCTTACCTCTCCAATTCTTTTTGGTGTAGGCCACTCAAAAATTTCTTTCACTTTCTTAGGGTACATCTTCAAACCATCCTCGGATATCACAAATCCCAAATAGACTAACTCATCCTTCATGAAAGTACACTTCTTAATATTTATCAACAACTTTTCTTCTCTCAACCTCTACAAAACTTGTCTTAACTGCAAAAAATTCTCCTCTTTTATCCTACAGAAAATCAGAATGTCATCCCAATACACAATAACAAACTTACCCAAGAATTTCTTCAATACCTCATTCATCAGCCTCATGAAAGTACTCGGTGAATTAGTCAATCCAAAAGGCATCACCAACCATTCATACAGTCCTTCATTTGTCTTAAATGTTGTCTTCCACTCATCACCTCTGATCTTGATTTGATGATATCCACTCTTCAAATATATCTTTGTAAATTATTTTGCTCCACTCAAATAGTCAATTATGTCATCCATCTTAGGCAAAAGAAATCGGTATTTCACTGTGATCTTGTTTATTGCTCTAGAATCAGTATACATTCTCCACTCTCCATTCTTCTTTAGTGCTAGTACTATTGGTACTGCACAAGGGCTCAAACTCTCCCTGATCAAACCTTTCTTCAATAGCTCCTACACTTTTCTATTCAGTTCTTCATTTTTTGTCGGTATGCAGCTTTGTTAGGCAAACTAGCTTTGGGAACCAAGTCCATGCAATGACTAATACTTCTCACAGGTGGCAATCCATCAAGTACATTATCTAAAATGGTGTCCTTATATTCTGTTAGCAAATCTTTTATCTGTTCTAGGTGTTTTCCTTCTGGTTCCATTTTCTCAGTCTTCTTAAGAAGTAAGGCAAAACACACATTCTCATGTCTCAATCCATCCAGGAATTTCCTTCCATCTACCAAATAGATTCTAGCATTCATACAGACTTCATTCTTCAAATATTCCTCCAAGGGTAACAAACTTTTCTTCATCCCATTGGCCACAATAGTGTATGTATTCTTCATCCCATCATGTACTACTTGTTTATCAAACTACCAAGGCCTACCCAACAAAAAGTGACAAATATCCATAGGTATAATATCACACAAGACTTCATCGTGATAATTCCCAATTTTCAATTTCACAAAATATTTTTCACTTATTAACAACTTATGTTCATCCTGAATCCATGCTATCTGATAAGGCTTGCCATGCTATATGATAAGGATTAGGGTGTTTCAGTCTCTCCAATTTAAACTTATTCACCATTTCTTCTGAAACAAGATTATCTAAACTACCACTATCAATAACAACTTTATAAAACTTACCAGATACCTTACATCTAGTCTTGAACAGATTCTTCCTCTGCAAGGGCTCTTCATCTTCTCTGGCATGACACAAAGCTCTCCTCATCACCAATAGTTCTCCATCTTCCAGTTTATTATCTAATCCGATGGGGTTTTCTTCCACCATTGTTTCTCTTCCGATAGTTTCTGTCTTCTTACACTTGAATGCATGATGTCCTTCTCCTCTACACTTAAAGTAGGTTCCTCTAAATGTCCTCTTATCTTGTCTTCCAAAATTCTCATTCCAGTAACCATTCGGTTCTCTCCTCCAGTAGAAATTTCTATCATCCTTCTGGTATGAATTACCTTATTTGTTCACTTCCTTGTCCTTTCTCTAATCGTTACTGGTTCCTCTTCCTCCTTGATACCTTCCACCTCTACCTCTCTGCCTCTGTTCATGTCTTTTGATCAACTTCTCTTCTGCCTTTAGGGAATACTGGTAAGCCTCTTCAACACTCTCCCATTTCATTAAACTAAGTTCATCTTGTATAGAGATCCTCAATCCATTTAAATATCTTGCAACTTGTTCAACTTCATCATCAACATCTCTGGATCTTATATTCAACTTGTAAAATTATTCGGTGTACTCCTTCCTTTTGTCTCAAATTCTGCAACTTCCGAAATAGATTCACTTGATAATCAACTGGCATAAACTTCGATTTCAACTTAGCAATCATCTAATCCCATGTCTTAATCTTCTTTTTGTTGGCCATTTGGTGGAATTGATTATGTGTTTCATTGATGTCAACACTAGCTGTATGGATGATTTATCGGCACCCTTCTAGTCCCAATAGGATGACTGGTTTCTGGTTATCTTGGATCCGACATGATCTGGTAGACTCCGATATAATTTGGTGATGGAATTGACTTGTTCATGATACTCATACTCATATTTGGTCAGTTGGTTTTGGTTTGACGATTGGATGCTATTCTACATGCTTAGGAGATTGGTTTCTGGTTCTGGCAAGGGTTTCACCAGCATATATTTTGGTGGAGATCTTTGATTAATTGTATAATTGGTGTTGGTGCAGCTTATGTTGGAGTTTCAAGATGTTGTTGATGATCATGTTTGATACTTGGTGTTTGGAGATCATTGTCGAAGCGCATGGACCTATACTTGGTCCCGGTTCATCTAGGTTATGGACCGGCATTGATGTAACGTGTGGATACGACCTACTTCTAGGATGTCTTATGTGTTGGATATTATTTGTTTGGTCTAAGATCGACATGGTTTGTGATTATGTAATTGGTTTATTGTTTGGTGGCTGACCTGATTGTTTATGGACAAGGGTTTATATAAATAAGATGTAAGATCTCATTGTAGATCATCATGGTTAATGTAAGAGGTCATGGTCAAGGAATGTAATGTGTGAATAATATAGTATCATTCAGGAAGAGGAGTTGGTCAATCATTAGAGATCAAATTGGGTTTATGTAAGAGGATTTAGTCCTTCGGTATTGAGCTTAACTGGAACTATACTCAGGTATAGGAGATGTTATCTTTTGTAGTTCAACACTTCTCCGGATTGTAGTTTGGATTTATATATAGTCAGTGAGGCTCCTTATGTGATGAGAAGTGTGCTCTAGGTTGTTGGTCTTCCTGCAAGTGCAGACCCCTTCATTGTTATTCACATACTTACTGCAGAAGTATCATTTGATTGTGGGTAGGCTTCCCACCATGGTTTTTCCCTTTACCAGGTTTTCCACGTACAAATCTTGGTGTTGTGTGGATGGTATTTTTTTTTGTTTATTGTTTATGCTTAATTGGATTAACCGATATTTTAGTATTATTATTTTGGGTTCCGGTATTAAAATTTAAATTGCTAATGCTTTCGGTAATCTATGACAACTGATTAACCCCCCCCCCTCTCAGTTGTCTTTCGGTTATCTGAACTGTCTAACACTATTTACCTCTTCTTTGTCTATCAACTTGCAAATGCTCCCACCAAAGAGATGCATGACCTTTCAATTAGGTATAGGCATATTTCACCTTCCTCTCCTTTGCGGTGTTTTCAAAACAAAAATATTTCTCCATCTCCGAGATCCAATCCATCAATTCATTTGAATCTAACTTCCCATCATATTCTAGTGGGGTAAAATGAGGTTTAGTATTCACCCTACTCAAAACCCTCAAAAACATTTCCTCATCCGGATCAACCACCAGAAGGTTTGCTTGTTCTTTTAGGGCTTCTTCTCCTTCATCTTCACTTACATCTTCAATATGTCGGCCTCTTCTCTGGGTTGTCTCCACGGCTTCCAACTGGTCTGCTATACCTCACAACATCTCCATCACAACAGGGTCTATATTCCCATGTGCTTCACCATTCCTAGCTCCTCTTTGTGCCATCATTCTCGCTAGTCCTCTATAGTTGTAGATCAGATCCACAATCTACCACCCTACAACAAAAATTTCAAGACACGCAAAATCTGAAATGAAACTTTGTTCTGATACCACTTGAAGCAATCACCAGTGAGGAGGGACCTCAAAGAGTTCAATTTGGACTGGTCAGCAAGAGTAAACACAACGGAAACACAGAGATATGATGGAGGAAATGTAGAACAAATTGTTTTATTGCATGAAAATTGATTACAACCAACCGGTAACAACCGAGTTATAGCATACTAGCTCACAAGCCTAGTAGAACATACAGAATAGGTCACAACTGAGACCTTGAATCTTGAGATCTATCTTCTATGCATAGTCTATCTACTTGATTCTCTGATTCATTACATACTAATTCACAATTACAATTTTATATATATCAATCCAAAGGATCCAATCGGCCCAAAAGGGATGAAAACTCAAAGAACAAGACCTAACATGAAAAATAACAAGGTCGGCCTCTGCCAAGAGATTCCTCCCGAACATCTAAAGGATGAAACAAAGAATGCGGGAAAAGGTTTGCCACACACTAAGGAACATCAAAATCAATGTCCAAGGCTTTGCAAGCTTCGAAAGGGGTTCTGGTAGAGCACCAAAATAGATCCAGGCAACCAGTAACAATAACTGCCAACCAGTAACAGGAAACTGTCAAGGAAACCGATATTGATATCTTGTCAAAAAATTATCCAAATGTGATGTGTTCTGGAAGCAAGAAATATGATCAAGAGATAAAGTAGAATCCAATTCCACAGGATCTGATGAGCCAAAATCGGAACATATAGAAAGGAAAACTGCAAACTGCAAACAGAAAGCAAAATAGAAAGGAAAATGTTTTTGGTTGATGCAAGATTGTTATGAATCGGGGATGCTCCTACATCACAAACCAACATCACAAGAACCTTCGAGTGGGCAAGTTTACACTAGGAATGCTTCTGTTCTACCTCACAAAGCGCTGGAATGTCGAGATCCATACCCTACCAGCACGATCTGGAAGTTGCTTGACAACTTTTTTTGACAATAATGATTCTTTTTCTCAAATTGTATCTAGACTCAATTTATGACTCCCGTGACCCAATAATGACCCAAATAATTCTCCATGGTTATATAATATACAACACAAATCTCCATGATTATTGCTTACATCACATAAACTCAAAACCCTTAAGATATAATCAAGAATGGTCATGATTGACCTTATCACATCACATAAAGTCAAAACCCTTAAGATATTCAAATCATAGACACATATATTCACATATATTCAAAAGATAGTTACAAAGCATAGTCACATATATTCAAAAAATTGTCTCTAAATATGGACAAATCAGCTCTTGGCTATTTAAATATACAAAAAAATGTGTTACAAATCATCTCATGGGATTTTATACAAAATTTGGTATTTAAATATGTGCGAATCAGGTCATCGTCATTTAAATATATAGAAAATAAATATAGAACAATTCGTCGATGATATATACAAAATTCTCAAAATCATTCTACCCTGAATCATAGAATCAATCAAGTGAGCCTTCTAGATTGGCTCTAAATCGTATTGTGTCAAGTAATGCCTCATGGTCAGATTCACAAACTTTCCATAAAAGTTTGTTATGAGATCTACCATGATACTTAATCAATAAAATATTTTTTGCAACAACAAGGTTGGAGAAATGAAGAATATGTTTGTGTGTTTCAAAGTCCTCGAATGACCAAACATCAAAATTATTGATAAGGTATCTCCTAAGCCATGTTCCTGTCGCGACAACAGACCCTACTGGATACTCAATACCCTCTCCATCAATGATTGTGGTTGTCAATTTTCTCTTAGGCTCAATACAATGACACAAAAAGTAATATGTTCCTTCTTCATTGTTCTCTTTTGCAACAACTGTGTACACATGACCTGCATATTATAGAATGATAATTAACACCAAAAATAATGTTTGATGTAACTAAATGAGCCAAAAAAATTCCTACAATAAAATTAACCCAAAAATCACCTGGTTCCACTAGGTCAGATACATGATCGAAATCAATTGATGCTTCCATCTGGTTCAACTTCAATGATCTAGGAATTTGATAGGTATCAATGGGAACCAACAATATACAAGACCATTTGTCAACCCACTCTTGTGATTCACATTCTTCCCACAAAAAATGCATACATGAAGAGAAAAAACATACAATTTGTCTAGTATAAATTACTGGTGAACTTGCATTTGAACTTAGAAATGAGTGCATGTCACTGGATCCTGCAACTGTACAACAATCTTGATAATTTTCAATGTCAAATTCAGTGATCAACCAAAAATATCTATGAACCATTTTCGTACCTGCATTACCTGGTCCCATTATAGAGTTACTCCATCACACAATTGTTATTGCATCTGTCAACTCAACACCACCTTCGTACTTCAATTATTCTCTATCTAGTGCTCTTTTTACACATGCTCCTGAACCATCATGCTCTCCCTTTCCATGTCTAGACAGTGAAATTCCAAAAATATTGTACATCTCTTGTCACATGCATCCTTCTCAACCAATAGAACATCCTTGTATTCTTGAATTGTGAGGTGCAATTATCTGACCATATTAAGTGTTGGTTGTATCGTATGTTCCTTTCCCTTAAACTATCATAGAAAACTTTAAAGCATCCTTGCACAAACTCTGACGAATGTGTACAATCGTCACTTATGTAGAAGTGATACTCTCTTACAATCTTTCTATCCTCTTATGTTTTATCATCTGCATGCATGAATGTTATGTGTACAAAAATATAAACTTGTGTAGAATGGTAATACATAGATTGCACTTCATTTTGAGGTTGTAGTGTATAATTTTCAGCAAAATCAACTATAGAGATAATGGTACCAAGAGAAAATGTGTCCTTGCATAACTTGAATTGCTCATCTAACCACTGAGCTCTATGTGTATGCATTATGTACTCATAAGCTAGTTTCTCTTGAAACGTTCTCATAAAATCAGCTACACATATGTCATTTTTCACTAACTCGCATCTCTTCAATTGTTTTCCATCTTTAATGCCATATACCACTGTCTTGTACTTTCCAAAAGAAACTAATTTCTTACCAATTTCATGTGTGCTATCCAAATGTAGACATTCGGAAAATGTTGCAAACTACCACATGTAGCACAAGAACCTTTCAAACACATCATCTTATAATAAATGCATCCATCATCTCTTTTATATAGCACACTTGCAATAAATTCTCTTGGTGACTTAAGAGGTGCTTGTATATTGCATTCCTGCAAAATATCATTAGTGTGCAAAGAAAAACATATATGACGATAAATATCATAGTGCATGGAAAATTAAAAATGCATCCTACAACAACACGTGGTGCATACATGATTAATCTTAACATAATAAGGTTTTCCTATTTCAAAAAATCTTTGACTAATTCTTATTTGAAGAAAATTTTCAAGGAATCTTTCATAAAATTTTGTTTGTCATATCCAAATAGTGTTTGTCATGTGGCTCACGATTTCTAGATCTGATTCACCTTCTAACAATATCTCTTTGGTTAGGTGAAACCCTTATGTTGTCATGCCAAAAAATTTCAATTAATGTTCTTAGTGCATCAACAAAAACCTTGTCTTTACATGGTAGTCTACCCAAGAACGCCCAAAGAGAATTATTGCTAGGATCCTCTATTTTATCCCGCCTCTCTAATGCTTTACGTAATGTTTCTCTACTAATTTTTAATGACTTACTTGTTTTTCTTATCAAACAAATTTTTTTATTTGCTCATTATGGTTGATGTAATGACACATCGAGTATAATTAGAATCTTTACTACATGACTTTGAACCAATAGCTTGATATGCATTAAATAGATTTCTCACAATAGTTCTTTTTCTACTACTTTCAAATGATCTTAGGCCTAGAATTTTCATTGTCTCACTAAAATTCAAAATTTTAATCATTTCAACAATTAATTGGCATCTTGCAGTTTGATTAAGTTTTCAAAATAGTTTTGCCATATTATTTTAACCATTCTCCTAAAAGTTCATTCATTCATTTTATCAAGAATTTGCTTCAAAATATTCTCATTGATGTCAATTAGATACTTTGGTTTCCTACGAATGATTCTAGGAGGTGTTAACATTGATACATTGAGTGCATTGGGTACATTCAATTCATCAAATAGAGTCGGTGTATGTTCATCATTTAATTGGTCAATCAATGTGGTCTCTTCTTCAATTGCATTAGGTTCATATGGTAAATCAAATTTCTCTTCTTCAATTGCATTAGGTGCATTATGTTCATTTGGTAAATCAAATTGAGATGTTGAGGATGATGTACCTTCTTTTCCCATTGTTCTTATGTCACGTAATTTATTCATGCACTACCTTTGTCTTTCCTTTTCAGCCTCTCGTTGTTCCATAGTTCCTCGCTTTTTCTTTCCCATCGTTACTCGCTTGTTCTTTCCCATCGTTAATATTGGTTGTCCTAAATAGAATCATCTTACATATATATGTAAACATAAGTTCTTAAACAATAAAATAACCATAAAATTGAGCATTATCATTATTTTTATGAATCAAAACTATTAAACAATCACAATAACATTGACCAAACTAATAAGAACAACAATTTAATCATTGGAAATCATGCAAAACAAAAAATTAACTTACTTCAACATATAAAATAGTCACAGAAGTGCAGTAACAGTTGCAGTGCAGCCTTTAGTGACCTCAAAAACTTCTTTTGAGGTCATTGAGGATATTGGGAAACTAAAAGTATGTCTCGGAACTACATTTACGATATTTTTAGTAACCCCATATGCACTCTTAGCCCTAAAAATGTTTAGAAGGCCAACGTTAATATTCCCAAGACCCCGTATGTGCTTCTTGTAGTAAAGAAAATGTGAGGGAAGGGGGGGAGGGAGAGGGAGGGAGGAAGAGGGAGTGGGGGAGGGAGAGGGAGTGAGAGGGTGAGAGGGGATGAGTGAGAGAGGGGGAGAGATAGAGAGGGGGAGAGAGGATGGAAAAGGGAGGGAGGGAGAGGGAGAGGGAGGGAGAGAAAGGGGGAGAGGGAAAGAGAGAGGGGGAAAGAGAGAGGGGGGTAGAGAGAGGATGGAAAAGGGAGACAGAGGGGGGGAGGGAGAGAGGATGGACAAGGGAGAGAGAGAGAGAGGGGGGGATGGGAAAGTATGCGAGATAAAGGGAGAGCATGCTTGTCATACTGTGTCCTATGACCCCTTAGGACACCATATGACCCCTTAGGTGTCGTTATGGGTCATATTATATTCTAAGGGATCCTATTGTGTCGTATAGCCCTTTAGGTGTCATTAGAGGTCATATCATGTCGTAAGGGGTCATGTAGTACCCTGTGATCCCTTAGGACACCATATGACCCCTTAGGTGTTGTTATGGATCATATTGTATTCTAAGGGGTCATATTGTGTTGTATGACCCCTTAGGTGTCGTTACAGGTCATATCATGTCCTAAGGGGTCATGCGGTATCCTATGACCCCTTAGGACACCATATGACCCCTTAGGTGTCGTTATGGGTCATATTGTATTCTAAGGGGTCATATTGTGTCGTATGACCCCTTAGGATACCATATGACCCCTTAGGTGTAGTTAGAGGTCATATCATGTCCTAAGGAGTCATACAGTGTTCAGTGACCCCTTAGGACACCATATGACCCCTTAGGTGTCATTATGGGTCATATTATATTCTAAGGGGTCATATCATGTCATATGACCCCTTAGGATACCATATGACCCCTTAGGTGTCATTAGAGGTTGTATTGTGTCCTAAGGTGTCATACAGTGTCCTATGACCCCTTAAGACACCATATGACCCCTTAGGTGTCATTATGGGTCATATTATATTCTAAGGGGTCATATTGTATCGTATGACCCCTTAGGATACCATATGGCCCCTTAGATTCTATTAGAGGTCATATCATGTCCTAAGGGGTCATACAATGTCCTATGACCCATTAGGACACCATATTACCCCTTAGGTGTCATTATGGGTCATGTAATGTGTGCTTAGGGGTCATATTGTGTCCTACAACCCCTTAAAACATCATATGACCCCTTATGACACCATATAGTGTCATTATGGATCGTATGGTGTTATAAGGGGTCATATGGTGTCCTATGACTGCTTAGGACACCATATGACCCCTTAGGTGTCAAATTTTGTAATCAGTATTGGTACTTCTTTTTAACATTTTAATAGTGGTTCATCTTGCCACCTCAAGACATCGTATGACCCCTTAGTACATGGTATTCTCCTAAATGGTCATGTGGTGTTATGTGGGGTCCAAAGGGAGAGAGAGAGAGAGAGAGAGAGAGAGAGAGAGAGAGATGGGGGAGGGAGGGAGATGGAGGGAGATGGAGGGAGAAGAAGAGATGTCACATGATGTTATTAGGGGTCATGTGGGGTCCTAATTGAGCCACACATGTGTTAAAATATCATATGACCCCTTAAGACACCATTTGATCCCTTGAAATATCATGCATGGTCCAAAGAAGTCACAATGAGTGATGTAGGGTCATAATGGGTCTGCACATGTGTTAGAACATCATATGACCCCTTAGGACATCATATGGTCTTAAGGGGTCATATGTGTGCTAAGAGACCTTGCATGATGTCATTAGGTGTTATGCGGGGTCTTGAGAGAGAGGAATACAATGTACAATATGATATCAAAAGACAATATATATCAATATACATGTACATGTACATACACATACACATATAATACACATAATTTATCAAAAGACAATACACATACATACATATTATATATATTGTACATGTATTTATTATAAACATACATATATACATGCATACGTCATACACATATTATATACATATACATACATATTACATACATATTACATACGCACGTGTGTGTGTGTGTATACACATATTATATATACATACAATATCTACATATTTTATATATTATACATATACATATATGTATGCACACACACACACACATTTTAAACGCACACATTAATATTTTAATGATGGAGTATCACAAGAAGAATCGCGTTCATGTTGTTTTAGCTTTAAAACTGCGTACGCGCTTCTTATTGAAAAAACACCTCGTACACGGTCTTTATACAAAACAAAGACCATACGCGCGTTTGACTATTTAGGCTTGTGAATAGGCTTGGATGAAAAAGATGCGGGTTGGAAGTTTGATTTCCCTCCATTTCTCTCCTTTTTGACATGTTTTGTTTTATCAACTTGGTTTCTCGACTTTGTCATCATCAATTTTACACTTCGTCAAGTGGGTATTTCTAAAATTGCCACCATATTTTCACCCATCTTCTGAGCTTTCTAACCATATAATTTTTTTTAAATTTGAACAATACCATATTATTATTGAGTTTCTTTTACTAGTGTCTCCATAGTTCTCAGAGACATACGTGTACCATTTTTTTAATAACTTTTGATCTACTCATCCAAATTTAAAAAATTTCATGATGTGCTCGATTGGAAAAATAATATAAAAAAAGTACTCAACAAAAATACACTTCTATTTCTCACTCTTAACTATCTTTCTGCCAAAGGATTTGTCAAAAGACTAAATCTAACTATGACTTTTTTGATGTGCACGTCAGACACTATGTTATGTTTTTTAGAAAAACCAGGGTCTAGTTTTCATGCATGAAGGATTTGACCCCCTTAATCTAATCCAATTTTTTTTTTAAATAGTAGTTTGGAAACTAGACTCAGAGTACTACAATCTTTGTTCTTTGAGTATCTTCATATCTTTACTGGATGACTCTCAACTTTCTCCTCCAAGTTCAGGTTTATCTGATGTCAGAAAAAAAAAAAGTGTCCACTTATACCCCCTTTTGGACACCATCTTTGTGCACTTACCCTATTGCAATAAATATCTACCCAACCTTGCATACCAATCTCTAGGAGCTTGCTTGAGTCCATAAAGTACCTTCTTGAGTATGTAGACCACATTCAGATCTTCTAACAACTAAAACCCACCTAGTTGTTAAATGTAAACCTCTTCTTCAAGTTCTCAATTCAAGAATGTGGACTTAACATCCATATAATATACGTTAAAGTTCTATAGGTGGTGATTGTAATAAACATCCTTATATATTCCATCCTAGCTACAACAGAAAAATTTTCCTCAAATTTTATACCTTAAAATTGTGAATAACCTTTGCAAACCAATCTTGCCTTGTTTCTTGTGAGATCTCCATATTCATTCATCTTGTTCCAAAACACCCACTTTGTTCCTATCACATTCTTGTCCATCAATCAAAGTACACATTCTCATGCCTAATTCTTTTCTAGATTTGGTTCAACTCCTCTTTCATCACCTTCATTCATCCATCATCTCTGCTAGTCTCTACAAATGTATTTGGCTCCACCTTAGATAAGAAATAGAAAATTGATTGTTCACTAGTCTTAGTGATTCTTATTTTGGTCTGAACTCCCTTGTCTTTATCTCCAATAATTTGATCTTTTGAATGATTCTTTTTCACATATTTGCAGTTGTCTTAGGTGCTTGTTCAAGTTCCTTTTATTTTACATATGATTCTTCTTTATCTTCTTTTATGTCACTCTCTTCTATAGTAGTGGGGGTGTCTTCTATCTCAATCTCAAGTTTCAATGTAACTTGATTTCATTCTTCACTTACTTTGGCATTTGTACTTTCTACAATTTTTTCCATGCTCTTGTTACAACACTGATATGCCTTCTTGTAGAGTATCCCAAAAATATTCCCTCATCTCTTTTGTCGTAGCACTTGCTTCCAAAGATTGTGAAATATTTTACCATAGGTGATCTTCAATATCATAACTCATTAAGTTTCTTTGTGTGATTCACTCTCACTTGTACCCTGTTAAGAATATATACAACAATATGTACAACTTCTTTCTAATACAAATTAGTCAAGTTATCATATTTCAACAACGATCCTTTTCTTTCTTTCAACAACTCCATTTTGTTATCGAGCCCTAGGTGCAAACAATTGTTTTCTAATACCATTCTCTTCACAAAATCTATGAAATTAATTTGATGTAAATTCTCCACCTCTATCATACCTTAAACATTTGATCTTAACTTCTATTTTATTCTCAATCATAGACTTGAACACCTTGAATCATCATTCTAAAATAATCATCAATGAGCAACATAAAATAGCTTTCACCATTTAGTCCTATTGTTCTAGTAGGTTTGCATGGGTCTGTATGAATCAACTCCAAAGGTTTTGTAGTAAAATACTCCTTACTCTTGAATATGTTCCTTGTTATCTTTCCCATCTGACCTTCCTTGCACACTGTATTGGTAGGTTTGATAATCTTTGGCGAATCTCTTACAACTTGAGTAGAACTAATATTCACCATGTTGTCAAATTTAATGTGTCACATCCTTTTGTGCTACAACCAACATTCACTTCTTTGCACCAAAATACAATTACTTCTTGTATTTTCCTTTATGTAATAAGCATTACCATTTTTCTTATACCTTCTGCAACTAACCTTTTGAAACCTCTTTTTTTAATCTCACATCTGGACCCATGAAATATGAGCTTGTAGCATGTATTGTATAACTAACTCAGACTTAAGAGATTATGTATCAAACCCTTAACATACTAAACATCATTTGTATTATGCTTACCATCAATGGTTATGGTCCCTTTATCACATATAGGTGCATCTTCCTCACCAACAAACTTAATTGACCCACCATAATACTATTTAAGGTCTATGAACTTCCTTTTGTCACTTGTCATATGATTTGAGCATCCGAAATTAATTATACAAGCTTTAGGTTCCACTTTTGCATGCAATGCAATCTTCACAATCATTGATCTTTCATCGTTCTTCTCATCATCTCGTCGGTTACCAAATATTTCATTATCCTTTTCATTTGTGGCTTAAAATAATGATTCATCATTTGAGTCATCACAATTTTCTTCTTCAAAGGAATAGGTCTCCATTAAATTTAAAAAAAAAATTAGACTTCTCTTTTTCATCTATTATTTTATTGTTGTCATCTCTTCTAAAGTTATCCTTTCTCTTGTTATCATCATCAAATCTCTTATAGTTATCATTCTTTAAAGTACACCTAGAAACGATGATGACCAATTCTTCCACAATTAAAACATTTGAAGGGAAACTTACCTTTGTATTTTTAGATCATTTCTTTAGTCTTCTCACAAATTTTGATTCCACGTTATTTGGATCATTGTTTGTTTTACGTACATCTTCAATGTTCTTGGTAGCTTTGAATGTAGCTTCCTTCTTGAAATTGTGTTGATCCTCAAACTGTAATATCTCAAAGATAGATAAAAATCAATAGAGCTGATCCAAGGTATAGGCATCTATGGTATGGCTTTCTTCAATAGCATACAACTTAGGTTTATAAGATCTTGGTAGTTTCCTTGTTACTTTCTTCACAACTTCATTTTCTTCCAATTTTCCACCAATACCCCTTATTTCACTTACAAACTTATTCACTTGATGCAGGTAACCTTCATTGTTCCCATCTTCAAATATCCTCAGAGTCTCAAATTTATACTTTAGATTCTACATTTTGACTTTCTTGATCTTCTGATCTCCTTCATAAATGTTGCCCAACTTATCCCAAATTTCCTTTGCCAATTTATAGCCCATGGCCTTCAAGAACTCTGAGTCACTCAAACTACTAATAATTTCATTAATTTCCTTGGCATTATTCTTATGTGCCTTGATCTCATTCAGAGTAGAAGGACCACTAGTTAGAGAAATACAAGCAATTGTAACAATCTCATATTCCAAGTGGATAAGAATTCAAATGATATTCCATATGTGCCTTCCAAAATGAATAATTTGTGCCATCAAATTTTGGTACTTTGTAACTATTCTTCCACACCATCTTAGACCTTCCTTGACTGATTAATCTTTTATTAGAGTAACCTTTCTTTGATACCAATTATTGAACATACCACAAGACTGAAAGTGGTATGTTCAATAATTACAAATCCTGAAATCTTATTCAATCACAAATACTTATTAATTATATTTAATTAACTAAGCGTAAATGAAAGATGAAAAATAAACACCAAACAATCACATGGAAAACCCAATATGGGAAAAAACAATGGTGAGAATCACACTCACAATATGAATAATTGAACACGATATTTTAGGCACAAGGACAAGGAAGCTCACTACTTCTAGTATGGACTTGAAGGCTAAGGTGCACAACCTTAGGGAAAGATGCAATGGATTTGTAGTATTGAGACATATGATACTAGGGTAAGATACAAAACTACACAAGCAACAAAAGGATGAGCAGTGTCTTTCCAAAGGGACAGAGAAATGATGAATTGAACTGAGTAGGATCTTCTAATCATAAACACACCACAAACTAATATTTGCACTTATGCTTCCAAACACTAATTTTACATCAACCTAAATCAATCCACACACAATTCACACATCATACATCTATTTTATCACCTTATTAAAAAAAACTCTCAACTAGGTTGGCCAAAAATAAAATAAACATAATTTATACAAAATTGGCCTCCATGAGAAACTGCACCAAATGTGGTCCACTCCAAGAGATAAAGAGGACCCAAAAACATCACAACATGTCTTCCTAAGTTGATTCTAATGAACTGCAAACACCAACACATACTCCAAAGTCAACTTCAAATGTAACTAGTAGATAAAAAATAAAGCATGTAAGCCAGTCGACCCAAAAATATTATCTAATGCAAATATGGTAAGACCCATAAAAACACCTTAACTCAACCTCTAACACATATCTGGATCAAAAGAGTATGATCCAAATAAGATAAACAAACTTAGTCGTCTAGAGACCAACACAAATGATAATGTCAAACAACAAAATCATATAACTTCACTTGCAGAGAAAACCAACACTTGAATATTGAACTAGAACACTGCATGAACAATATTAACATGTCCTCCAAGTCTCAACATTTGAACTAACACAACAAAGTAATGAGGAGGATCCTCCAGACTAATCTTGACAAATTGCCTCACTATCAGCAAACTGCAACAACCAAATTTAAGATTGACCTATTGAGGATTTGAAAATATAATAGTACAGCATCTATAGAACATAGATCCAAAACGTAATATATAATCTTCAAAAGAAGAGGAATGTAGAACATTCTCACATAAAGACTTTAAATACTCTTTCCTACATATTTCAACTTCCAATGTTGCCACCTTCATGAAATACCACATACTCACTCAATATCACCACAAGAAATCATAACAACATCTGAACACTCATTTTTGAACCATGCATACCAAGCAATAATCAGATTTCATTAATAATGACCACAACTAGACATCTTGAAAACATAACTGAATAATTACAACTTCCTCTTCACCTTTGGCATTAATGCACACAAGTGTCACACCAAAGACAACAATAACAAAAAAGTGTGACATTCATGGAATCTTTATGCATTTTCCAACAATATCCTATGACAACAAGTTTGACATCCGACAATACATACTCATGTATCCAACAATCTTCTACAGAAAAATTTATAAGGCTCTATTCCTTGAATCACATTTTGATAATGAAGCATGTATAACTTGGATCACTAGAATGCTCCACATTCTACCATGTTGATGTATATGTCTATGTAGTTTTTGAAATATGCTGAGAATAGTGTATTGGACCAGCGATCTGAGTTTTAGGGCCTTTGATGCTTTAGTGTATGATACTCTTCATGTTGTTGGCACATAGTCTATTCGGTCTGTACCGTGTTTGCCAGTTCAGTGAACTCCTTTCTTTGCACCAACTTTTCATGATGAGTTACTTTAGGAAACGATTGAAGAGATCTTTCTTATGTTCCATATATCTTGTATTGTGGTCAACATGGTATTTTAATTCTTCTTTGGTGATAAGAAGGCAAAACAGATAGCATTCTTGATAGCAATGTTAATGTCTGAGTCGACCAAGCATGTTCCTTCCATTGTGATTGATCTTGACCTATCTAACTAGCCTTGAAGGATGTGGTATATCAAATTTGGTGTTTAGTTAATCCTTGGGTTGATCTACAACCTAATTTTAAGTGATGATGAATTCATTTGAGACTGACATATGGTGTGTTGCACGTTTCATCTATCAAGTCATATTTGAGATAACCTAATTATTGTTACAGAGGATATAAAAGGAAGAATAAATCATTTGTGGAAGTGAGAGTTGACAAGAATTTTTGTAATGTGTAATATAAATCATTGATACATCAGATGATTATGAAGTGTGCAAAACCAATGTGACAATACTTGGGCTACAAAGAGAATTGCACTATGAACATTTGTCAGATGCTTCATCTACAACAATTCACATAATTTTTTTATTATAATATCAATAAATCTTGCTTTGGATAAGTGATCTTCAGAGTGAAATTCAATTGTATCCTACCCAAGGTTAGTGTTCATTAACCTACAATTCCATTCAAGGAGTAGTGAGCTTCCTTAACAGTGAGCCTAAAACAAACTTTCTAATAACTTGTTTTATATATATTGTGAGTTGATCCTCACCATAGTTTTTCCGTCCTTGGGTTTTTCATGTAAAAATATTGGTGTTATTACATTGTTCATGTTGTGTTTCATTCTTTACTTCTATTTATATGATTTATAGGTTTAAAAGTTACTGAGTGGTTAAATTTTGATTTATGTTGATTCACCCCCCCTCTTAGCATCTAGGTGTGATCAACACTAAACAAGTTCTAAAATGATAAATCTATTATTGGTTACCTCAAACTTAGAGATAACCTTCCAATTGGGGATCATAGGGTAAGATTCATCATAGAACTTAATATCGTTCCACACTTTGGAGAGGTTACCAAGCCTTTTAGTCATAAAAATATAAAAATAAATAATAGATCTAATGAAAACCGCAATTCAACACTTTTATATTTTTTTAAAAAAGTAAAAAAAAAAGACGTATCCCAGGGTGAAAACCTCTCTAAGGTGCCCATGGATGAAAGTATTGACATCCTCATCTTAAAAACATATCATGAGAGATCACCTGGATTGGTGGAAAAAACAAAAGTAGTCAAAATTGGGACTGAGGACAATCCCCATATCATTCATATAACAATGTCTCTAATGAAAGAAGAGTGTCTTAATTTCATCACATTCTTCTGTGACCATCATATTAACTTCACATAGTCATATGCTACCATGTATAAGCTAGATCTAGATCTTATTATGCATCATTAACGGTAGCACCAAGTGTCAAACTAGTAAAGAAAAAACTCTAAAAGATGATTTCACAAACAACACTCCTAGTCAAATATGAGCATAAGAAAATATTATATGTTGGCTTCATTATACTTATCTAATATTCCAAATGGGTATTAACTATTGTATCAATAAAAAAGCCAATGGAAGTATTAGAGTGCACAGATTACAGATTCCTAAACAAGACTTGTCCTAAGGACAACATTACTTTACCTAATATAAATTTAATTGTTCATCTCATAGTCGAACATGCAATGCTATCACTCATGGATGGATTCTCCAGTTATAATCAAATGAATATTTCCCCTAAAGATCAACACAAAACAAAATTCACATGTATGTGGGGAACAAGTTGTTGAAATGTCGTGGATTTTAGTCTTTAGAATGCAAGAGCTACATATAAAAGAGCAATGACCATAATTTTTCATCATACGATGCATACTTTCATGAAGGACTATGTCGATGACCTCTTGGAAAAATCATTAACAAGGGAAGATCAATTGAATTTCCTAGATAAAATATTTACATGGCTTGAGAAATTAAAAGTTCAGTTAAATCCAAAGAAATGTGTCTTTGGGGTGGCCTTTAGGAAACTCTTACAATTAATTGTCTCTTCTAATGGCATAGAGGTTGATCCAACAAAGGTAAAAATAATTTTTGATATGCCTCCACCCAAAAGAATCAATCAACTACGACCACTACAAGGAAAATTGCAATCCATCGAGAGATTTATAGCTTAGTTAGCTTGCAAGTGTCATCCTTTTACACACTTTCTCCATAAGAATGTCATATTCAAATGGGATGATAAATGCCAGAAATGCTTTTAGTTACTTAAGGAATATCTCATGTCTCCTCCCATTCTCATGCCACCTATTGAGGGAAAACCCTTGCTCCTATACATATCAACACCTACAACACTGGGGCATTACTTGCACAACATGACTATGATGGAAAGGAAAGGGCTATCTACTATATAAGTCATGCTTCAATCTGATATGAGCTAAATTACACTCCTATTGAGTGTGCATGTCTTGTCGTAGTATTTTCCTTATGAAAACTATGACATTATATGCTTAGCCACGAAACAAAGCTCACAACTAATTGATCCTCTAGAGTACTTACTCAACAAGGATTCCCTCACAAGACATCTTGCAAAGCAAGTTATGATCTTTAGTGATTTCGACTTGAATATGTTGAAATAAAAGCTATAAAGGGACAAGCTATAGCAGACCAACTTGTAGATGCACCTATAGTCATTGATCATCCACTAGTGTTATATTTTTTAAATGATGTTAGGGTTTTAAGGTAGACTAGAGCAATAAATTATATTAACTATACTGCAAAATAAAAGAGGCAAAAATAACAAATCACAATAACACAAAGATTTAATGTGGTTTACCCAATGTGGGCTACATCCATTAGATAAACAATTGTCCACTTCTTTTATATTATCTAGCGAAGAGAAAATTACAATATGATATCCAACTGTAATACAATGCCCTCATAAAATAGGGTTTCTTTATAAGGAAAATAAAAGCACACAAAATATCCACCATTATATCTATAGCCTAATGATAAATGGTGAGATTTCACAATGATAGATTATAAATAAAATTTTGTTTAAGGGAACTGCCCCTTGGACCCCCAACCAATCAAGGAATTGGAGCTCGCAAGGGGGTACCTCCCCTTGCAACCTCCTGCACTTATGTTGATGGTATGATGAAAGAATAAGTATCTGGTAGAATACTGAGAAGGGGGGGGGGGTGAATCAGTATACTGAAAAACTGATACAAAGTTCCCAAACTCAAATTCAATCACACAAAGTAAACATATCATAGTCAAGATCAATATTCATAAGAATACTTGACATCAACTGGGTTGACTGTTATGACAACTTAATAGTAAACAACTTCAATCTTGAAAACATCAACAATGCTTAATCATATCTCAACATATTCATCTCTCAATGCTTCTAGTTATCATGCCTTATCATAAGTTAATCATATCAACAAATAAGATCATAACCACAAAAACATTCACCACTTGACACAAATTTTTATATATGGAAAACCAAAATAGGCAAAAACCATGGTGAGATGAGACTCACAAGGATAGCTATCTGAACTCTTTTGAAGTTCGCCCTGTTAGGAGCCAAGCCTATTAAAGCTTTACAATAAGTCTTGTTAAGAACTAATTCGAGTTAGGAATCACCTAGTTAAGGGATTTACAAATATGCCTTGATGAAAAGAACAATACCCTATTAGGAGTAACCTCGTTGGAGGATTTAACAATCCAAGCTAATGGACCACCTTGTTAGAGGATTTAATAAGTAACCAAGCTTGTTATAGCTTACCCGGTTAAGGGATTTCACTTCTGTTGTAATTGTTACAAAACAACAAGTTTTCTTGATCTGTCTGAATAGCACTACATTTTCTTGTTCAGATCCTTTTAAGGTTCAATCTGCCTTTACTCAAAGTGTAGATCCATTCATCGGTTAGGCAACTACACACTTACAGGTTTTTGCCAATCTTGCCAACAACTTTTACGAACAACTTCATTGACCTTTAATACAAATCAATTAGGTCGATAACACAACAAAAACCTAATTCTCATCATCGAGATTACAAACAAGTCGATACAATCTTGATCATTTAGAAATCATAACAATCTCTTCACATTCTTCAAGAAAATTTCATCCGCTCCATGATCACCACTTCATCAGACTTTGTAACTCATCACGCGCTATGCATTAGATGAAATCCACCTTGCTCCTTCCCTAGACAATAAACAAACACACCAAAACAATCTAAACTTATCCTCATACAATGATCACATGTGTCTCCATCACTACCGCTCATCAGATAATGAACCAACAAACTTGATCAGTTAGGGTTTAACAATTGATAGGGTTTACCAGTTACATTGCATAGAAAGGTTTAACCCTTTACACTAGTTTATCGGTTCAACTCACCAGCTTAACATACCAATTTACAACATCTTCCACAAAGCTCTTCCTATCGGTTACTAGCCAATATAAAAAAATCAATAATATCAACAATAACATGAATACCATTACCGGTTCAATTACCATCAATGACAACATATCATTACTACAATCTATATGCAAAATGCCAACATATGTATCAACAATAACTGATCTAGGAGAAAATTAAACTAAAAAAGTCACCAAAATTTAATCCCAATAGCATGATCAGTCACAACATACCAATAGATGAGTCAATCTTCTCCGTCACAACTACACAACTATGGCAGTTATACTTTGATGGTTCTTTTACCCAAAATGGAGTAGGTATTGGTATCTTATTTGTCATACCACAAGGGGATTGTATTTTGAGATCATTACCTATTGGTATTTCCTTATCATAGGACTTAGGCTAGATCCTCAATGGAAAATATAGGAGATACAAATCTATGGCAATTCTCCATTATTCATTCAACAGGTAAAGATGGTTATCAAAAAAAGGGTGAGAAAATGATGTTGTATAAGTGCATGGTTGGTGAATTCAAAAAAAATTTCACCTTGATCACTTTTGAGTAAATTCCAAACATCAATAAAAAAGTTGTAGATGCCATGGCTACCATTGGATCTCTCATTGATATGCTACATAATGCTATACACTGTGAGTTCTTGGTGGAACATCACTTGATTTCTTCCTATGAGGTCCCTCAGTTTGAACTTGTATGTCAATTTGTTTGTCTTGATTGCCCTTGGTATGATGACATCTACACCTACCTTCACAACAACATCCTCCACCCAACATATCCGACAATAAACATCACATCCTCATCTGTCAAACCTCTTGTTACATCATCATTGGCAATGTCCTATATCAAAGAGGTCTTGATAGTACCCTCCTTAGGTGTCTAGAGCATGAGGAAATCCAAATTACATTTTGAGAAGTACACGAGGGTATATGTGGAGTTCACCTAGTAGTCCAATCCTGGCTAAGAATCTTATGCAAATTGGATACTACTGGCCCACTATGGAGAAAGATGCTTATCACTTTGTGAAGAAATACAAATAGTGTTAGATTCAGAGAGACTTGATACATGTGCCTACACGCGAGTTATAACCGATCGCTACACCTTGGCCTTTCTGTCAATGGAGACTTGACCTTGTGGGTAAGATTCACCCTCCTTCATCCAATGACCATAAATTCATAATCACCATGACTGAATACTTTACGAAGTGGATTGAGGCTTTTCCCCTTACAAATTTCACTAGTAAATAAATCACCACATTTATCCTCAATCGTTTTAAAAATTAGGATGTTCATGAACTCTGTGATAAATTTCATATCCAACATTGTTTTTCCACCCCATACTACCCCCAAGGTAACTATCAAGATGAGGCTTTTAATAAAACCATCCTCAAAATCCTTCAAAAGATAGTTGTAAAGTTGTTCATGATTGACACATTCGACTCAATCCCACCTTGTGGACACATCACACCAATGTTTATACCCCTTTATGTGCCACACCATACTCCCTTGTCTACGAAGATAAATTTATCTTACCCATTGAGATTGAGTTACCATCATTATAGATCTCTTTGCACAATCTCATTGATGATGAAGAATATTGAATCTCCCGACTTCAAGACTTAGAGCTATTGGATGAGTGTTGAAAAAATTCTTTTAATTATCTCTAAGCATACCAACAATGCATGTGTCATAGCTACAATCATAGAGTGAGGCCACAATAATTTGAGATTGGTGATCTTGTCCTTAAATAAAATCCAAAGAATTAGCAAGACCAAGAGGACAAGAGCAAGTTTGAACCTAACTGGTTGAGTTCCTATTTCATTACAATAGTTTATGGCTCAAGTGCATATCGATTGGCTATTCTTGAAGGTTAACCACTTATAGATCCCATCAACAGTCTGAACCTTGACAGGTGCTATACCTATCCCTTTAGAGAACCCTACTTTATATAAAAAAAATATTGTTCTACCAAATTTTGGAATGGGGGGATGGATTTTGAGGATGGGGGGACCGAGGGCCTAAGTTTGGGGGTAGTTGGGACACAACGATGGGGGGCAGAGGTGGGGTGAGGGGGCGATGTTAATATACATATAGTACTTGAAATAATAGTTATGAAAATATGTATAAGAATTACATTTCAATTGAAACTTTAGCAAATTAGTAATATAGTAAAATTCCCAATACTAAATACTAAGATTTAATATTTTCATGTTAATTTTAAATACTACTAAAACAAGAAAAAAAAGTATTTAAAAAAATGCCTTTTTGTGGTGTCCCGTGATGAGAGACTTCCAGATGCTCTTGAGACGCTTGAGGAAATTCTAGGCATTCTTGAGACGTCCTAAAGACATCTGGATGCCCTGGTGGTGATGGAGGGATGGTGAGGAGATCAAAATGAGGGTTTGGGGTGAGCACGTTTCCATGGTTCACATAAAAAAATACAAAAAAAAGTCAAAAATATAAAAAATAAAAAAAAGTAAAGAGAAATAATTTGTCCTATGGTGAAAACCACTTTGGCGTTGCCTTGGGCAAGTACCATAGTGAAAAATGAGTAACCAAAACCATGTGTAGTGACTTCACTCCTCCCTCCTTAAGATTCTATTTGATCATCCCATCTCATATCCTTAATAAACTTTTTCACTTCATAATAAACCCTAACCATCTATACTAGGGCTTTCTATTGTTCTATCATTTTGCATCTCCCTTTGTCACCCATCCATAATAAAATTTTGTCATCCTTGCTTCACCCATAATAAATATCTCCTATCCCTAATTGGGGGCATCTCCTTGACCTAGTAGCGGAATTGGATTCTTGATACCACATGTTAAGAAGAACTTCATTTTCTACCTTCTCACGCATTCACAATCCATAATAAAATCTCTCTTACACCACATATTCACAATAAACATTCTATTATTCCCCACAAAAAAACATTTTTTTCTAAGATTGGGGCATTTTTGGGACAAACACGTAGCAATGGGCTTAAACTAAAACATCTTTTTGACAAAATTCAGACATAACATACACAATGATCCTATTGTTAAAATTACCTTTTACAATCGCATTTCCTCTATCAAGACAAATAAAGCTTTGGCAAGGGGATGACCCCATAACGCAATGGTTAGCTATGAGCCTCCTACATGGGAGATCTTGGGTTCAAGTCTACTCGACTGGTTCTTAGCTCCAGGGAAAACCTTAAAAATATTGCTTCGGCTGTGACTTATCAAAAAACAAATCAAACTTTGGCAAGAAACATACATCTATGGAAAGAAGATCTAATGGTTGTATTTTTTAGGTCGAGTCTTTATTTTTTATTTTATCTTTTGTGACATTTTTCTCATGTTAATTGAGGATAACTTTTACTAGAGGAGTGATGATGGGGCATGATCACTTGGTTGTTTTTTTTAGATTGTTCTCTAGTGATGTTGGGAAAATAGGTGTTGTACACCTTGCATGATAATGTTTATAATTGTAATATTTTATTTATTATGTGATGTTGCACCTAGACGTGTAACATGTAGAGATTTCTTTTGAATATTCTTGGGGTTCATTGATGTGTTCTATTGTAACATTGTGATATTATATTATAATTATTTAATATTTGGGAAAGATATTTAAAAAGAGAAAACTTAGTACCCAATATTATATGTGGGGTCAATGGTTAGGTAGCACATGGTTTTAGTTACATGATTTTGTGGCACGTGGTTTTACTTTACCACTAGTTGTATTTATGTGAGCTTTTGTCTATAAAAGCAAGCACTTGTTTAGAAGTCAAGATTAGCTAGTGGTTCGGGGTGTCATTATATTGAGTCATTTGGAGTATGTATTTGTGGAGCATGGCATGAGATGTGTGGATTCATTCTTGGACATGTGGGAATGCAATTGAGGGCTTGATAGTTTGAGGGTATTCATTGTAACTCTGTAAGTGCCTTCTATTACTTTATGACTAGTTAATATATGGAGTATGGATGCTTTTGGAGGCTAACTTTTTCCCTCATGAGGGTTTTCCCAGGGTATATCTTGTGTTATCTTGTGGCTTGTCTATTTGATCTTTGCATAATAGTGATTCTATAAGCTTGTATACATGTTTTTCTCTTATGGATTATGCAAGAAATAGATTAAATGTATGTGGCTATGAAGAATTATTTCCTAACAAATGGTATTAAAGCTTTCATTTGAAAAAGTTGAAAAAAATGAATATTTTTTTAAACCCAGCCCATACAACCATACAAATCAGAGCATCGTCAAAAAATATAAAAGTAAAAAATGTCCCAATAAATTTTTTTTCACCTACAAACTAATTGAAAAAATTAAAAAAATCATCAATGCCATAAAGGGTCCCTTTTTGTGAAAGTGATTGAAATATTGAAAAAAAATTAAAGTTTGTTTGGGGAGACAAGATCCACAAACCTTGTGCCCACCTTGAAATATAAGTTGTGTCTATAGATTTAGGGTATGGATCACCTTGTCTTAACACTTGCGAAATCACCATCCCCCATGTTAATAAAGCACCACCCATGTAGAAGGTTAAAGTAGTTAAGTTAAAACATTTAAAATCATATCATAATTAATTTGCCCTTATTATTAAAATCATCACCCCATATTGCTTAAAGTTTTAAAGTTTGAAATTAAATTAAAGCAAGCTTTTTATATGAAATTTTTAAAATCCTCTTTTTAAAATGTTTTGTTTTATTTTAGTTTTGGTGGGGTTCACTTGAATGTTTACATAGTGAAACTAGTTGTTTTGGTTCAATAGGGTATAATTTCCACTTGGAGAGTCGATTTTTCAACTTCTTATACTTGTTGGAAAGTTGGTTCACAGCAATATGTAGTGCTATAGGTTTGGTTCCTTAATTTTTCCATTTTGATATGTTTCTGGATCCTAAAAGCCACATGTTCTGTATTACACAATTTTGGTCATAGCTTTTGCATAAAGAATTAGATTTTTTGATTTTGAATAGGTGTTGGAGAGCATGTTCAGTTGACTACCTAGTAGTACTATTATTTTATCAATTTGATGAACATGGACAATTGTGTACTTGATTCATCACTTGTATGTGCTTGAGATTTGGGGTGTGATTGTGTGAGCATCTAAACAAGTCAAGAGGTGAAACATTAAGGGAGTACATGCTTTTATGATATTTATGATGCTACAACTGATTATCATATTTGGTGTTCATTGGTACAAGTTTATAGGTGTTTTTCAGAGTTGGAATTTGATGGTAACAATTACATAGGTTGCCTTTAGTTTGAGGACATGGCTATGGCTAGACATGGTATGAGACTATGAATCTCATGAGTATAGGTTTAGTGTTGGTGATGATTATGGTGTCAGGTTATGCAAGTATACTTTTTGCATTGACATGGCATATGTTTGTGGTGATTTGTTTGATGTTAGGAGATTTTTTATTATCTCCTAGATGCCCATTTGGTTCCTTGGCTACGGTACTTGGTTGTGGATATGTTTGGCAAATTAGAACGGATATTGATTTGGTGTTTGAGACATTTGGTCTACAAGATTATTCTCTTTGATACCTTAGTTTACAATTTACTAATGTGATGATGAGTTTGTATGTTTTAATGTTTGACCTATGAGTAATGCATTTGTGTGTGTTGATCTCTCATTTAGTTGCAGTGGGATGACTCGGATGTTGATTATCTATATACACCAAGTTTGATTCATTGTGGTGCCTAATTGTTAGTTGGCCTTTTATGTGGTCATTTGTGCATTGGTATGTTTGTTTTGACATGAGGGGATGGATGATGTTAATTAATTTGATATTTGGTATTGGGACTTGTAGCATGTGGTTTATCACAATGTCATGATAGATTGGTTATTCATTGATGACACTTTTAAGTGGGAGATTTTGATAGTGATGTATTGGTGATGCAGGATCAGTTCTTGATTGGTGGCTATTGGCAATTGTATGTATCTTCTTGGTTTGAATTTCATGGTTACACTTGATGCTATTGACTTTCAAGTTGTATGTGTGTAGAAATATATGTTCTTGATTTAGGAGATGGTTGGATTGATTCCATGTGTGACTTAGTATCATAGTTTAGTGGGAGTTGTTGATAGTGATGTGGATTCACCATTGGATGGTGGATGATCTTCTTAGTGTGAATATGTTTGGAGGAGTCCTTAGATCCTATTGCTACACAAGATTATTTCACATTTGTAGTGTTGGCATTGGATTATCATTGATGTCAATATTGTGCAATCTGAGTGTCATAGAGATGTCAATAATAGTGTGTTGATTGAGTAGGCATAAAGGTATGATTTCTTTCATGCCAACTGGACAAACTGAGAAGATTGAACAAAGCATGGATGGCATTGAGAAGAGAAGGCATTGAATTGATCTCCATCGGCTACATGAATTTGGTCTGAATCTTTTTTCCCACATTGGCAGTGTAAGGGAAGTTCCAGATCTTTTTATAGACTAGTGCATAGAGTTTGAGTGAGTAATAGCTCACATGCTTTTTGCCATCCAACTTGGAGCGCACGACAAGGTGACATAATGTGTCTAGTGCAAGATCACAACGGTCAAGTCAAACCACTAGGGAGGGTTGTGAAGTTGCGATGAAACTATGGGAGTTAACATGAAATGTTTAGACCTAGGTTCGCAATTGTCAAGATAGAGCACCAAAGATGACTATGATGTTGCGATAAACCATCAGGCACATGATTGCAATGGTCAGGGTTAACTATCAATGTGACTTGTGACTATGCAATTTACTATCACGTATCACATAAATCGTATTATCACATGGAGAGGTGATGTCATCAGGTCAGGATCGTGATGCTGCAACCAAGTGTTGTGTGTCATGCTAGGGCCCACAGAGCTAGAAGAAATGAAGAAAAGTGCAACCTTGCAAGGTTTGATGATGCAAGCATCTGTCAGGCCATGATGTTGTGATTGCATGCCATGTGTCCATGGTAGTCCAATTAGAGTGTTGACCAAGCTAACCTGCTAACGTGTTTAACATGAAGGCTACTTATTGTCTATTCATGAATTTGGTGAAGTGGCTCAGTACTGCACAAAGAGATTTTTTTCTTCTTTTTTTTGTCTATTCCACCAGCGAATGAAAAATCAATTAATACCGATAGAGAGTAGATGCATAAGGATACAAATTACAGTAGTTGGAAGTTTGATCAATTCTGATTGTAGAGTTTAGAAACAAATAAAAGAAAGGATGCATTTAATGTCGATGACTTCTAGACTACAGAACAGAGACAAATTCAATGTGTTAGTGGCTCAAGGAGATCTGTAATCTTCAGTCGATAGGAAATCAAAGATAATGTGAAGGTGAAGTTACTATAGATAGTAACCTGAATGCAAATAATAAAATCTCAAGACAGGAAAGGGTGCATTTAATGATGATGGCAAACAATCTACAAGGAAGGTGTAGAAGATCAAATATTTGTGTAGCCCAAGAAGTGAAATTAATGGCGAGAAGTTTCTTGTACCAAAGTAAGAGACTATCAAAGCACAATTTGACATTTTTTTGTTAAATATATAGAAGAGAAGAAAAGAGAAAATAGTGAGAGAGATTGTACAGAGCTTTGGACATATATCTGAGAAAAGGTGTAGAATAGTAGGTGTGTGTGAATAACAAAAGAGGAGAGAATAGAGAGTGAAGTAGCAAGGAGAAGAGAGGGATAAAGAGAACAGAGAGCCAAAGTAGAATATGAAGAAAAAGAGGCCGAGAAGAATATTAGAGGACAAAGAGAAAGAGTAGCAAATAGAAAGAGTAGCAGGGGAAGAGGTGTAGAAGACAACAGAGAGTTACAAAATCTCATTTGCAACAAGGTACTCAATTGCTTTGAAATCACTTTATTGTAAATCATCTGAGTGGGTGCTCAGATCAGGAGTTGGAGCTTTGGGTTGGTGCCTGTACCAAAGTATTTCTTTGAGAGGATGGATTAGAGAAGTAGACTCTAAAAGCCTTTCTCACCAAGGTTTTTCCCCACTGTAGATTTTCCTCGTATACCTGGTGTTATATGTTTATGCTTTCCTTGCGCATGTGTTTTGATCTCCCTCCATTTCAATTAGTTGTGTTTGATTGATTAGAAAGATTTTTAATTATCGCTGATTCACCCCCCATCTCTGTGGTCTATTTTTTTCTTTCAATTGGTATTAGAGTGCTAGGTTCCATGTTTGATAGCTTTCTCCAGCTTGGGTAGATTCTAGTTTGTAAACACAAATGGCTAGGAATGAATCTTGTTTTAAAGTGATAATGTTTGATGGCACTAACTATACCTTTTGGAGCAAAATAATGGAAACTTATCTATCATGTTTAGGTTGTTATGTCTAAATATCAGTTAAGAATAGGTATATCATTCCTCAAACTCCTCCTACTAACCCTAATGCTAAAAAGGAATATGAGTATAATCCTAAAGCAAACCATGTCATTTTGAGTGGTCTAACTGATACAGAATTTGTTAAAGTCATGCACTACAAGTTTGCAAAAGAAACATAGGACAAGTTGTAGAGAATCTATGAAGGTGACGTGAAAGTGAAGGAGTCTAAACTTCAAAATCTCATAGCTTAGTTTGAAGGACTGAAAATGAAAGAAGAAAAAATCTTTGATTATCTACTAAGGGTGGATGAAATAGTAAATGCAATAAGAGGACTTGGTGAGGACGTTGTAGAAGATGTTATAGTCAATAAAGTGTTGAGATCTCTCACAAAAAAGTATGACACAAAAGTCTCTACCATTGAGGAAGCTAAGGACTTGAAAACCTTCACCATGGATGAACTATTTGGTTCATTATTAGCTTTCGAGATGAGGACTATGAGTGTTGATCCATAAAAGAAAGAACATTCCTTCAACATAGTGAAGAACGGAAATATAGTACCAACAAGTGTTGATGAAGAAGAACCTAATATTGTTGAAGAAAACTTTGTGAGGAAGTTGAAGAAATGATCAGGAAAATATAGAGGTAAGTTAACCTTCAAGTGCTTTAACTGTGGGAAAATGGGAAATTTTTCTACTGAATGTCCTTATGAGAAGGAAGATAGTGATGATGAAAATGACAAGGGTTAAAGTAAAAGGTTTTATAATCCAAAAAGGAAAAATCTTCAAAAGGAAAGAAGACTCTATACCATTGACAATGGTGCATCAGATGATGAAAGTGGATTAGATGAAAGCAGTAGTGAAGATGAAAAATAATTTGACTTGTTCAAGGCTAAAGAGGTCCTTAGTGATAAGAAAGAAACAAAGTCTTAACATCTAGACCCATTTGGTAGTGATGAGGAAGAGGGAGATGATGTTGAACTTGATCTAGAAGGAGAGTTAATTTGTGCTCTTGAATAAATCAAGAGACTAAAGAAAGAGCACACCAAGTACAAGATTTCAGCCACAAAAGAACAAAACATACTGAGTAATAAACTTGAAGTGTCAAATAGGAACATCACCATGTTGACAACTCAATTAGAAGAAGCCAAGAGGATCAGTGAGGTGTTGAGGTCAGAGATTGATGCAAAAGAAAAAGAGTGTCAAAAGCTAGAAGAAGTGGCAACTCTAAGGAGAGAGTTTGAGTTATGCAAGGAAGATTTAAAGCTAAGGGTGAAGTGTGAGAGAAACACAAATGCATTAAATGGCATGCTTAGCAGGCACAAGAATAATAAAAACTATCATGGCCTAGGCTATTAGCAACATTGATTGGCTTGTAGTCACCTTTCTTTGCAGCTAGGTTCATGTCTTTTCTCTTCGCTTGATCATCTGAATTGAAGCTGTTGGGAAAATGGTGTCTCAACCTTACATTTACATGAGGTTACTATTTATAGTAGGTTTTCATTTGAGCACCAAATGGTGAGAAATTCTCCCCAACACTTCTGGTTAGATAGATAAGCATACCGGTAAAGTTGTATCGCAAGATCATAGCTAATTTCGAAGATATTAAAGTTTTTCATTTTGGAGGGGTGTGATGAAAGGTTTAAAAATTAATTTCGAGGAATTTAGACCCTCTGAAATACCATGAAAACTAGGTGTAAATGGTGTATCATTTACGAGTTGATAGAGCACTTTGCGAGTTTTTCGACGCTTCAAACGATTCGTCAATCAGACACACGATTCACAAGTTATGGCCTCCGGAAGTTTGGACTCCTGAAATAGGAAATATAAAGTGCATCAGACACATAAATGAGCTGTAAAAAGGAAGGGACACATGTTGACATGTGTTTTGACATATCATAATGCATCTAGATTTGAGATAAGGTCGGCTATACTTTATTAGGTGGTTTTAGCCCATGGTTTTGTAATACCATTTGACGGTTTGTTGCATTATATCTCCTATATATGAGCTGTGTGAGATAGAGGTTGTGTGTAAAGAATCTTATGGCTATTGAGTTACCTCTGAATCTCTTATTAGTGGTACTCCTACGAAGAGCTTTCTCTGCAAGTATATTGTAATATGTTATTGATTGTTGAATAATATATTGAGTTGCTTTTGGAGGGTGGGGTTTTTCTCTCGAAATGGTTTTCCCCACGTAAATCATTGTGTTGTGGTATGAATGTTATTATATTTATTTTTGTTGTTTTTGTAACAGTTGTAACGATCTGTAAAAAAAAACTGTACTATTCTCCTCTCAAGGTTAGTGTAGGAAGTTGTTATGCTACTTAACTTCCTTACAGAAGATACCCTCCAAAGTGACTAAACATTTAGACAACTTATTGGACTTAAGTTGCATTATATGATCCCCATATTGGTCTTGCAACATAGACTTATTTTTAGCAAAAAACTCTGCCTCATTTTCTAAAAAACTAATAATCTACTAATCTGACTCAAATACTTGCCAATTTTCTTGATTGTCTGGGATAGCAAGCCTCACAACCAACCTGATAAGTTGTTCCTCCTTGTCTGCAATGTGTGTTGGTATGCCATATTGTGCACCAAATGTTGCTAGCCTATTAGCATTCTTGTTCAGATTCCTAGGACCACTTTGAATATTGAATGTCTCAAAACCTTCAATCAAATCCTAAACTCTATGTTTGTATGATTTGAGCAAGTTGTTCTTGGTTATACTCTGAGTTCTGACGAGCTCACTATCTCCAAAAACTTGTAAGGATTTGATATTTCTTCTTTGTGCTAACTAGAGACTTTAAATGAAGGATTCATACTCAACTACATTATTGGTGTAGCTAAATGGAGCATAAATTAGAAATATCTCTCCTCCTTAGGAGAAACCAACATTACACCAGCACCTACACCATTCTTGTTTCTTGAACCATGAAAAATCGATGCTCCATAATCCCTTTGGATATTCTTGTATTTTGGTGAGATTAGGGATAGGAGTATCCTCCTCATGAATGCAATAGGTGTCAAGTCCGATTTCTTTAGCTTCACTTATAGGATCAAATTGAAAGGCATCAGCCCATTCATCTAATAAACAGTCAAGAATCCAAAAGAGTGGTAGGCTCAAGGACTATACATTCCTCGTCTTCATCATGTAAAGTATAGTTCATATTTGAAGGACTAAGAATGTATGGATCTATGTGATCAATTGCAATAGGTTCTTCTTTTATGGTGACTTTAGTACCATATCTTGTCCTAAATAACATGTGGGACCAGTCTGAGGATAACTACCCACCTATTTTGGTTGTGAAGTCTCTGGACAAATAGATGGCAAGGAAGGCAGGGATGTCTATAATTGATATGTCTTGCATGACAGTAAAACTAGGACATGCATGTAAGGTAAATTTTGAATCTTTTACTACCCCTAATGTCCTAATAGAACTGTCATCTAATTGGACAACCCCCTTATCCGCAAGTTCATATTTTATGCCAAGAAGATCAACTACTTTCTTAGGCATCTATCATAAAATTGTGAACTATGCTATCTCCTATAATTAATGAGAGATACAAAGGAGGTGGCTTACTTGGTTTATCTTCCTCCTTAGGCTGCACCAAATTGGTTGAAGTTGAAGTTCCACTTTTCATTCCAACTCCTTCTAATTTACTATTTTTTTTCAATGGCTCTTGAAGAAAATCTCTCAAAGAAGGAATGGAAAGAGCATCCCACACAGAAATGTTGATATTAGCCTTCTTCATTTTCTCTGTAATGTTGAAAGGAACACTCATTGTTTTTTACAGTCCTTTAGCAACAACAAGATCTGATTTTGGTGTAGGAGCAACTTTAGGCTCCTTGTGTTTCTTATTGCCTTGATTTGTATTCTGCCTTGGATCTTGATCAACTACCTTACTCGGTGTCTTTGGGATTGTGGTATTTGTGGTAGCTTGTGAAGTTGAAGCATGAGGTATCTTGGGAGGTGTAGCATCCTCCATATATCTCATTTTGGCTCTTGTATTATGTGCCACAACATTCTTGCTTGTTTGGTTAACACAACAGAATTCACTCTTGCCAATTGACAAAAGTTGAATCCCCTTGTACATGATTTTCATTACCAACACTTGACTAATTTTGATCATACTGCTATCCTGAAGTAGTTGGTTCATTTTGAACAACTAAAGCTTGAGAAAGCTCTCCATTTTGACATGCAATCTGATTATGAGATTGATTGCAAGAATAAAACCAATCTTTCTCTTGAGCAAGACTATTTTGCTTTGAAACAAGTGCCTTTGAGTTATTTGTAGTTGTAAGGTTTACGCTATTCAAGGGCTTTGCATAGTCCCATTGGTTTTGTCCTTGAAAGAATGGTCTATTTTGTTGATAATTTTGAGTTGTATTTTGATAGGGTTTGTTGCTTTGACTTTGTTCTCTTTATTGTGACCAGATCATTGCCAAGATTTTGAATCAAAGCCTTGAGCTCATGAATCTCATTTGAGGAAGGAAATATAGGTAGTTGACTTGTAGAAACATTTGGGATGGGGGCCAAAAGAAGTTGTGGAGTAGGAATCTCTGGGAATAGAGGTATTGGAGGCCTTGGGGCTATTTTCCTAGCCCGTGTCAAAGAATTTTCTGCCCTTATGACTACATAATATGCATTTGGTAGGGTCATCCCAGCCATTGTTATATCATGACAGTTATATCATTGTTAAGAGCCCTTAAATAATATAAGAAGGTGTGGTTAGGATATGGCTTCACTAGAGTAGGGATTATATCCCATGTCATTTGAAATATAAAGTTGAAATCTCCCATGAATTCATGGGGTGCTCTTTTGATGGTATTTAACTACTCTACAAGTGATAAATAGTCACTTTATCTTCAAAATGTTTACATAATTTCTCTCCTAATTCATCCCAGTTATGAATAGAGTTATGTGGCAATCCTTTATACCACTGCAAGACTTTTCCTTTAAGTGATGAGGCCAAGAGCCTAACAACAACATCATCCTCTGCGATATCATGGACAGTGCAAATATTTGCAACCTCTTGAATGTTTTCTACTAGGGTGAGGAAGTTTCACTAATGAAATCAGGTGTACTTTTTAATGCAGCTACTGGTATATTATGTTTTCGGGCTAAAACAAGAGGAGTACCCACATTCAAGGTGGCAAAATTATGATTTCTAGGGAGAGCCATATGCAATAATTATCTATTCAAATGACTAGTTGGGACCCTAGACTGTGATGGTCTAATAGGTGGAGTAGAAAGAGAGCTAATAGGTGTAGTGTTTGCATCTTCAACACCCCTAACCGGTGATGATGAAAGTCTACTTCTCCTTCTAAAATTTGAACACAAAAGTTCTAAATACTAAAAAATGCCTCTAGAAGATTCCCTTGTTTGAATGTTGGGCATGAAAACACCAAGTCTGGTCTAAAATTAAGATGTGAGAGTAGAGAAGAGTCACCAAGTGCTAAAAAGTGAGCCTCTTGAAGGCTGAGATGCAAAGAGAAGCACTAAATCCTTAACATGAGGGTTGAAGTTCTTTGTCTAACACTAGTAGGTAGATAAAGTAACTTGAAATTATGTCAACATCGAGCATGTCAGAAACTGTTGTCACAATTTTTTGCACTCTTGTCTGAGCTATTAACTCAGACAACCTTGTGAAACATGGAAACAACCTCCAAGTGTGGGACCTTGCATTATGAGGTTGAGTCTCTCGAGAAGGCCGACTTCATCTCTTATCAAGATGCAGTGTTGAACCAACCCAACACTCCAATGCCTACTTCTAAACCTATTCTAATGGCTTGCAGAGAAAAGAAAGAAAAGATGCATAAAAATAAAGGGAAGTGATGCACCAAGATTAGAATTTGACTTCCCTACCTATAACTGCATTAAAAATCATGAAAATCACCCAAACATATACAAATTTCTATTTTAATTAGCTACCAAAGATATAAGTGAATATTAAAGCCTAATAAGCTAATGGAAGGAATGAAATAAATCCACAAACAACACCTATTAAGAGTATCAATAGAATCACACAATCTGGAAATAGACAAAAATATAGTCAAAGACAAAGGAAAGATAACTTGCATAGAGTGGTTGAATAAAAAAAAAGAGGTAAAACAGACAATTATTATTGATGTAAAGGCAAGGTAATAATACAGATATAGAAAAACATACAGAATTTATATGAGAATAAAGGAGATCCCGAAATTATGTACATGATTTCTTTTTATAAAGAAATCATATCTCTGATTGATAATTTGAGTTCAAATCCCTAACCAGGTTAGGGTTTGGTTATATAAAGAATAACAATTCATCTGATCAAGATCTGATTGTTAGCATGCATATATGGTCTTTTGAAAGTTGGAAGAGGACTGGAATGAACATCATTGCAGTTGATGGAGATGAAATCCTAGGATTTTCAGGCGGTGTTGTCACTGTGATGGTGATCTGGTCGTCCTCTGATGAGATAGAAGGGCTCTACAATAGTAAATGGGTGTGGAGAGCCTAGAATTGTGTTTGTAAGGTTTGAGGAGAAGTTATGACGTCATCCTAAGGTGGTTGAGATCCTAAGATGGTTGAGACCTTATCTAGATCAAATTTTAACCATCAACGATGAAGATCACTCATTATCAACCTATAGTCGACAACTACCCTAACTAGCCATTGAATTTTGAATTGTACTTCTTCGAGTTTGAATTCTAGTCATCCATCCTCCCTTCGCGTGCAAATGGACAGTGGAGATGCATTGGAAAATTCCTTATAATGACCGGTTAATTTGTGACCATCAATCAAATATTATAGCAAGAATGGATGTCCCCGATCACATGAAATATCCCTCATAATAAAAAAAATGCACCCCCCCATCACGTCGCAGCAAGCCTGGTGCACCTACAATACTCTCCCCATGGGGACGCGAGGTATTTGTCCTTGAGGATTGGGCCCACCATGTCATGTGATTGCCATTTCTAATGCCATGGGCTCCTTGGTCCAACAACACTCTGCCACAGGCTCTGAACAAAA
The DNA here is from genome assembly GCF_030272615.1 of Cryptomeria japonica. Lineage (NCBI taxonomy): Eukaryota > Viridiplantae > Streptophyta > Pinopsida > Cupressales > Cupressaceae > Cryptomeria > Cryptomeria japonica. The sequence goes on along the minus strand of NC_081414.1, from coordinate 796,363,285 downwards.
GTACCTCGCCACCCCGCAACATCATGTCAAGACCCACCATGTGGTCCACGAGGACCTGGGGAGCCTAGGGGATGAGGGAAATGTTTGACCCCGCAGCCCTGCAAGAACTAATTGCTTGGAGAAGATGACCACACGAGCGTGGGGGTCACAATTGTTAAACCAAAGTGTGACTAGTAAATGGTAAAACAGGATTGATAAGAGAACGATAAAGTGGCCTTCGGTCAGGAGGCTTAAGTGGATGTGGTTGGTTGAGCGGGTCAATAAAAATTTATAATGCAGACCAAAGGCAAGGTCTAGGGTTTACGGTTTAAACTTTGTGGTTTTAGACTCACACATTGCAAAGGCTTTTTAGCCCATGATTGATGCCTCAAATCGACTATGAATAATGGGCTTAAGGCTAAGATGAAATGTCACCAATTTTTTTAAGTATAGAAATGAAAAGAGTAGACAACAAGGAGTTTGTAATCCAAATTTGAGCATCTCAGTCAAGGATGCCATTGTGAAGCATTGTAGTCCGAGCGTATGTATTAGGACAAAAAATACTTAGAATATGGAAAACTCTCAACTCTATGTTTTGATTAACTTGTAAAATCTTAAAGTCAAAAACATGATAGAAAATAGTAAACAATAAAGGAAAATAGAAATTAAATAAATGGAATATAAACAAACCCTCGTGCATGTGAACGCTTCCAATAAACTTGCACACAAATAGAAGAGGAAAAATGTTTGGGGTTGTTTGGAGACTTGCCTTAGTCAAAAAAGACAAATAGACAAAATGATAAATGATTTAAAGGACAAGATATGTGATAAATCTCAAGATACTCAAAGACACAAGAAAGATATTACCACAAGATCTTGAGGAAGCCAAGGAGTTGCATATACAGTGATTCAAGAGAGATTGCTTGGAATGAAAAATGTATTTAAAAATGAGAGAATAGTAGGGAAAGAAGCATTGTTGAGATGTTTTAGAATATTATGAGTCGTTTCCATTGATTCGGGCAAGTGACAAGTGGCAAAATGCTTATAAACAACCTATGGACTTTAAAATGTCATGGGACAATAGCACGACATACAGACATTTGTGTGGCACGTTAGTGTCCATAGAAATCATGTTAAAAAACTATGGGTGGCAAGAGACACATGGTTAATGCAACACTTACGCAAGAAGGTAATTGATGAAAAGATGTCTTGAACATCTTAAGAGGGAAAAGGCTGATGCAAGAGCTGAAATGTACCTACATAAATTCTAGGGGAATGGACACTAAAGTGGCTACAAAAGTGTAGGTGAAATTGCAAGGTGGTGTGCAATTTTTTACTCTACAACTGAAAGATAGGTTCTTGATATGAAATAAGTAATTTCCAAACCCACACCTCTATGATTCAACTACACATTATGGTGTTGTATGACATGAGGGGTTCGAAATCCATCGATTCTCAAATTGTTATGGTTGTTATTCAACCAATAGTAGATAACTATTCATTACTAACAAAAGTCATTAAGGTAATCAACTCACTTCACATCCTGTGACGGTTTGCTACTACTATTCCCCTGGCTTAGAAAGGTATTGTAGCTATTCTAAGTTTAACTGCAGTCATAAATAGGCTCCAGAAAATGCATTTAAAGATAGAGTTGTAATGTCCCCTTTTTAGGCATCAACTAATTATAGAGGTTGACCTTTGACTTTGGTCTCCATAGGCTAACATGGTGATTAGGGGGCCCTTCTGAGGGTGTTCTATGACTCTTTAGTTAACCTTTTGATGCTTATTTCAATTTTCTTCAGTTTAGTGTCCTAGTTTATTTGTGGTGTGCCTTCCAGAGATCATACAAGACATTTTGGTTAACACTTACTAGTTTTAGTAAGTCACTTGGATGTTTTACTCATACTTACTATCTATAGTAAGTCACTAGGGTGGTTAGTTGGCATCATATCTATATCTGAAAAGTGAATGGATTATTCCCACGAGTTGATGTTGGCAATTATCAGGGGTTTAATGATTTAAGTTAAATTATTAAAGTTAAATCAAGTTCAAGTTTAATAATATTAATTATATTAAATGACTTTATGATATGATGGTATAAAGGGGGTAAGTGATTTTTAAGTCATTTTCATAAAGTGACTTTATTTTGGTGCCTAGGGAATTTTAAGGTTTTAAAACAATTAATAAAGTGTTTTATGGAGATAGAACCAATATTGGGAGTTATAAAGTGAATATTAAATTAATTTAATTAAAATTATACAAGAGGTCACTTTATTATTATTCCCATTTGTGAGTAAATATGATTATTAAAAGAGGGAAAATTAAATGGGTTTTGTGGAAGCTTCCTTGGAGAATTATAAAAGGGCTCATTTGGAGCTCATTTGTATATACTTGGTTTATTTAATTTCTCTTGAGAAGCTTGAGAGCTTTGGCTTTATTTACAAGAAATCTAAGGATGGAATCCCTTGGAGTTTCTTGGTTGTGTGGACGAAAACCCATTCAGCCTATCGGGTGGATTCATTCCAAACTTCACAATGAACTTATTACAGGTATTTGACATTGAGGAACTGAAAATGGAATTTATTTGCAGGTTTGTAGGTGCCAGGGTTTATGGTGAAAGAGTTGTGAATTAGAAGATAAAGACTGATGGTTATTGGTTTTATTCTCTACATTGTAGATTGCCGCTAAGTAATTTTTAGAATAATATTAGAGTCATTACTATGACTTCTTTAGTAACTTGAGTGATCAGCAAGTGGGTCTAATTGTAGACAACCAAAGATCTTTTAGCATAGTTTGAAGTTGATTTATTTTGGTTCAATCTAAACTATTTGCTACACTTGAAAGCTATTTACCTTGATGGAATTTGTTTATAATCTATTTTTGTTGTTGATTGTACAAGTTTGAGATTTTGTAATAAGATTTGTCATTAAATTTGGAGGTATTAATCAAAGTAATTCTAAACCATTAGATCGACTAAATGTTAAGTATCTTCAATTTTCAATCTCCAGATTTATGGTGTTTGTTTTCATACATTATAAATGGCAATATGAAAAATGTAAACCCCCATGCAAATATGTGCAAACTCTTGTTAAAAAATAGAAATCAATAACCAAACTAACAACAAACTAAATTTACAGTGAATCAAAGTCATGTAATTTCAATAGTCCATAATATTAATTTTTTCCTTTCTGACTTAAATTATGTCATATTTTTCATTATCGTTTCGTATCATACTATATGATCCATCATCACAATGAAACACTCAGAGAACATAAGTGAGAGATAGTTGCAGACTGATGATAATAAATAGATGCAGGGGAGGAATCTAGGTCTTAGAGAAAAGGGAACATATAAAAAATATAGAAAAAAATAATTAATGACAAATAAAAACTACAAAGTATTAATATAATATAGTAAAAGCCAATGACATATAATACTACCAGCAAACAAATTTATGAACCAAAAATAAATAAAAAGAGCAAAAATAATATAAGTAAAACACACACACAAAGAGATGTGTGTGTGTGTGTGTGTGTGTGTGTGTGTGTGTGTGTGTGTGTGTGTGTGTGTGCAAGTACAAAAACTATAAGAATAAGTTATTATAATATATTAGTAAGCAAGTACAAAAATTATAAAAAAAAGTTTTATTAATAAAAATTGATTAATTGATCAATGGGCCCTTGGTCTACTAGTGAAGTTGAATGGATCCAAATGAGCCCACTAAGGATCAAGTCATATTGAGTGAAAGACTCTGACATAATAAGGGATGAGGTTTGGATCGTGCCTCGATCAAATTTGGCAGGGGCACTTGGGGAAGTCGACAATCAGCACCGCCCCAAAAAATATTTTTCTTTTACTTTGGTTTGTTTTTGTCATTTTTAGTTTTGTCGTTTGATATTTCTCTATTTGGTTTACTGTGGTAAGCAAGTTAAAATAGATTTCTTATGCTTTTATGTGGTCGGTGTGTAAAGTGGAGCTTTGTAACTAGGCATGGATATCCATCAGTGCATAAAGATGTTTTATCAGATGATGTAGTTGCAACTAAATGGGTAGACATGTATGCAAAATGTGGAAACATAGGCAAGGCACATGAACTTTTGACAGGGTGCCTCAAATTGAAGTCATCTCATGGATTGCAAAGATTGCAGGGTATGCATAAAATGGAATTAAAGAACGGGCTTTAGTTACTTTCAAGAAAATATAATTGGCTGAAAGCCAACACAACAACCCTTTATTAGCATCGTCATGTAGCTTGCAGGGGATGTACATCCTTCAAAACACGAAGAAAAAAACAGCAAGAATACCATATAGGTTGAAAACCATTGAAGCTTCTAGCAAGTGAATGACATCAGGGGTCGTGAAAGGCCAAGGCACAAATGAACTAATTGGACTAGCGGGAAGAAGGGAAAATGAAACAATAAAAGTAAATAGAATAGAAAAGACGTTACTATCGACCAAACTATCATGCTTCCCTTATGCGAGCAGATAAAATGAAAATGACAAAGATTTGAACAGGTGGTAGGTTTAATATGATTTAAGCTTATAAGTGAAGATACATCAGCCCATTAAGTCTGGAGGGGGCTACATAGAGAGTAGAAAGGCAACTAATAAGTGTGGGCAACACAAAGGTGGGTTTGCATAGGAAGGAGGCATCAATGGAATGAGCCAGCCAAGCGTGGGGATGCACAGGCAGAGGTATAGAGAAATGTACATGTGTGCATAGGGTGAAAGAGTTGTTTGCCTATGAGTTGAGAGAGAGGCCAATAGAAGGCCCTGAATGCAACTATTTGTTACAACTTTGATACAAAATAAAGTTTGTTTCTATGTTGCAATCTTGTGTCATTATCATCTAAATTTGTGAGTAGAGTCTTTGTAGAAGTTTTGTGTTTGGTTTTGTAGTTTGCAGGAAAGGTGAGTTTTCTCTTGCATCAAATGGTATCAGAGCTAGAGGTTTTCAGCACATAGGTAAAGCGTCAAATGTAAGACAACCTATGCCAATACCTACGAGTGAAGAGTGGAGTTGTGTGAATAGATCGCCAACTGTGAGGCAGATTGCACTATGAAGCGGTTCTGGAGAGATCGAAAGGATAATTGTAGGTGTGTGAAGTCTTGACCGATTAAGAGCTTGAAGTCGCAAAGAAGAGTGAAGGGGATAGAAAGATTGCAATAGATGATGAGAGAATGAGTCTGAAGAAGAGGACAAGGTGGGTCATGAAGAGGCTTGTGTTGATTTCATTCCTGGAACAATATTGGGAAGAGAGAGATGAGATGTAGGCAATCATGTTGAAGAAGGATAGCTGCAGCCAGAAGGAAAAAGAAGTGAGAGAAGCCCAAATGAATGGAAAGAAAAGAGAGGACGAAATGGTCACGATGGACCATCAGTTGGTGAATGAAAGCGAGAAAGAGAAAATACCTCATGAGTTGAGGTAGTGGAAGAGGAGGTAAATCAAAAGGAAGAGGTTAACGAGAGTATGGTATTTGATCAAGGATTGGAAGAGGATGATGCATTGTTTGAGGAACAGATTGAGAGAATTGAAGTTGTTTAGTGAAACAACAAAGAAATTTGTAGTGAGAGGTGATGAAGAAGACGTTGCAGTAGTTTAGGAGGTAATTGATTTTTCTGAGTTTTGTGAAAAAGAGATAAAAAGAGAAGATGTTGCATATGAGCATGTAGAAGTTAGAGAGAAAGTGCAAGTGGATGTTGCAAATTTGTATGTAGAAGTTAGAGAAAATGAAATGATAAAAGTCAATGGAATAGAAAAGACTTTCCTATCGACCAAACTATCTTGTTTCCCTTATGTAAGCAAATAAAATGAAAATGACAGAGATTTGAATAGTTGGTAGGTCTAACATGATTTAAGCTTATGAGTGAAGAGGCATCAACCCATTAAGTCTGGAGGGGGATGCATAGAGAGTAGAAAGGTAGCTAATAAGTGTGGGCATCAGCAGATTAGGCTTGTTGTGGGGTGTGTTGAATGCACATAGCCAAAGTATGGCTAGGTAGAAAGCATGAGTGGCTACACAGCACTGTGTTTAAGTAGGAAAGAGGCATCTAAAGAGAGCCTACAAAGAGGTGATAGGGAGATAAGGGTGCAACTTGAGCAAGAGTGCAGAAGTTGCAAAGTAGAGAATCAACAAAGAGTGAAGCTCTACATATAGAGAGAGGCCGATAATGGAAATCTTGTATTTACAAGTTTTTTTGAGAACAAGTTTTGAGTATGTGTTGGAGTAGAGAGTCTCCACTTTTTTTTTGGTATTTGTGTTTTTGAGTTTATGTTTGCAAAGTGGAGGGGAGTTGTTTCTCTCTTACATCAAAGGGGCTATGCTATTTGAGTACAAAACTCTTCAATTTTCTCATGCTCGTTTGAAATCGTGGTGTTATCAACATATCGTTTCCACCACTTAGATTTGAGGGGGAAGAAGTGTAGAGCCACTTCCTCAAAATGGTCCATGTATAGATTGGCCATACTAGGGGATAACGGGGAACCCATGGCAACACCATCCACCTGTTCATAGACTAAACCTTGGAAGGTGAAGAAGGTGGATTGAAGACAAAGTTCAACAAGGTTACCAATCTCGGGGTTGGTCTTTTGTCTAATGAGTTCAATGGAGTCGAAGACAAGGATCTCGTTGAAGAGAGAGACAACATTAAAGCTAACAAGCAGGTCATTTTTGTCAAGCTTCATCTTTGATGAAATCCACAAAGTGGACAGAGGTTTTGATGTGAGAGTTGGAATCACCAATGAGGGGGTAAATAAGTTTAACAAGGTGGGCAACAAGATTGTAGGTTGGGGAATCAATGGTATGCACAGTGGACCTTAGGGGAATGCCAACCTTATATATCTTTAGAATACCAAAAATACGAGGGGTTGCCTCTTTGAGGAAAGAAGCTTTCTCTTGTTGGCATTGTCAAAGGAAGAAAAAGTTTACAGTGAGCAGCTAGTTTAACGTTCTTCACCAGTGAATGCATGGCAACTGTTTGGTTTAATTCCTACTTAGCTGAGTGGTTAGAATAAGTGTGGAAAATTGTATTGACGAACTGCATTGGGCCATTTCAAGAGCCTTACTTGCTCAAAGACTCTACCCAATTGGAATTAGGGATAACTAATCCTTCCTTGATTAGTTTGTAGATGATCTCCCCTCTTCAACCCAAAAAGTATGTTTTTCAAGGTATAGACTTGCAAGTGGCGGATTTCTTCTTTTTGGACAAAATTATCAATATTAACTAATGATAGCTATCATAGAAGCTAACTCCATTATTGCATTAATGTGTAGTCTCATTATCCGAACCCTTATCATTTCTTAGTTTTCTTTATCTTGGTTTCTCCCTTGTTGCAAATTATAAAGACTGATTTGGTTAAACTTTTAAAGTTATCATACACAATTCCAATATGTCTTGACAATAATTAAAATTATTTTTTTGTATTTAATGGTTCATTAAAAACCTAACATGGTGAAATAAGGATGGATTCATGAGGATTTGTTGCTACTAGGTAAAAATAACAATTCATTATCATCCTAGGAATAAAACTAAACTTGATGCTACCCAGATTACTTTGCAACCTTTCGAGCTATCTAAAAATAATTAAATAAGATGTAGATTTCATTCTACATAAGTAAATATTCAATCTTCACTCACATAGGAGATGAATGTAATACAATGTGAAAGGATGTGAATAGAATGGTTTACTTGAACTATTTTTATTTCAGCCAGTAGACTGTAAAGGACTGATATTTAATTTTATGGTGTTAAATTGCAAACCTGAAATCTTTTCGTCTTAAATGTTTATGCCTCTTTGAGAACAAGCTAGGATAGGACTATACACAAAATTTAACAACACCACCACAACATCCATGCCCTAAGTTGCAGCTCTATAGGAAGGTGTAATAACAGTTTGTCTACTTGAAGTTTAACATGAAAACAACTCTAAAATAACACCTCTAAGCATCCACACAAAACCCATATGACATAGTTTGTATACACTAACCTGTCTATTTAATACACATACCCAAAATCTTAACAAGGGAGAAAAATTGTGAAATATTAAAATGAAATGTCTTTCTTGTAAATTTGTCACTCATTAAGGAAAACATTGGACCATTTCAACCTGAATCAACTTAGTGATACCTAAGGTGCCCAGCTCCACCTATTGTTTGATGGCCAATTCAAAGGCATAAATGAGCAGCCAAAAATTAAGGGTTTCAGCATGGTGTTACATATGACAATACTTACACCAAAATTACAATAACTATGGTATTGCACCAATAACAAAAAAAGGGGCGATTGAAGATTTTTTGAAGTTGAAATTGCAAACCCACATCACCTAGCATTCATAATAAGATGTTTAAATTGTTGTTATTTAAAATTCTAAACATTCAACAACAATATAAACTAGAAATTTGGCTGAAAGGAGAAGTGGAACCTGAATTAATGGCATCCTAGGTTTTTCCAATGCTTGAAATGGCAACTTCCCTTCTTGCTCTCTTTCTCTCTAATAGAGCTACCAGTTTTCTATTGTCTCCCTCTTACTTGCCCTTATCCTCCACTCCCATTTCTTCTCTCTTGCTCCAATTCCTCCTCACATTTGTCCTTCCCAAAGTGGAAATGAATAGTAATACCTCCATTATGTTGGATCATAGGTTTTTGTTAGCGTTCCAAGGAAATGGCATTTCCTCCCTTTTGGGTTGTGTTTTGAAGACGGGGACGTTTCCAGGATGGGGAAACGGGGATGTGACATCTCTTGTCGTCCTACCACCGCCACCGGTGCTCCGCTGGAGACGGGGAAATGTCTTTGTGTCTCCCAAGGACACGCGGAGACGTGGAGACGTCCTCAAGTCTCCTTGGGAGACGCCTAGGTGTTTCTCAAGGGGTGGGGAGACATCTAGATGTTTCCCGTTGCCCCCACGTCAAATGCCAAAAAAAATTTTAAAAAAAAAAAAAGGTTTGACTTTTGGGGGTTGGGGGGTAACCCTAATTTGATGTGAGGCCCACCCCTTCCACCAAAACAACACAAAACCATCATATTTGATGATTTCACTCACATTTTGAAAAAGTGATTTTCTTTTAAGCAAGTTGAAGAGAAGGAAAAACTTTTAGAAGTCTGATTGAAGGAATGAAAAGAGTGATTGCAAGTGTGATAGGAATGAGAAGGAGCAAAAAGAAGAGGAAGAAGAGGATTCTACTACATTTTGGAGAAATTTTTTTAGCACAACGTAGGGTTTTTCTTTTTCTCATTTTTTTCACTTTTCAATTCTTTGTTTGTTTAAACTTGTTTTTTTTTCTTATTTATCTCAAAATCAGATTTGATTTTGAATCTTAAGGGCAAAAAGATGGCCTCAAGATTCAACATCAAATTTTATTATTTTAATTTTAATTTTTAAATAATATTAAATTATAAATTGTAAATTTTGTTTTCAAAATTGAAATTTCAAATTTGTTAAACTAGGTTGATTTTATTTTTATTTTTACTTTGTGAAATGCAATGTCACTTTTACAATTAGCTCCCAAGACATGAGTGAGGATGAGATGGAAATCCATTCTCATAATTACCATGATTTAGAATTTGAAACTGAGGATTAGCGGGGTGACCATGGGGCTGATCCTAGAGCCCAATCTAATTCCATGGCGAGTGCACCAGCTAGCATGGGTTGCCCTTCGGAGTCGTTGGCACAAATACTAGGGGTGCTTATGATCCTAAATCCCCTCTCAAACAATTTGCTTCAAGAGTAGAAAGCACATCACGTTCAGGTGGGGAACAAGGAAGTGGAAGTGCAACATTTGTGGGGTTGAATGGTTTGGTAGCATCACTAGAGTGAATGCACACTTTCTTTTTTGGATAGGAAAAGGTGTGGATCATTGTAATTTTTTGAAGGAAATTAAAAATATATAGTACAAAATTGAGTTTAACAAGCTTTGGGGCATTCCAGATGACACAAATAGTTCAGTCCCTACTACTTTGTTTGTTAGGGCAGCCCTTCAACATAGCCAACATGCGCCACATACTTCTCATGCTTCATAGACGAGAGGAGTGATGTTTGGATCTCTGTCCACTTCCACTTCTAATGCCATGCCCCAATCACGAGAGGCTAGGGGGACAAGGAAACACAAGTTGCAGACATCGCAGAGTAACCCCATAGCTAATATGTTTAATGTGCAACTAAGAGATGAGATAGATGAATCCATTGGCAAGTTCTTCTTTGTCAATGGCATCACATTTCATGTTACACGGTCTCCTTATTATAGAGAAATGATGGCTATGGTGGTGAAGGGAGGAATGTCATATGTGCCACTAGGTGAGGCGAAAATGAGGACCTCAATCTTGGATAAGTGTTATTCCAAGATCAATATTTTGATGGAGAAGATGAAGACATGTTGGGTGGCATTTGGGTGCAACATAGTTATGGATGGGTGGATGGACATCAGCCATCGTCCACTCATCAACATCATGGTCACATGTGCAAAGAGCCCATACTTCCTTAGAGCAGTTGATTGTACAAGGCATCGCAAAGATGTTGATTTTCAATTCCAGGTCCTCAGGGAGGCTATTGAGGAGGTTGGGCCACAAAATGTGGTCCAAGTAGTGACAAATGCAATCCATGTGTGTAGAGCAACAGAGAGATTCATTGAGGCAGTCTATAGACATATTTGGTAGACCCCATGTTGTGTGCATGTCATGAACAATGCACTCAAGGACATGGAGAAGATTGATTGGATTAGCGGAGTGGTCATTGATGTGAGAGATGTGCAAATGTTTATTTGTAACCACCACACTTCACATGCATTCTTCAAGACCTTCGCAAAGGAGTTCTTGAAACCAGTTGAGACTAGATATGCATCCTATTTCATTCTTTTGGAGAGAATGATTGAATTGCAAGAGGCATTGCAACTCATGGTTATGACTTTGAGTGGAATAGGTGGGTTGAGGCCAAGTTAGAGCAGGGGAGACGGATGAAGGAGATAGTGAAGAGTGTATTTTGGACTAATGCAAAATACATTGTCTCCATCATTTCTCTAGTATTCTAGGTTATCAGATATGAAGATGGGGATGCACCTAACCTTGGAGAGGTGTATGAGTGCATCGACTCTATACTTGACCAGATGAGGGTGGTTGTGCAAGTGAAGGATCTCTCTCTAGCATTCTACAATGAGCACATCCAGTCAATCATTCAATGCAAATGGGACAAGTTGAACACTCCTTTGCATATGGTTGTCTTTGCCTTGAATCCTAAGTGGTACAAAGCTAGATCAAGTAGAGTGACACTGATACAGGATGATGAGGTGAAAGCGAGTTTCTTTAGGTGCATAGAGAAGATGTATGATTCTAGAGATGTCGGCATAATTTGCATTGAGCGAGGTAGACGTGTCACTCTTAAGAGGCTATTCAAATGCGGCAAAGATGGATATAAAAACTATGGCACAAGAGGACCCACTTTTGTGGTAGAATTGTCATGGTCTGAAATCTTTGACCACCACTTTAGCCATCGATCTGCTATCCCAAGTTTCTAGTTCTTCAACTGCTAAGAGGAACTGGTTTACATATAGCTTCATCCACTCTCTTAAGAGGAACAGACTTACCTCTAAGAGAGTAGAGAAGCTTGTGGTTGTACACAATGTTTTGTGACACAATGTTTTGTGTCTCATGGACCGCAAGACACTTATGTACAAGGAGAGTCCAACGACACGATGGGATGTAGAGCTAGACAAGCCTTCATAGATTGATGAGAATGGTCCTACCACTTCAGATGCAGGTTTGGTTGGTGTGAGCTTTAGGGATCTTGACCTTGTGGAGTTCAGCAGTTCCAGTGATGAGGAGTTTGCAGATGATTAGAGGCCTCCACTACATTTTGAGTTTTGACATTTTGGCATTTTGTCTTTTGTAATGCTATTGCTATTAGTATATGCATTTGCTACTCATTGTAATGATGAATCATGTAATCATCTTTATAGAGTTTGTGATATCTCATATGACATCAAATATTCATATTTTTGATATGATACAAATCTCCAACTTGACAATTTCATTTGACAAAATTTATTTAGTAATTAGCATTCAAGAAATCTTTGTATTTAAATTTAGTATTTCAAATTTTGCCATGTTATAATTTTACTAATTTCCTATAGTTTCATTTGAAATGTAATTCTTATACTATTATACATCTTTTCAAAACTAGTTTTTCAAGTACCATAAGTATATGTATAAACATATCAGCACCACCACCCCGCAACCCGCCACCCCCCCCACCCGTCATCCCCAAACTTATGCCCTTTGTCCCCCCATCCTTGTGTCCCCCTGTCCCCAATGCCCGTGGAACACTGGTTTTTATCAAGCCTAGTGCCATGTCTTTTATTCAAAACCTGCAAATGCAAATTTGATAGTTGTCATGCCTCTTAATGGCACGATCAACCCTTTCCATGATGCCCACACCTTAACCATTTACTTCCTTGTCCCAACAATTGGTGTGAGTGTCTTCTTCATTTCTTCCTTTGCCTTTTCTTTGGTTTATTTTTCCTTTACACGTTTGGCATTTGATTTAGATTACATTTAGCTAGCACCCTCTTTTCCATGCGATGCATAAGGTTCACTTAATTACATATGTTTTTTATTTATATTCTTTTTTGGTTTTATATATATAAACAATTGTGATAGAATAAATGTCTAGGGTCCTAGGGTTAAACAAACTTTAAACTAGCACTACTTATGAGCAAGGTCTAGATGCTAAAAGGGCATATTATTGTTTGTTAGTTTTTCTCATCGTGAGACTGCAAAATCCGCCTCATCTTGCACACCAAATACCTGCAACCAACCACAAGGCTCACACAAGTCCACCAACCAATTCATTAGTCTGGATTAGTCATTAATAAAGTCAATTCATAAAATTCAATCGATACATGATAATAATAACATGCATTAATATTAGTGTCAAGGTTCACAATCAACACACCACACATAGCTCCACATCATAAAATTCAATGTTCCACCCCTAGTCCAAATTACATCAGGGCTAGGGGTGTGCTAGAGAGTTATCGAGGTTTATAGGGGATATAACACATGTATATGCATGACATTAGAAATAACCCATGGGAAGTTGTCAAAGATCTATGATATTTATCTTTGCAATGGGTTATATTATTACCAAACAATCAACACCACTTTGTTCATCTCATTGCACCTTAAACCCAAGGTACATTACCAAAATTGTAGGATCATTGTTTAAAAATAGCTCCATATGTATGCCAAATAGATAAATTACATTAGCAAAGCTAATTGTATTAAAAAGATTTGTATGACATAATAAGATAAATTACATTAGTAAGATAAATTTATTAAAAAGATTTGTATGACATTATATGTAAGCCTTGATATGAAATTCGAGAAGGGGGGGCTTTCATAAAATCATTGATATTATGTTATCTGAAAGGTCCCCAGCAAATTGACACAACAGGTACTCACACATCTAGAGGAGAAACGAATACTTGATGGCTATTAAGGTGGAGCTGCAAGTATTATTCAACAAAATTGCTTTTAGTATTGAAATGCTTTCTTGAAGGTATTTCCAATAAATTATCATACCAGGTGCACAAGCATCTGGTGGGCAAGCAAACCTTTGATAGCTATTCAGAATAAGAATACAGATGGAAATCCATTCATAAGGGTGACAAGAGGCAAGTACAAGAACTTTCATGTCTATTAAAGGTCACCAGAAAGATCTAGCCTGCTGTTTTTCAGACAGGTGATTAACAAGGGATATACATCCCAGCTCTGGGAATGCTTTTACAGGTGACAGCTGTCAAAAATAGGCTGAATTTGAATCTGGCAGCATACGTGACAACACTTCAGTTATCAAAATGATATAATCTATACAGTTATGACCCCCATACCTTCCAACATCAACATAAAAAGATCAGGAGAGCCACTGCATCACATTCATAATGCCATTCCTGTTTCACTTTCTGTTTGAGGATCCTGTATTTTGTCGTCGAATGAACTCCCTCATTTCTTGATGTGACTCTGCACGAACAACAAGCCGCCTATGCTTGGTATCATCCCACAACCACCCTCCAACATCTCTTGCATATGTACATGCAGATTCAAATACATCCTGGCCAAAAAAAAGCTCAGAATCTTGAGAATGCATTAAAAACTGAAGCTTGAAATGTTACAGACTAATAGAAATTAACTTTATTATCAATTCAGCTTAATCATGTCACTTAAATGGCATAAAAAATAACACTGAAAATTTCAAATCCAAGCAGTTCTTACATCCCTCTTTCCTGACTTCGGAAAAACAATCATTATGTTTTATGTTGGCTAATCAATAATATTGCTTTCTGCTTTTACTTTGAATGGAAATTCTTAACAAATGTAAAATGAATGATAAAGTTATTTTGTTATCAATATTTTATGAAATCCATTAATATGGTTAAGATGTGGCTAACTGATTTTTCATGTAACCAAGTGGATGCAGGAATTGCAACACCCTTAGGAGGGAGGGAGAGAATCATCAAGGAGAGGACTGCAGACTTTGGAAAAGAACAATTGCCATTGAGCCTTGAGCCAAGGAAGTAGGATGTATTCCTAAGAGCATCGCCACCTTGGTTGAGTAGTGTCTGTTCCATCCTTCTTGATTGATGTCAATCAGTGTTTACCTTGTCGCCTCATGTGTCTCTTGAGCAGTTAAGTATCTTTGTGTCGAACCATATTTCCTTTTTGTTAAGTTTTCATGAATTAACTATGCATTTATATTCGTGTGTGTGTGTATGGGCTCCTTCCTTTGAATGTCTTATTATTATTATTACTATTAGCAGGTCCTATACATATTCACACACGTATGAAGATGGACGTACAATATGAATATATATATATGCACCGTTTTTCATATTTTGAATGCATATGAATGTGCAGGTAGCGCCTTGGTGGCGGATTCCATTTTCATTGATCACCGACAAAGCATGTCAGGTGAGTCCTTGTTCTTTATGGCTTATGTTTCCTTGGTAAAGTTGGACATTACCACCTTGCACTTGCTGTGTTGGTTTTATTGGCTTGAAGCCTCCTCTTGCATCACCTAAAATAGCCATTTGATGGCCAGTTGCGGGGGTTATGCTTTCATTTTCTCTGAAAAGACATTCTTGGAAAAAAGAGGAATATGTTTTGAGAAAGGTTGTATGAAAAGAAAAGCAAAGCTTTGATAATCGATAGCGGATCATTGTCCTATGTTAAGGAGGAAAAGAGTTCGTTGAGGACTCAGAGGTGTTAGTTTCTCCCATCAAGCTTGAATCGTGTACTGAGTTCATCACCCATAACCAGAGCCGAATTTAGTGAAGCTTCAGCAGCTTTGTCATTCCGATCCTAACCATACAGGCATGAGTTTATCCTTATTGATCTTCATATCGAGTTTACTTTGAGCAATCTTTATTGATTCGATAAAGAGATATTATGAGTCGTATTTCTCTTGTTATGTCAATGAGATCTTTGTGATCCATTTTACTCAATGTATAATGAATGTGAGAGCTCGAAGGAACATACATTATTTGTTCTTACTATTGCCTGTAGTATTTCACTATGTATAAGTTTTGATTGTGCGAATGCATTCATTGTGTTACTGTTCTGTGTAACCATTCCATGGTACTGTTATTGATTGATCCAATTGTAGATGTGCCACATATGCTTGAGCATGCATTCTTTTTCTCTCTTGAACTGTGTCTGAATTTAATCATAAATCAGAGGTCTGTTTTTTGTAGAGAACCAAATAAATGTTGTGAAGTCTATATCAATAAAGAAAGAAAGAAAGAGGAGCATTATATTGTTTCCATCTTTGTAACCCTGATGTGTTGCTAAATGTTTAAATATCTGATCAAACATTCCAGTCTCTGTCTGAGCTGAGTTAGAAGGATTCTATACTTCCTGTTCCCACAAGAAGTTGAATTATTAATACCAGACCCAATGTGTTGGTAGTTACTGTTGTTTGTTCTTTTACAAATGGTTAACCGTGGCTTAACTTGGTCCGTAGGACCTCTATGTATTGTTGTGAGTAAAATTGATTCCTTTAATTATGCCGAGTAAGGGTGGTGAACATTGACTGCACACTATCATGCTTTGTTATGAAACCTTGGCCAAGGTGGTGTTGCAATTAGCATGCGATCGTCAGTTCACAAGAATTGGATACACCACTAGCCAGAGTGTCATGCTAGTTAGGGGGTACCTATATGTTAATGCATGATAGCTTCGGTAAGATAAATGATTGAATGAGAGATAAATGAAATCTCTCATTCAATCATTTATCCTATCGATTAAACCATTAAGAAAAACTTCAAGCTATTCTATTTGATGATTATTCCTCATCGATAACCATGGCATATTGGTAATCAACGATAGTTATCTAATTAATCATCTATCCCGATCTATATCGGATTTGTTCTCAACAAGTGATTATTATATTACTATCGGGTGGCATAGTAATGCACCAATCAATGATTAATGAATATAACCATTAGTTAAGTGATCGGTGTCGGTTAACATAGACACCGATTCACTTCGGTTACTTTGCAATACCAAAGGCCATCATTAATACCGATTGTCATATCGGTTAAACATGTTAATATGTTACGTAAGTCCCGATTAATATCGGGTTGGAAAATATGTCATATGTTATGTGATCACCGATTAATATCGGGTTGGCAAATATGTCATATGCTATGTGATCACATGTTAATATCGGGTTGGCAATTATGTCATATGTTATGTGATCACCGATTAATATCGGGTTGGCAAATATGAAATATGTTATGTGTTATGTGATCACCGATTAATATCGGGCTGACAAATATGTTTAACACCGGTTGATATTATATACCAAAGGGTATGATCAAGTAGTGTCTTGATCGGTCATGTCCATAAGACATGACCGGTCAAGGCACTGCTTGATCCTCCCCTCTCATATATATATATCATATGGCATTTGAGAAAAAGGACATAGAAATCAATAAATGCTCCTCTCACCTACCATACAAAAGAAGATAATCAGATTTATCATATAAGTAGACAATACATAGATCAATAAAATATAACTAGAATATATCTTGCATATTGAATTGAGAATTGAACATCATTTACATGGTATCAGAGCCAAGTTAAATTGAACCTGAGGCTGTTCAATTTTGTGGAAAATTCAAACAAGCATATATTCAACATCAAAATTCTTCTAATGGGTAGCGCCATCAGATTTGAAAATCCTATCAGATTTGTTGAAGCAATCAGACAACTCCTTGTCTAGTTTGGAACTTCTTTGAGCGTGGCGATTTGGATATCTCGATTGCCTATTCTAATGCAATCTGGATATTAAGGGAGACCGACTCTACTCTCAAGGAATCAACTACAGTTTGCACATTAAGAGCCAAGTTCTTTGTGGAATCACCAAGGAGCAAATCTATGTGAATCAAACAAGGCAATAAGGTTGCAAGTCAAAGTTTGATAGCGGATATGTGTCTCTAACTGTCCATAAGATCACAGGAGTAACCAGTGCACTCTGGATGAACACTTGTTTGCAGTGCCTTGTTATCATCAAACAACAAAGACTGTATGATCAATTGTCGAGCATTCCTACCATGAGACAAGATTATCTTGTCAAGTGCCTTTCTGTACGAGGATGGGTTCGAACATGCCGAATGAAGAGGTCTATCACATTCATAGAGTAATGAAACATAAATTGATGGATATTATCGCAGGCTGTGTGAGTATCATCTCTTTCTAGTTGTGAATGGAGTTGAAACCCTTGTGATGCGATCTGGAACTCTTTTGTCTCAAAGTTTTGCAGAGGCGATGACATAGTACACACACCCCGTGAACACAGTGTTGTGATGTATTCACACATCGCCCCATTGCAAATGGGGACCCCTGCTTTTTGCTTTCTAGGGTTTGTTTTCTAGGTCTTTTAGGGTTTTGTCTGTTAGCCTTTAGCTTTCGAGTGTCGCCAAGGGTATCACCTGGATAGCAGGTTCTGCTTGAGTTAGGTCAAGTTGGTGAGTGATGAAGTCTGGAATGTCTTGATCCTAAAATTTGGCTAAGTCTGGAATGTCCTAATCCTGAAATTTGGCTAAGTCTGGAATGTCCTGATCCTGAAATTTGACTAAGTCTGGAAAACTGAAGAATCCTCCAAAAACTAGATTTTGCAATATAACTCCTGGAGGTCTAAAACCACTCTCAAACATCCTGAAAGTATATATGGAATATAACTTAAAGTTAATACTTAAATGTTATATTCCATAAAATTATCCTGACGGAGAGTCTAAAAATGTCAAATTTCGCTCCTGACCCTTCCAGAGGGTCCAAAGCGAATTTCGCTCCTGACCCTTCCAAAGGGTCCAGAGCAAAAATCTCCATAAGACATTCTAGTTTGACCCAAACTTAGAACCAACTCGTTCCCAGGCATCTTTGAGGGCAAAACACTTGTTTGGATGGAAAAATGAGGAATTTCGCTCCTGACCCTTCCAAAGGGTCCAGAGCGAAAATCCTTATACACCTCAATTTATCACTTATCAAGACCAAGTTCCTAGTTTCCAAGGCACGTGTGGAGGTGTTTTTGAATGTTCTTGCCTTGAGAGGGAGTTGGATGATTTCAAAGATCAAGATTTTGCTTAAAAAGTGATTTTCGCTCCTGACCCTTCCAGAGGGTCTAGAGCGAAAATCAACCTAGGATTCATTTCTTGCCTTATTTGACCAAATTTTGATTTGGAAGGCATTTTGAAGGGAAAAGTGGACATGTTTGGACTTTGGAAATGTTTGAAAACCTTAAAAAATGATGGATTCTAGCCTAGAAAAGGAATTTCGCTCCTAACCCTTCCAAAGGGTCCAGAGCGAAATTCATCATAAACTTCATTTGCCACCTTGTTTGAGCTTGAAACCTTGTTCCTAACTTGGAAAATGATCTAATTTTGCCTTGTGAAGTGGTTTGAAACTTGAACAATGAGCAATTTGGCCTAGAATGAAGATTTCGCTCCTGACCCTTCCAAAGGGTCCAAAGCGAAAATCTTATTTGAGCTTATTTTTCACTAATTTTGGCTAAATTGTGATGTGCAGGGTCTCTTGGAGTGAAGATTGGACATCATTTAAAGATTTGGAAGCATGCGAAATGAAGATTTTTGGACAAAATGGTGAATTTCGCTCCTAACCCTTCCAAGGGGTCCAGAGCGAAATTCCCAATAGCTCTCATGTTGCAATGAAAAAGGTCAAAGCATAGGAATGAATGGAAGAAGAATAGCTTGTTTTTGCCTCCTGAAGAAGTTTCAACTTTGAAGAATGAAGGATTTTGCTTAAAACCTAATTTTCGCTCCTGACCCTTCCAGAGGGTCCAGAGCGAAAATCTCTATGAGGGGTATTTCTTGCCTTGTTTGGTCAAATTGAGAAGTGTAAGGCATCATGAAAGGAAGAATGAGCATATTCAAACCCTTAGGCATGTTTAGAAATCACTGAAAAGTGAAGGAATTGAGCCAAATGGTGAAATTCGCTCCTGACCCTTCCAGAGGGTCCAGGGCGAAAATTCTAAAACCTATCTTTTCTTCCAAAGTTTGGGCAAAGCTAAACTTAAGCATGGGTTTGAGGAGACTTTTGAATTGCCTTGAAGTGAAATTGGATTGTTAAGAGTGAAAATTTTGAAGCCAAGAAGGAAATTCGCTCTTGACCCTTCCAGAGGGTCCAGAGCGAAGTTTCCAAGTTCTCCCCTTTTCTTGCAAAATTAAGACAAAATCTTGCTATTCATGATTTGGATGGGGGAGAGGCATGATGTTCTTTGCCTTAGAAGTGAATTGAAGTTAAAAGCATGAAGGAATATGCCTAAAACTCAAAATTCGCTCCTGACCCTTCCAGAGGGCCTAGGGCGAAAATCATAAAATCAACATATTCTTTTTAAGTTTTTTGCTAAGGCAAGAATGCACTAAGGTAGAAATGACCTTTAAGACCATTAATGAGTGATTGTTTGCTTCAAAACTTGATGATTCTAGGTCAGAGAGGGAAAATCGCTCCTGACCCTTCCAGAGGGTCCAGGGCGAAAATTTGAAAAACCCCTATTTTACCTTGCAAGATCAAGTCAAACTTGGGTGGAGTGAATGAGGAAGAACATTGTGTAGTTATGAGTGAAAGATTCGACAAAAGTTGATGAAGGAGTAAGCCTAAGGAGAAAGGAAGCTCCATTAAGCCTCAATCAAACCTCCATATTCCCAAATTTTCACCAAACTTGCTAAAATTAAGACATTTGGGGAGGTTAAATTAAGTTCGCATAATTTGAGGCCTTTGTAATTGAATTGATTGATTTTCAAGCCTTAAAATAAATGTAAAAATCCACCCTTAAAGCTTTGAAATTAATTCAAAAAAATGAAAAAGTTAAGTTGAGCGCTCAACATTTGTTATTTGCCTTTATTTGCCAAGTCGGCCATCCTTCAAAAAGGGGGTTTTATTTCATTTTATTTCCTTTTTGTCAAGTCGACCTCAACAAGAATTAGGGTGAGCGCCCTATATAAGGAAGGAGTATTGTTTCAAAATTCAAATCATTCATTCATTCCTTCTTATGCGAATTTGAGGAGCACATTAGAGGAGCGAAATCTAGCAGATTGGAGGCGAATTTCTTACTAAGTTGGAGGCTAAATCCCAGAATTTGCTAAATGTTGGAGGCTAAAGAAGGTGAAGCTTTTGAAGGCTAATTGAGGCGTAATTCATCCAAAGGAAGACCACAATTCAACCCTTGTCCAGCAAAATCCGGTTTTCTTTCTTCATTTTCCAAGGTTTTATAGTTAGGCTTTCAAAGGAGAAGGTATGAAGAATCATTTTGAAGTTCTTATTCAAGATTTATTTTGATTTCATTGCCATCAATTTGAAAAATTAGAATTCTGGATTTATCATGTCATTTCCAAATTAATATCTTAAATCATTCTCTTGAAAGGTCCTAAATTCTATGCTTTAAGGTTTGATGCTCAAAGACTAACTTTAATCTTTTGTGTAGGCATCAAATGGCGGCCCCGGAGTCGGAGGATCAATTACTTGGCGGACCCTCATCAAAGAAGATCAAGCCAAGACAAGGACGACCTCCTCCAGTCCAACATCAACAAGGACGACCTCCTCCACCTATCTTCCAGTTCAGCATTTGAAGGAAAGCATCACCAAATTGAGAGTCAACCAAGTATTAGACAAGGTGGCATCCTAGTCATCATTCCTCCAGTCGGGTTGGTCCACCTCAGCATGTCCAGATTCAATGTACCTGACTCATTAAAGGTGGCACAAACTTCGATGTACCTACCCCGGCTATCTATTGGTCAAATATTCCAGAGAAGACATGTGTCCAAATAATGCAATTATTTCATTGGTCAGAATTAAGTTTGTTGTAACAAACCCTAATTAGGGTTTCATTGTAAAATCTTGGCCATTGATCTCAAATTGATCCAAGCCATTGAATGGTATTGTGGGCACCTAAGTCACCAGGTTCGAATTCAAATTCGAAGTTCGATAGCTTTGAAATTCGAATGAAGTTCGATGTGGAAAAAATTCGAAATGTATAAAATTCGAATTAAATTTGCCATATGTAATAAATTTATAAATAAACATTATAAATAAATATTATAAATAAATAAATGTGTATTATGTGTATTTTGTAAAATCATATTGTATAAAATAATAATAATATTAATATATTATTAAACCTAAAAAAAATATATATATATAATATAAAATTAAAAACTATTAATATAAAATTATAAATTATATAATAATAATATTCAATAACAATACAAACATTATAAATATATAAATGTGTATCATCAATTATGTGTATTTTATAATATTATATAATATAATAATAAACCTAAAAAATATTAATTATACTATTGTTTAATAGTATTTAATTATTAAACCTAAATTATGTTTTTTTTAAAAAGAGGATAAGCGGAAGCCTAGCGACTCCCATGGGCCGTGACTGCAACTTCCATGGCGGTCGGCAACGTCGGGTAGCAATGGCGACTCCTGTGGGCCGCGACTGCCAACTCCTGCGATTGGCAATTCCCGCGATTGGCAACTCCCGCGACTGGCAACTCCCGTGACTGAAATAGCAATGGAAACCTGTTCGACGAAACCCTAAAATGCAAGATTAAAAAACGGTTTTCAGTTACCCTAAATTTTTATTCGAATTTAATCGAATTTTTTAAGGTTTTTGTAGAATATTTCAAGTTCGGCGAATTTCGAACTTCAAGGTTGAAATTCGGCCGAACCTGGTGACTTAGGTGGGCACTATATAAGCCCTGGCTCTTCATTTGTAAAGGATAATAGTTAGCGAATAGTTAGAGAATAGTTAGTCAGTAGTTAGAAGGTGAATAGTTAGAAATAGTGAATAGTCAGTTGATAGAATAGCAATTAAAGTAGAATAGAAAGAGAAGGCAAAGATTGTTGCCAAGATGTTGTTGTAAAAGACTTTGTAAAACTTCATTGAAGAAATGGTGAAATCTATGGGTCGATTCAACAATTTGCATGGTCTCTATACTTCTCAGATTTGATTTCATGTTATTAGATGAGTGGAAGAAATGTGTTTGATTGATGGTGAAATTTGTATATCCATACTACTAGCAGTTTGTTGATTGCAAACTTGCCTTGTGTAGTCAACTAGAATCATTCAGCTTAAGCTTAACTTCAATTGTCGCTTCTTCATTGACATGCATCAGCTTGATGGTGTCTATGCCTGTAGTGATGATTTGAACATCATAAAGTTTTCCTCCGAAGATCGCACTAACCTTGTGGAGATGGTCTTGGGATGTCAAAACAAGACTTAGTTAGAATTTCATCAAAGATCAATCATTGCTCCTACATTCTTAGTGTCAGAATTAGATCCTTCACTCGCCCTCATCCTTTTTTCCTTTTTTAAAAAAAAATCTAGGCTAGTGAAATCCTATGTTCCAGCAATATTCAAAGCAAATCAAACGTTTAGTCATCGAGTGTAAGTCCCCTTGTGATTCCAGCAAAATCACATCATACCACAAAGAGCTTATCCACGAGTAGAGAACCTACATACAAGAACCTTGGAGTTGCATCGACTGATCCTTCGGCGAGATCTTCAGCAGTCGAGAAACTTTGCTCAAGAGAGGATAAGGTACCTTTAGGTATTTTATTCTGTGTTCGCATGTGCATGAAAAACACATCAACACATAGTTATGGATACAGTTGCACTACAAAGATAATAGAGTATGTAGCGTAAAAATGCGGGAGAGATGATCTTCCATGTTCCAAGCAGACACTGCAAAGCAATGCAATGTGGAAGAGCAACAACCAGATCGGAAATTATGATCTTCTAAACAAGCTTCTAATCGTTGTAGCTGGTGGTCATGCTCCTGGTCGGTTGGAAAAGAAGGCAGGACATGTCATATTGGCAGTAATGAGTTTATTAGATTGCGGAGCTCGGATTGGATCATTCTATCTAATAGATAATGCATTGACAACCCTAGATGTTGTAAGGTGTATTGAAGATGATGCTATTATAAAAGTTGTAGGATTTTTTGTTGGAGGAATGCGATGGAGGAAAACAGTTGATAAATACTCCAAACAAATATGAAGATGGAGAGACTTCTCTTCATCTTGTTTTCTCGGTAGGGTCATGAGAAGGGAGCTGAAGTAGACGTTCAAGATGACTGGAAACAGACACCTCTGGACGATGCAATTTCATGTAGACAAGATGCAGTCACAAATGTCTTTATGAAACTAGAGCAAATTGCCAAAGTAATAAAAAATAAAAAAAAATTGATCAACAACGAAAGTTCAAGGGAGGCGGCAAGATCTCGATCTGACATAAATCTGATGGATTGTCTGTGTATGGAATCACTTAGCAAGTTTTTTTTTGTGATTGGTAGTTCCATCTATTGAATTGGGCATTAAGGGTTATCCTTAATGTTGTTTGGCGCTAGCGCCACAACATTGGAAACAATACTCATATATTTGCCAGTCAGAGAGAGACATGAGAAGCGACGGTCTTACTGTAGACAAAACCAATTTGATGCTCTCCTTCCATAGCATGTACAGATTTGCAAAGAAGGGTCTTCATTTGAATTCATGGCTGGGAAGATTATTGAGGAAGATCGATGCCACATTGATACTGCTAAGTGTCCTGTGCGTGGCATATGGGCTCAACATCTCACAGATCCCGGTTATGTCAGATGAATACAACAACTAAAAGTATGTGTATCAAAGAGCAAACATCAAATGAGATCTAAATCTTAAAGTGCAAAGAATCACGAATGAACAATTGTTGGATTGCGAGGAAGACTAATAAACAAAGAGATAAGTAATCCATGTTTGATTAATGGTCATGAATTTCATATGTAGTTATTAATTCATGCAATTACATTATACGTATTATTTGTGAAACAACATTGTCAATAGGTGTCCGCACACGACAAGCTGCATTTGAATATCTTGTTTCAATTTCTTCAACATACTATGAGAAACTTGCCCCTTACATGCAGGACATCTTTAGAATCACAACAAAAGCAGTTAAAAGTGATGAAGAGCTTGTTGCTCTTTAGGCTATAGAGTTTTGAAGTACTATTTGTGATGAAGATTTCAAGAAGAATATGGAGGGGACTTTAGTGGAGATTCTAAGATTTCACATTTCCATTCTATAAACAAGTATTCGCCTGCAGAAGTGCAACAGTCCATGAGGAAGCAATGTTGACCATAGGGGCCCTTGCTCATGCTACTGGTGGTGAATTTGCTAAGTACATGCCAGAGTTCTATAAGTCATGTTTTGCAGGTGATCTTTCGAGATAAAGAAAGGACGGACCAAGAAGCAT
Organism: Cryptomeria japonica; assembly: GCF_030272615.1. Taxonomy (NCBI): domain Eukaryota; kingdom Viridiplantae; phylum Streptophyta; class Pinopsida; order Cupressales; family Cupressaceae; genus Cryptomeria; species Cryptomeria japonica. The sequence goes on along the minus strand of NC_081414.1, from coordinate 796,338,495 downwards.
AAGAGATTTCATTCAAGGGAGAAAGAACTCGATGCTTGCAGTCATAGGACTGAGTTGATGGCGGTAAGCATTTATCGAAGAAGAAGAACCCATACAATTTGTCCTTGCGATCTGGTTCTTCAAAGAGGAGGTCAGATGGTTGATATCAAATTCAAAGGGAGTCTAACATTTCATCAGAAGCAACCTTAGACAAGGAGGTCAGAAGGTTGATATCAGGTTCAGAGGGAGCCACACCATCATGAAGATATGCTTAATGCATTCTTCTCTGTGAGAGAGAAGTTTGAGGAGCAAGCCCTTGTTAATACACTCTTCTCTGTGAGGGAGAAGTTTGAGGTGGAGGCCCTTGTTCCACCCTCTAGGAGTAGCCATGGTGGATGTCATTTCATGACTATATAATTAACAAGGATTCCTCCCTAGCTAAGAGGGAGTGTTGATGTTGAAGTGGCCACCCTTGTGAAGACACATATGGTGTCATTGAGGACCGACCCCTTGCAAAAGGGTGCCTCCCTCAAATATATAGAAGATGCAAACTCATTCTCTAATCCATTCAATTTATGTGAAGAGCAGTTTATATATCAGCTAGAGCAGATCGATCCTATGAAGAAGGCCAATTAGATTTGTTCTTGTGAAATTTGCTTCAAGGAGTGAAGCAACATATATTGGGCCTATATCTTGCATTATTGCTAGACATATTTGATATATAAAGAAGACATTTTATGCTGGTTTTTTCTCCCTCGAGTAGGAGGGTTTTCCCTTGGAGATCAAACTGCAGATATTCTGAACAAAGCTCTTTCCAGAGTAAAGGTTGATCACTTCAGAAAAGGTTTAGGTGTGATAGAAAGGTAATATGCTTTGTAATTTGTATTTGCATATCAATAAGATGTTTAATGTGTAAACTTCTTTGTCATGAAAGGACATATTGGATTTTATCCCTTGGGTTCATATCTAAGAGGTGACGATCTCTCAAGATAATGAACACTTGTATGTAGACATTATAAGGTGACGATCTTATAATGTCCAAACCAATTATCATGTTGGAATTCTGGTGTCATGGATGTACCATGATTGTGTTGTGGTAAAACATTTGTATAAGGTGTTTTGTGCACATACCACAACTTGGATAAGATGAAAATTTAAATCTTTCTCATATGATTATCCTTAAGTATTGCATGTTTAGGCAATACTGATATCACATGCTTAGGTGATATCCTGTCATCACAAGATTGACGTGATGGACATTTGTATCATGTGTTTAGGTGATACTTCATATCATGTGATTAGGTGATATGATTTTCTAAAATGAGAATTTAAATCTTTCTCATATGATTATCCTTAAGTATTGCATGTTTAGGCAATACTGATATCACATGCTTAGGTGATATCATGTCACCACAAGATTGACGTGATGGACATTTGTATCACGTGTTTAAGTGATACTTCATATCATGTGATTAGGTGATATGATTTTCTCAGAGAGTTAGATTGTGTAAAGAATACTAATCATCATTTGAATTGTGATGCTTGATATATTGTTGGCATTTATCTTACCTAGCTAAGAGGGAGTGTTAATGCATGATAGCTTCGGTAAGATAAATGATTGAATGAGAGATAAATGAAGTCTCTCATTCAATCATTTATCCTATCGATTAAACCATTAAGAAAAACTTCAAGCTATTCTATTTGATGATTATTCCTCATCGATAACCATGGCATATTGGTAATCAACGATAGTTATCTAATTAATCATCTATCCCGATCTATATCGGATTTGTTCTCAACAAGTGATTATTATATTACTATCAGGTGGCATAGTAATGCACCGATCAATGATTAATGAATATAACCATTAGTTAAGTGATTGGTGTCGGTTAACATAGACACCGATTCACTTCGGTTACTTTGCAATACCAAACGCCATCATTAATACCAATTGGCATATCGGTTAAACATGTTAATATGTTACATAAGTCCCAATTGATATCGGGTTGGAAAATATGTCATATGTTATGTGATCACCGATTAATATCGAGTTGGCAAATATGTCATATGTTATGTGATCACCGATTAATATCGGGTTGGCAAATATGTTATGTGTTATGTGATCACCGATTAATATCAGGCTGACAAATATGTTTAACACCGGTTGATATTATATACCAAAGGGTGCGATCAAGTAGTGTCTTGATCGGTCATGTCCATAAGACATGACCAGTCAAGGCACTGCTTGATCCTCCCCTCTCATATATATATATCATATGGCATTTGAGAAAAAGGGCATAGAAATCAATAAATGCTCCTCTCACCTACCATACAAAAGAAGACAATCAGATTTATCATATAAGTAGACAATACATAGATAAATAAAATATAACTAGAATATATCTTGCATATTGAATTGAGAATTGAACATCATTTACACTATAGTGTATGACCGGCTAGACTGTGTAGGTTCTAAAAATCAGGCTTAGAGGGCTTAATGACATTGTTCTATCCTTAGTCTGCTACCCTTGTGAAGGGTCAGGCCCTTCCAGTAGGAAGAGCCACGGGGGACTTATGTCCGTGGTTGGGTGGAAAAGCCTTTGATGATGCTTTCCCTCTCCCATGTTAAACCATTATATGCATCTGATACCAGCAGGGGATTGTTTTCTTGTAATCTCTTAACCCTTGTCTTTCTTTCAATTAAAATTATTAAATTTTTATATGATAGTTATTTTTCCTTTCAGTTGAAGAAGTTAGTTAGATGGTAGTTAAGTTAGTTAATTAACTGTTTCCTTTCAGCTGAAATTGAATGTAGTTGTTAATCCTTCATTAGGGTACTATTTTATTTGGTTGTTGCTCTATTTAAGTATTTTGGTTGTTACTGCAGTGATATAGAAATACATTATGAAACAGTGTCATTCAGAGTAACTTTACATATCCAATCAACATTTTGATGATATTTAGCATCTATCCAACAATGACACTGCAAAGCAAAAAAAGTGAAACTGTCTCACATATTTGCAAATTTGTGAGGCATGTGACCTGCCGTATAGGAATTAGCAGCCTACCTCTGAAGGGAAATCATCATACATATATGCAGAAGTTAACTGAACTCTATTTCTGTCACTCTCCCATAAACGAATCTGCAGTGAAGAAAAATGGAATGTATAGAATTTAAATACTCAATTGAAATCAGAACCACAATGCATACAAAATACAAAAAGAAATGCTAATAAGTAAAATATGACTAACAATGAAATACCTGATCTGTTACATTCTCGGGCACTGAAGGTATTCTCTGTGCCACACGAGGATGTGCATGTTGCTGGAGAAAAGAAATTATCTGTAATGAAATAATAAAACTCAGGTTTCTACATCTATTATCACTAAGTACAACAAGATGAACTGGAAATTCAAACAAACAGCCACACAATGACATATTATCATTTATGCTGACCTCAAGTTTAAGTGCTCTGAAAATGGATGTGGTTTTGCATTCACATCTTTTGGGACAGAGAACTCCTTGTATGCTGGAAAATGTTCAAGGTGATATGGGACATCCATGTGCAGTTTTTGGTGTGGGAAGATTTTCAGGAGTATTTTGCTAGTTTTAGTGAAAAAGCTAGTTTGCACAGGCAGCGAAAATGCATACACAACAGCAAATTTGTCACATACCATGGAAAATGCTCTAAGATTGGCAAATGAGTGATCACTATGTAACGAAAACAGATAATTGTTACATGCGGTTTCATGCATCCAATGGCATTCCACTGTCATTTTTCAAATTCCTTTTCTGCCTAACAAGTCATTTTGGCTTCTAAATATTGTCTTTTTCTATAAAAGCATGTATGAATGAGAAAGAGAGGAGTCTTGTAAGTGACCTTTGAGAGTTGTAGATGAGAGATTGTGTAAGAAACAACTTCACTTTATGACCGTCGTAAGATGCTAAGGAAGGGGCACACATTGTTGAAAGAGTTGAAATGATCCTTGGAGAGTTTCAGCATATGCAAACTCCATACTCAGCCTAGAGGCTGTAGAATTGCCATTGCCGCCATTGGAGTAGTTCTAAGTGGAAGTTAGCCACATTTTAGCTGGAGTTTTTACCCACAGTCTAGGATATCTCTAGTGTTCACACTTCACGGTGTCCTCACTCTGTTTTCCTGTCCTTGTTCATTTGATTAGTTTACGCGTTTGGTCATATTGCTCACAGTTGTATAAGACTTAAAATTTAAAATCCATGCGTTGGTAACTAACCGAACAAGTATCATTGGTAGTAGATGAATTGTTAAGGTCAAAAGACAACGCTTTCAACAGCACTTAAACATTGTGTTGTGTGTTTAGTTATAAACAAAATTCCCTCAATTCCAAAAAGTGGAGGAATTGCAACAAGTAGTGACTGTAAGGCTTTTTGAACTAGTGTTACAAACTTGCCACAAATCCAACAGGTCTCATCCAAATCAATAAGCTTCGTTGGTTGGCCATCCACCTTTTTTGTGCAAAGCTGAAGGTTGTATTACAAAAAACCAGTTGAAGAAGGTGGTGACATGTGTATTCACTGTCCAAGATCGCATGTATGGCAAATGCTGATGGCAGAAGTAATTCGCTGATCTTCAGAGGTGGTTCACTTGCCTTCAATGAATATTCGCTAACCTCCAAATCTTGCAGAGCTAACTTCACATTGATGATGATAAAACTGAATGATGAATACATACAAATGAATCTCTATTTGTATGTGGCATGGAGACCAATTCAAGTCGGCTTTACCTTAAGTTTTGTGCCAAGATTTAATTGCAATTATAAGGCTTACACGTTGCCTTAAGTCTTGCCCTATTTTGGCATCTTAATAATGATTAAGTTATATTGCAAGGGGAGCGCACCTATTTAGGACCACACGTTACATGAAGTGATATAGGGTCGGCCCTATAATATGATGAACATGTTTCATGTTGCTTGGCGTGTAGGAGATAAAGGGCCCAGCCCTATTCGAGTTTGTGCACATAGAGATAGGGCCCAGCCCTATTTACACGCCTCCTTAATGAAGCAGGGCCCAGCCCCCTTTTTGGGATTCAGACAACATTGGAATAGGGCCCAGCCCTATTTGTTTTACACATTACATATAAATACAATAGATAGGGCCCTGCCCTATAAGGATTCGGATGATGCCTTAAGGCAATCCGAATCCTATTTATTTTCCTAACCTAGTTACAAAATCAACAATATGCACCAACCATGCCGAAGGAAAAATGTTTAGGCTGAATTCCTGAAGGGCCAAGGGGTCATAAGGGGGCTGGGTTTAGCCCACCTGCCATGCCAAAGGCATTTAATGACTGGGCCAAAGAATTTTTTTTGGTACTTAATACTTTTGGCAATTTTTGACAATTCATCGTGTCTTTTTTTTTTTATTTACAAATTTAAATGCTTAGAAAAAAACAAAAAAAATGAAACTAACCTGTTGCAAATCCAAAAAACTATAAATTTCTTCTTCAAATCACCTAACATTTCTTCCCAATATGCTATAAAATTTGTGCTTGCTACTGTGTTTAATGGAGGGGTGAATGCATAGTTTTATCGCAAAAAAAGTGTGAAAAATGCATTTAACCCATGTTCTAACCATGTCGATACATTATTACCCGTGTTTTAGCTGTGTCGACACATTTTTTTCTACAATGTGTTTTTCTCTCTGTCGTATTTTTTCCTACATCACAATTTTTCACCACAGAATTGCCAAAAAGCTCAATGAGCTTTTACAGAAAAAACCATCCCTGCTGAGTCACAAATTAAACCTGCAAATATTCATGTGGTACAAAAACTCCCGAATACTCAACAACTCAACAAGTACTCGCAGGGTTTGTGAACTATGCTTGCACCCTTAGAAAAACTCAACAACTCTTCAACAAACTTGCCAAGTGTGTCCATCTCATTGATAATGCCTACACTTTCAAATCTGGCTTGAAGGACTTGCCCTTCACAAGAAATGCACAAAAGAAAAGGACTAAAAAAAGAAACAAAAGAAAAATCCCCAAAGCCACACTTTTACAAATAGAAATAAAATACACTAGCAAAGAAAAAAAAAAGAAAAAAGAGAGCAGCATACAATACAAAAAAAAGACATCATAAAAAGCAAAAAAAAACATAGAACAAAAACAATGAAAAAGCAGAATAAAGCGGTGACTTCGGGGTACAATTGCAATTCTGGAGCTATGATGCATTTGGAGGAGCAAATTTGAAAAGGCAGTTACATCTTTCTCTTCCTATTTTATGTTTTTTTCTACTTCCGTTTCATCTCAGTTTATTTTTTCTCTTTTCAGTATGCAAGAAGAAGACAATTGGGAAAAATGAAGAAAATAAGTTTTCCCTCTTTTTTTTCAAGTGTTTTAGTTCATTCATTTGCCCATGTTTCTCCTCTTTTTAATCAACAAATATTATAAAATTCCTCTTTTTATCTTGGAGCCTACTTGCAAACAATCATAATAGTGATTGTTTGCACTAATAAGAAAAGACCTTTTTTAGAAACATACCACCCCAAATACTTCTAACACACATCAATAAAACAAGATTTCATAGACTAAATAACTTCGATACATGTAAAGCTACAGCTAAGATGAATCACACTCTTAATACAAAGCGCATAACTATTTGTCACTTTTAATTCAACCCACAAAAACCATACACACTTATTGCACATAAATTTCAAATCCAACGTGTGAATGACAATTTCTGCAACAGGAGCTTAACTACAACTCTCGTAAAGAAGATTTTGTGGCCAAGGCATTTATTTATAAATTACAGTATATAGACTTTCGGAATTTAAGAATAATGACTAAGTATGCCTAAAAGATATGTTTAAAGCAGACCTATCCATACATTGTAGAAAAAGAAGAAAGAAAGAAACTTAAACCAAATACTATGTAAAACAGCTAATAACTAGTAGCCTATATACCCATGCATGTACTGTATAAATACTAGCAATATCAAGCCTACTAACCACATAATTGAGCAATATTACTCAGACTCAGGAACCACAAATGCCCCTACCTTCATATTCGGCTAAGGTGGTCTTTAACACAAACACAACCCTTATGCTGCATATTATTACTATGCGGCAGGGCAGATGTTATGTATTAATACTATGTGAAATAAAGCTAACTAAAGCAGCCTAGAAAGAGGCCCTTATAAACCATCTAGCAATAGAACATTAAAATAGCCACTACCAAAAATAGCAATTGATGCATGAACATCTCTATATTTGTCAACTATCAGGATCGTTATTCCATCATCACAGGTATCCCTAAATTGCAAACAAAGTTCTCTAAACATTCAATTATACCCAGTGGTTTCCTATGGACTGTAAAATAATAGTTCCAGGGTTGCAAAACACAATCTCTCAAGAACAAACCTAACATCAACCAAGGCATTCAACTAGATCTAGTTTGTTTGGAATTGACCTGAGCTACAGAATCTGTAGACACGTTATTTGAGCCTTTCTTATATTAAATTTTTAAATCAAAAACCTTGTAAAATGCTTATGCACTTTGCTTGCTATTTTCTCAAGTTCGAATGCAATACAAACTAATATCCAAACTTGTCGGTCTATCCCAATAGATGAAGAAGCAACTCTTTAGAAAAGCAACATTCTAAAAACAAGAAGTTGGATCTTTGAATCCCTCTTCATGATTTCATGAAAAAACGAACTTGCGAAAGTTACCATTTTTTTAAAAATAGATGTTCTCGTTTCAAAACTTGGAAAATCTTCTACAAAACACTAAAACCCCAACATGGAAATCCCATTGTAGAAAATTTGAAACACCAAGATATGTTCAAACTAAGAAAAAAAAAGCTTAAACACTGATGCTAACTTGAAAAGCAACAGAAAGATGTTAGGCACTGGTTACCTAAACATTGTCTTTTGACCCCCATCACACTTTACCAACACTTGCCCCAAGCAATAATGGTCCAGGCATATGCTTTTGGAGTAATTGCCATGGTTCAAGTGTCACTGGCATGTGCCTCTTAGGATTTTGCCATTTTTTAATGTCCCCTTCCTAACAAGTTGGGTTCCCATAGGCTAATGTGTTGGGGTTAGAGAACTTTGGAGGCAGTTTGTCTAGCAGTTTGGCAGTATTTCATGTTTAGTTAAGCTTCCACCATTATTATGTGCACAGTGCATTTTTCTAGAATGAATTTGGGTTGGGCTTCCAATATATTAAGTCAATTTTGAGAACTAAGTTAGTTGACAAGGTTACCATTTTTAGTATTGTTGGTGGATTCAATTTTGATAATTATCTCAACATTTTATATGGTCCAGTGGTTTTAAATAAAATCACAATAAGTTTTAATTAATAAAGTTAAATTAATAATTTAACTTCATCATTATTTTAATTTCTTTAATCAAGGGACTATAGAGGCCAAGTATAAAGTAAAAGGTGATTTAATTTAAATGAATGGTACTACATTGGGAGATTAAAAAGTAAGTGATTTTTACTAAATAAAAGGAAAAAGTGAAACGGGCCAAATTGCCTACGAGAGCCATAAATGGAGTTTTGTGAAGCTAAATTATCATGTTGAGTTTGATATTGCTATTTCTCCAGAAGGAAATTGCTTCTCTTTGGTCTGTGAGGACGAAAACCCTTACAGGCAACATTCACCACGTTATTGAAAGACATAATCTAGAGAATATCTTTGTGCTTTCATTCAGAGATCACAGATTGGGCTAATTAGAGAGTTTGTATGAACGAAATACAGAGGGTCATTGCATATCAAATTTGGTGAAAAGATTTGAAGAGTTTTGAGGAGTTTTTGCTGCTGTTCATTCCTTTCTTGTTGGTTGTACACCCTCTATGCAGGTCGTACATGTTCTTCTAGGATGTGGGATTCTAGGAAGATTGTTGGTTAGGGTTTTGATGCAATTTGATGCTCATTGTGGTCGCCTTGGGTGATAAGCCTTGAAGATATCGATTTCATTGCAGTTGGGAGGGTTTCTTGAATGTGATGTCCCATCTTGTGAGTGTCAGTTGCTAGTTTTGTATAGAAGATCCAACTTCCTCATTGCTGCATTTTTTGGGTATGTTGGAATTAGATATGTAATACAACTTTATGATCTAGGTTGCTGTTATTTTTTAAGAAAAATGTATTTTTAGATTCAAAACAAAATCTGAAATTTTCAACTGTGTAATTTGAATGTATTGTCTATTTTCTGAATTGAAAAGTTGTTCCAATATTTCCTATTTAATTTTATATACACCATATTTGTTATCTCAAAACATTGCAAAAACAATCAAAACACATTCCAAAAACAAAAAAAATCAAAGCACAAACAGGGCTGCATATTATAGTGTAATCAGAGCAGTGTATCCTACCATCTTGGAGGGTACAACATGACAGAGCAGTGATATGTCCTGAACACCTTTTGCACTACATTATTACAAGAACAAGTCTGAACCAAATTTAGTTGGGGCATCACTGCACTATGCAACTTCCAAAGGACCAATGCAAGCTCCCCATGATAAGGAAGCAAAGGCAAACCATTGTGATTATGGCCATTGTCACATAATATGAAGCAGTTCCTTGTCCAACGTTCAAGAACTTTTTTACCAGTTCACCATTTGTCAATGAAGAACTACCTTTGTTTCAATGTGCTTGATCGAGTGTTTGAAAGATAGGATCAACCAAGCATAGTTTCATTTGTGATTAAGTGTTGACTTTATCTGCTAAATTGAAAGAGCTTCAATCCGGAGGTGGCCAGGCTAACCTTCAACTACAGGATAGAACTTTTAAATGACACATGCCCCACAATGAGCACCAAAAACTATTAGCACTTTAATTTCTCTCGTACACAACAATACAAAATGAAACAACACACAAGGATAAACTTCTCTTTAAATTATAAGAGGAAGTTCCCTAAGATCTGAAACCACTTTAATTTTTGAAACAACACACAAAGATAAAGTACTCTTCAAATTATAAGAGGTTGATCCCTAAGATCTAAAACTACTCCTAACTCTAAAGCTATAAACAAGATTTATATTTATGCATTCTATATAGGATTTCATTTAGGGGGGTTCACATAAAGCAAAATAAATTGACCTATCTCTTCGAGTCTCTAAGATCATGGTTTGTATTGGATTGTTAATACTGGAGAGGTTCAAGAGTGTGCATTAGTAGCCAAGAGTACATCAGATACTAGTACACTGTGGCATCAATGGTATGGGTGCCTCGATTTAATCTACCTCTCTTAGTTCGCTTGAGAGAATTCGAAAGACAACTTAATTGACATGCAGCAATAGCTACATGGTGTTTGTGGAGTTTTCCAAGCAAGGAAGTAGCACAGATGTCTGTTTTCAGATGGACAGGCTTGGAGAGACATAAGAGTCCTACAGCTGGTTCATGCAGATGTTTGTTTACCAACCAGTATGCCATCGGTCATTGGTCCCAGGTACTTTCTTTGTTTGTTGATGATTTTGGTAGGAAAATGTGGGTTTTTTCTTGAAGTCAAAATCAGATGTGTTTAAGGAATTTCAAAAGTCCAAATCATTAGTAGAGAAAGAGTCAAGATGTAGCATCATGACACTTAGATCTGATAATGGAGTTGAAATCTATTCAAACGAATTCAACGACTTTTGTCCTAAACATGTGTAATGTCCCCTTTCGAGATTACCTTATATTTTGCCCTAAATTTACAAATCCAAATGAGACATAGAATGTAATATGGTTAGAAATATAATTCTCACCCAAGAATAAGATAAGTCAGTTTGGAAACCTGCAATCAAGACAGATAACATTGAAGATATCATTTTGTAAGTTGCATTCCATTTCTAGGGTTAAAGAGAACATGCATTCATAACATAGCAAATCTAAACTAATATGTGGGACCAATATGTGGGATTCAACCATATCAGGGATTTGAGATGAGAAGCCATAATAAGGTGCCCTAAAATATCCCCTACCCTAGGCCCAAGAGCGGAAACTCTATCCCCCTTGGTTTCATGTGGTCCTTAACGATTTTCATGAGGTGGTGTACCTAGTGAGGCCTATACACTGTTTCCCTCTATCATGCCATCCTTCTCTCCTCTTATGATTGAGGATCCCCTCTAGTTCACTTCACCAAATAATCAATATGGGGTTCGTAGGGGAGACTGCAATAAAGTGACCTTAAAATGACCCTTGACCCTGGGCCCAAGAGCGGAAACTCTGTCTCCCTTGGCATCATGTGGTCCTTAACCATTCTCATGAGGTGGTGTACCTAGTGAGGGATCCACAGCCGTTCCCCCTCCTTGCACTCCCTTTCCTACCCTAACATGGTTGATTATTGCAGGTAGAGGATTGTATAGTTGTTGATACATTATTAAATGCATAGATATATGTATATTGTATGTAATAATTCATGCATCCATTAGATATATACATTCATCCACATATAACTGTTATAAATACATAGATATATTGAACGATTAATTCTGCATACCACAAGAAATAGATATGTTAATATTCAAATTGGGTCTGCTGCGAATGAGTGTCTTTTCTGATGTTCAATCTGCTATTTCTGTTTTTAGGACAGACTGATATATCTTATTTTCTCCTCATAGATCTACAACTAGTCGCCCTTGAAGTCTGCAATGAATTACCTCCAGGGTCTTCTTATTCTCTCCAAAGGTTTCTACTCAACAGGTTTGAAATAAGCTGCTTCACAAGACTTCCCACAAGTCTGAGACCGAATTCACATTAATATCTGAAATTATCTCTAAAAATATGCTCTCATGAACCCTTCAGATCTGTTCTTAAAGTCTGCTTAAATCTGCCTTTAATGGAGAAAGATATGCAATGAATGGATGCCAGAATGATCTCCCAAAAACACTTATTTATACACAACAGAGCAACTCTTCACCCAAATGTTGCAGTCCCTAAAACAGGTCGGCCAAGGAGTAAAATAATTATTTATTATTTTTATTTCTCTTCACAAAAGTGGGTGCTCATCCCATAAGTTGGGCCCAAAGAGGAGGGTTGTCACATGTTTCATATATTTATTTGATATAAAAATCATTGTAATTTGGGCACCAAACTGTTAATTAATGCTGCCCTGCTGTTTGTATTTACAAGCCCTAGAGCAAGGTGGGAAATGACAACATGATATCAAACAGCAATACAAAACACCCTATACTCCACAATAGGATGAAGTAGTTGAGAGAAGGAACCATACTATTATGGAGATGGACAGGTGCATGTTGGAGAAATAAAATGTTCCAAAAATGTCTATTTTCTGTAATATTGAGGACTATGTCGGCCATTGTTTTATAACAAAACACATTTATATAAACAATATAAGAATAGAATTGGGGCATATTTAAACATTTATTTTCATGATCATAGATAATATGACACTCAAATATTCATATCTACAAATTCATATGCATATTTTAGAGTTTCACTTGGGAAATTTTTTGTCATCCTCAAAACGCATTTTTGTGTCCATCCCAAAAGCTCAGTGAAAAATTGATTAAAATTTATCAAAAATCAAGAAATATTCTACACAAAAAGAATACTAGAACTGATCATAAATAAGAAATAGTTGAAACAAACATCAGCATGCCTTTATAACTCAACTATCTATCTTTTAAATTGGCAAGAACCACCCAAACCTTTTATCTATTGGCAAAGAGAAAAATAGAACACTTACCTGTTCCCCAGTAATGCCATTTCCAAAAGCTTTGTACAAACTCTCTTTTGTTATTGCCCCAACAATTAGGTTTGGAAGTTGGTACTCAAGCCTGCAATTTTTGGGAACAGATACACTAAATGATTGTTGTAAAAATCCAAGAGAAAACTTAAGAACAATTCTAAAAATATGGTAGACCTAAAGAATAATTTGCCTACATAAAATACATTTTCAATAGTATAGCAGTGGTCCTGCTTGTCTGATAAGCTTTAAGTTTAATCTGCTCAGAATTTTGATGATCAGAAAATTGTTTACTTCTTGTTTATATACACATTTTTCCATACACCAATAACTGGCCACAATCGGCAGAACAACCTAGAAACCATTCAATTTTTTTGTTATATTTATTGTTTGGCATCAAATATTTTCTATATACAAAATCAATCCATTACCAAATCAAGAAAACAGTATCTGATTTGATATTCCAATATTAAACATAACGAATAGATACTTTCATCCTCAAGGGTTGACCAAGTTCCAAAGAAAGGATTTTGTCTTAGCTGATGAGCAGGTATCTGTAATGTCCCTAGTGGGAAGTTGCCTTTTTGAAGTTCAAGACCTGCAACAAACGTTAGTATTCCATAATATACAATATAAATAAATATGTGTGTCATTAATACACGTAGCAAAATGGTGTTATTCTACATACTTAACAATTAAATACTCATTGATATGTTACTAATTATACAAGATAAAAGCATTACTTAGGTTGATTCTTACCATGGATTGTCCCAACTCTCTATTGAGAACTCTTTCTCAGTTAAGACAACCCAGGTAATATCTGCCTAAGGTCTCTATGGGATCTCTATTACTGAGTAATCAGCTTATATATTTTCATAACTTGGCAGGGATCCCACCCCTATCCAAGTTCCCTATCTCTAACATATGCATATGATCAATCTCTACACAATATATATATTGCCTCTAAGGAATTCATCATGAATCCCCCTCTAAATTCCAATCACTGTTTTAACGCAGCTCTGTAACCAGATTTCTTCACATTTAATATTGTAAATTACCTGTGGTCTAGTTGTGTATCCCCTTCGTCCTGGGGCGTCCGTACCGGGGTCTCCTTCTTTCACCGTTTGCTGGTAATGAGCAGGCTTTCACAATGCTGAAGCTTTCCTTACGCCCCTGTCTGCATGCTGGAGCTACACGTATACTCTCTAAGCCTATATCGTGTGGCTTTGTTTTTATGGCAATGTTTTATCCAACTTCCGGAAATCGCACCTCCACACCTCTGCGCCTCCTCTCCTCTTCTTTCCTCCCCTTCTTGTGTTTTGCCAGACGTTATATACTTCTTCGGCGGCCATGACCAGTGGGCGTGACTTTTGGAATGTCACGATTTGTTTTATTTTGCTATGTTTAATCGATCCTTAAGTGCGTTTTTAATCTATTTGTTTGAATGGTTTTATTTGTTAATGGTTTTATTCTTATTATTCGCTACCTTTATATTTTGATGATTTTCTCTATTACTAGTTACTAGTATTTAAATAATCATGTTTTATTCTTGATTTAATTTATAATACTAATTATTATTTATTATTTACTTACAATTGTTTTATGATTAATGATTTACTTACAATTGTTTTTATGTTGTAATAATAATAATTATTCTTTATTATTTATAATATTTTATGATTAATGTTTTATCATTTATTATTTACTTGATTTATATTAATACTTACTATTTATCCTTATTAATATTTACAAATTATGTTGTAAAATAATAATTATTCTTTATTATTTATAATATTTTATGATTAATGTTTTATCATTTATTATTTACTTGATTTATATTAATACTTACTATTTATCCTTATTAATATTTACAAATAATAATTCATGTTTTTATTATTTTAATTGGCAATGGTCATTGTGTCTGACAAAATTAAGTACTCGAGGTATCTTTATTAATCGAGGGTCATTGCAGTATCACTTTTGGGGATACATATTGATAATTGTATACAGCTCCTTCTACACCATACAATTAGGATTCATTTCAGAATTTCACCGAAAGAAAACAGGAAAGAAAAACCAAATTAACATTTATAGTTTTTTATTACTCACCTAGACTTGACATTGTCAAAACACAATCATGCAGTACCTTAGATTCGCAGTATTTTGGAGAGCTACCAGCATCAGGTGCAGTTACTATGGACAAATATTGGACACAATTTTTTACAAGTTATGGACCCATGATTATCAGCATGAGATGCCACAGAGATTTGATGATGGTATCTCTTCAGTTCATATCAGTTCTGATTGAAGATTTTTTTGATAAAGAATAGTTGACATGTGACTTAGGATAAAGGAAGGTTTTATTATAATACTTTTCAATAACCTATATAATCCCGACTTCATAGACTATGTATTTATGACCTAAGTAACTTATTAGAAGTCTGTGGTTGTTTGTTAATGAATTTACGTTTATGGTAGTTGTCCACCACAAATCTGTATATCACGTTCTATACATAGTTACAAGACTTAGACTCAGCTTGGACTCAACAAGCTGATATTTTACAGTGATTTTTTACTCGGATTAGGACTCAGCACTCAAACTCAGTAAATTGAAAAACCATGAAATTCAGAATTTTTTTCGGGTTTAAACCTTTCACTATACACCCTTTGATAAATCAGCTTTAAAGACATGATAAACTTATCACTTAAAAGTTACTTTGATCACATACACAAGTATGCATTGATTAAATATGTATAGAAGCGGATTTAAGTTGAAGGAAACATCATTTTTTAATATTCTGAAGTGTTTTTTGTGTCCAGAATACATGGATTATGATACCCATGGAACCAAAAAAAATCACAATATGAAGTCATGAACTGTGGCAGAGAGGAGGTTGTATCACTTATCCCAGCATCACTAGCTCTATGTGGAGTCTTGCAAATGTATCTCAAACAAGTTTGCAAATGCTACTACAGCCACAAAAGCATTACTTAGATAGGAACCGACTTGACAAACCAAAAGTATAAATGTGACTCAATTACTTAGGATTTAACTTGGAAAAGAGTCAAAAGAACTTAAAAAAAGAGTTATTTCTCCATCAAACATAGTCCAAATTAAAGCCTTTGAGAACACACAGACCTTCATAGCACATGCCATTTATTCATTTTTTTTTATCACTTTTAACCAAGCCACAAGAGTCCTCCAAACCCTTTTAAAAACATGAGTTGAACGCATAAAGCAATAATTAGGCCCAAACTATGTTTACCGCCATAAACTATTAGGTTTGAATGTTTTAAATTTTTTATTCTTTTTTCTTTCCTGATTTTCACACCTAACTTGGCTAAGTCTCAACAAGAAGACTCAAAAGGTCCAGCAAATCTAATCAAACTCACCACTTACCTGATGTTAGAGCATAATGCTACTAGACATATGCCTAGACTAAATATTTAGAAGTGCCCAGTCTCTCTCCACCTTTCTCAGGTTCGTCGAGTAAAGGTGCCTGGCCCTCTACCTGTAGGAGGCCATTAGACTCCAGGACCACTCACTTCAGCGTCACTTGAGCCTGCAGTCCAGTCAGCTTATTACCTCCTTCTTTGTGCTTCCTTCCACGCATGGTAACAAGTGCCAGATTGATCCCTCCTCTAGTCATTCCAGGTCCGTGAGGGTCCAGAGGGGCCTTTTACCGCAGCGGTCTTCCTCTTTCACTCAGAATCTTCAGAAGCGGTCTAGGGCCCCTGCTCTTCCTATGGCTCCTGTTTTGGGGTTCTTCTCGGCTGATCCGGATGTTTAGTGGGGGTTTTGGGGTTTCCTTGTTGGGTCCTCCCCCTCCTTTTTGCGTTGCTGTTGTTTCTGCTGTTTTTGGTTTATTTCTTCAGGCACCGTTTTTTGGTGTTCCCGCTGTGGGCTGGCCCCTTTTTCTGTGTTCTGCAGTCCCTTTGACCTTCTTTGTGGTCACTAGTTGGACATTAATAAATTTATCTTATCTTATCTAATCAATTATAAAGTTTACAACCTTACAATATAAATATGTAGTTAGCATATTATAAAATATTTAATTAATAAATAAATCATTAATCTTTACTATTAATTGATTTTTATTTTAATTAAAACTAAAAAAATTGTTAAAAGGAATGGTAACTTCCCACATGAGTGCTAACTATCTTATTTCCCTATATTTAAGGGAATTTTCATTGAGAATTTTACATATGTGAGATTTTGGATGTGTTGAAAATTTCACCTTGCACTGGAGGATATTTGAAGGCCATTTGAAAGGAGGAGAAAGGGATATTCCCTATGTTCAATTATCTATAATTTTATAGATGATCATGTAATTTTCTTAATATATGATTTGGTGTCGTGAGGTTTTTTACTTTAGGGCTTTCCCGA
Source organism: Cryptomeria japonica (assembly GCF_030272615.1). Lineage (NCBI taxonomy): Eukaryota > Viridiplantae > Streptophyta > Pinopsida > Cupressales > Cupressaceae > Cryptomeria > Cryptomeria japonica. The sequence continues at coordinate 796,321,459 of NC_081414.1, read as the reverse complement.
GCTAATCTTGTGTTTTTGTGTTAGTATGTAATTATTAATTGATCTAATCATTCCTGTGCACTATTAACATATTTATTCTGAGAAAGCCCTAGAGAGTACATGTAATGTCCCCTTATTTTATAACTTAAAGAAATAGGGACAATTAACTTGCAAAGATCAATTGCGAGAGACTTCTTTCCTTCAAGTCTCGAATATCACTATGAATTATGATTTATGATACCACTTTGTATATGTTAAATATGCAATTGATAAGATTTATATATAAATGATAATATTATTCAAAGAATAATATATATATATATATTGAATGTTGATCACTGCTATATCTGATATAAACTGATACAATTATGCAAGGATGATCCTGATGTTAAGCCTTCTCTGATTTGAAATGGAAAATATGCTATTTTGTCTTCCAATCGCCTATAGTGATGAATTACTATTTCTGATTACAATCCTTAAATATATGCAATGTGGATACATGATATTAATATTGCTTATAGCAATATGTTGCTGTTTCAGATCTGACTATGTATACTTGCAACAATGATGATGAAGTTGTTTCAAACATGTTCGATATGTACTTCAACAATGGTAATGATGTTGTTTCTGATGTAGTCAATTTACACTTGCAACAATGGTAATGATGTCATTTCTGATGTAGTCAATTTACACTTGCAACAATGGTGCTGTCTCTGATTGACACTTATGCAACCGAATTATGCCAATGGGCTGATGCTCTGTGAGCAGATCCAATAAAGGATACAAGAGATACAAAGAAATTTCCAAATCAATACTCTGAATGAGTGTGATTGATTGTCTTCTTAAACCTCGCAATTTCAAAGGGATTGCACCTCTTGATGGTCGAAGAGACATGTTTCTCAATTGCAACTCTTCGTAACGTAGATCTCGTTAATATGCAGATCGCATCCCTTTCATAATCATTGGTGTGTATTAATTGCACTCTTTGGGGGAATAACTAAATCCCTTGACTTATCTCATGATTAATGTGTTAAGTGATTTAATGATTATTTTATTTTTCTGATTACAATCATCTTTGGCAGCGTAATTGATATTTGCTTGTGTTGGATTAATACTTAGTCTTTCTTACATAAGTTGCACTCAACATACAGTCTATTTCCTCTTATTCCGATTATGCATCAGACTTCTGTCTCAATCATCTCATCTTGATGAGGTGATTGAGTCTCAACCTTCATGCAGGGGCAATGATATGATATTGGATTTGTTGATGAATAAAACAATATATCTTGTGCAATACGCTAAGTCTCCTTCCCATGATGATAACTGCTGACCATATGATGGTCTTCTGCTTATATGCTCGGGTTACATAGTGATGATCATTTACTTATTATAATGATGATCAATGTGGCTTTGATATTTTGAGTTTGTTACTTGTTGCCTTCCTTTGATAGTGATGGAGTCCGTCATTCATTATCTTCAATGTTATGCCAATTTGGATGAGACTTTTATAAGTACTTGTGTATTATCACTGCTTCAGTATGGATCATACCATCCTCCATGTTGTCTTGATGGTGATGTTGAGATGTCATCTCATGAACATACCTGATTATGAATCCCTTATGTTGATCTTATTTGATCAAAATGATAGGGTTGTGATCCACGTGTGTGTAAGATGGATTAAGATTATCATACTTGACATCATGTAGCTTGGTGTGTTGCATGCTCATGAAGCCTTCCGCCCTTGATGGATAGATAACATATCAGCTTCCTGTCTTTGTTACACCTTGATCATCATGCTTCTCTTGAAGGTCTGATAGGAAAATCGTGAAGTCTTATGGAATAAGACGATTTTCCACAATGCTTTCTATTTTACAATTGATATAAATATACAGCTAACTATCAGTACTATGTACAATTTATTATCTTCTAACTCTTAACTACTTGAAAATGGGCTACCACCCTTGATCACACAACTGTTTATTGTTTGTTAACTTTCTAGGTCAAAGATGGGGACATCACAGTCTAGTAGCACTGGTTCTATCATTATTATCAAATATAAGTTGAATAAAGAGTGCTGCTTTGGGTTTTCTCACCTGTTTGTTTGTCAAATTTTACCTTTGTAGAATATTCCAACATGTAGTATTAGGGCCACGCATTCTAAGAAATCTATAAACTGGGTAAGGTTGCTAAAAGCGATTATGAGAAAATTAAAGTATCAGTGGTATCATACTTCAGTTTGTTGACAAATTACCAAACAAAATGAGATGTTTGATGATTAAAATCCTTTATGCATGAATAGATGGCACTGCAATCAAATTATCAATGATGCAGCCCCAAACTTGAATGAAAGGGGAAAGTCTCACACACGCTTGTGTAGAAAGAGAATCAGTTAGTGTTTTAACAAAATTCCGATGATGTATAATATGCTAAAAAACAAATATCTTATATGAAGTCTGCCAAAGAAGAATCAACAAAAGTCCCATTAATGACAATAGCTTCTACCAAAATGACAAAATCACAATGAAGCGAATTGTTTTGTTACTGAATAGTTTCTGTGAAGTTTTTAACTTATTATATTCATTTTTTCCTCCAGCAAAAGGCACAGTAATTTTCTTTAATTTCTAGCAAAGGTGTTGGGACTTATCAATTAGCACAGAAGAACCCCACCAAAATTCTTTACCTAGATAAATGTACAAGCAGAAAGACCTTGTCCAAAGAAAGTAAACTTTTCTGTTTAAAATTATATTTTAGGGAGAATGTAGGTGAACCCACAGGGGCTGAAAAAATTACCGCCAAGTATATGTTCTTAGCTTTTTTATAATTATAAAAGTGAATAAAATTCAGTAAGTATACGTTAATCTGCAGTGACTGGTAGAATAGTTGGTTAAAGCTTATTTTGCAAGGCTCTAGGCCATGGGTTCTAATCCCCCATGTAAGAATTTCGAGCAACGAGTCACTTCTGTAAGTAATAAATCCCATCCATGTGTGTTTACTTGTGTTGTATATATATATGTGAGGTTGAAGATTGGTTATTCATCTTTTATTGAAAATTTGTAATTCTTAAAAGGCATCGAGCTTAAAACCCACTCTGTCTAAAGACCATAAGGAAAAGGAACAGTAAATGAGATTACATTTTAGAATTTTACATCCACAAGTGGTGGTGTCTGATAGACTTATAAAGCACTGAGAGCGGGGGGTGAATCAATGACAGCAAAAACAATACCACTTTAAACACAGACCAGTAAAGATACTTAACCAGTTTACTTAATACTATGCATGCAATCCAAAATGATATTAAAGCATCCACAGCAAGTAAAACATCCACCATAACACAAGTGTTTATACGTGCAAAACCCAACTGGGAAAAACCACGGTGAGATGGGACTCACAAGTTAACTATTTGCAGTAATAGGTATCTGCCCAGTTAAGGTCTACAAAAGTGTTCTACTAGAAGCGAATCCTGTTAAAGATCCCAAAGCTCTGTTAGAAGCTATACCCTGTTAAAGGTAGTACCCTGTTAGGAGTAACCTCGATAGAGGATTTTAAACCCAAATTAATGGATCACCTTGTTAGAGGATTTGTACAATGAAGCTTGTTAGAGCTTACCCGGTTAGGGGATTTGACTGTTGTAGTGATTAGAAAACAACATGTGGTGTGATCTAGAAGTAGCACAACTTGCTTGAATAGATCATCTTCTGCTCACTCAAAACTGCATCACCGACATACTCTGCAACGCCTTCAACAACTTAACACTTCTATCTCGCATCATGAAAAATATAGTTCATCATAATGTCATTATATAGACATTATATTTGATGTCGGCTCAGGAATCATATCACAATTTCCTAGGTGCAGTGTATCTGGACAATCTAACATAACTCATCAGAGATTGCCGCCAAAACTATCGGTTAGGGATACCTCATCATGACCGGTGATAACTCATCACACAATCAGTGAAACCGGTTGGAACACCGATACCGGTTAAGAGTTAACCTCTTCCAACTCATAGACCGATTGTCATCCATTTGCTTCTTTGATGATTTCCACTGAATCTCCATGCTGGTGTCAAGCCATTCCTATATATACCAATTGTCTACATATACCGGTTAGACACCCTCTAAACCGTTTGAACTTAACTATACATATAATATCGGTTTCGCAATAAAAAGACTTAGGCGTAATACTAGTTTGTCTTAACTAAGATGACTATGACAATGTAAACATATGTGTGTGTATACATGTGCTATCAACGACAACACATGAAGTCATTCATTACAGTCATCATCAAGCCAACAATCTCCCCCTTTGGCATTGATGGCAACACTTAGAAAATTTTACAACTTTACAACTAAGTGTGCTTACAAAAAAATATGTACAAACATATTTCTACTCTCCCTTAACAATACATACAAAATTTTACAACACATACATATTTCTACTCCCCCTTTGACAACAATGTCAAATTGAAAAGTAAAATACATATATATCATAGCAAAATTTGCATCAAAAACTTACATATACAAAAATGTAAGAGTCTGTATCGAGGAGTGTTCACTGCAATTTTCAAGAAAATGTCACTGAAAGTGATCTTCATCTGAGAAAAATCATTTTCCCATGTTTCCAATAAGGTTTCAGTGATCTCAATAGTTGTCATAACTTGTGCAGCGAATTCTTTCATCGCATCCATTGTGCTCATTTCTGGAGTTGCCAAAACTGCTTTTGCATCCCTGTATGCCCATTGTAAGATGTCCACTTTGGGTCTCAACTTGTTCTTTAGCTCTTTCAAGGATCGGAGTCTAGCCTGTTCATAATCATAGACATCTAACCGATTTTGCAAATCATCAACTGATTTGCCAAATGCTAAGGCTGAATCTTGTAAAGGTATGTAGGCAGTACATATCATTTCCAATTCCTGTCCTGTCTCTTCTCGCCTCTTAATCAAATCAGTGTAGAAAAATGAAACGTTAGATGTATAGGCTAGTATCCTTCCTCCTATTTCAATAGCAATCCTCAAAAGATCTTTATTCAGGGATAAAGCAATCTTCTCTGTATCAATATCTTTCATTATTTGCTCTCCTCTCTACTTTTTGTAATTCTTCTCAGCTAAAGTCTGAGCAGCTTCTTCAAGGGACTTCAATTGGTCAGATGCATCAGCAATCAACTGGCCAAGCTTGTCGATAGGAGTTGACAAATTTCCAATGTCTGTCTCTGGTAGAAGACATGACAAAATCTCAACAGAAGTTTGAATAGTTTCAGCTTCCTTCCTCTGCTCTTTTAGTCTTTTCTTCTGAGCTCTAGATTGCATTATTGTAGCAATCTCCATGAGTTCAGATGCACTCATATTATCTAAATCTATAGGCCCTTTGATGCCTATTGAGTCATCCTCGTCATCAATTTGCTGCTTAACAATTGCTGTTTCCTTTTCATCTACTATCTTCTCCTCTGTTTTCTCTTTCTCTTCCTCCTTTTTCTGTTCAGGTTCCTTCACTTCAACCTCTTTCTCAGGTTTCTCTTTCTCTTTTTCTGCCTTCGTTTGTTTCTCCTGAGTAACCATTGTAACCAGTGGCAATTGATTTTCCACTTGGTTTTCTTTTTCCGGTGGAGGTTGAATATCCACACTAGGTTGGATTACCGGTGCTTCAACTGCTTCCTGTGTAACAATAATGACCGGTTATTGTAATGGTTGCATAACTGGTTCAATGATATTACCAGATAAATCAATGGTGTCCTGAATATCATCTACAAAGATAACCGGTAGAGAAGTAGTGTCATCCTTATGCTTAATAAGATAGACAATATCTGGTGCAATAATTTCTTCATCTAAATCCGGTTGTGCTCCAGTTTCTATTTGATCAATTTTATGAGACTTCATCTGCTCATGCATCCTTTGAATATTTCTAGCTATCTGATGAGTTTCAACTTCAACAAATTGCACCTTTCCATTCATTAACATCAATCTTCTTGCCTTAGAATGAAAATGTCCTTTGAAATTATCAAGCAATGCTAATAAATCATCTCTAGACAATTCAAGAAAATATTGAATGAAAATACTATCAATTATTTTTTGATCTTGTTCAACAGCCACTTTCCACTTATTTGCAAGAATAGAATACAAAGAATCAGAAATATCATTTTTAAGATCCTGAGGCAATCGATTGTATTGACATAAGTAGTTGATTACCTTTTGAACAATTTGTTGCTTTTGATCATCATCAAATGAATCAAAACATTCTTTCACATTATCAAACCTATTCCTCCCTAATGTTTTTACAGTTCTCTCAAAATTAGTCATAGGTTTGTAAGATAAGGCATTAATAGGAATACCCTGTTGTGAGGTGTCTCCTACTGGTTTGGCTTTCTTACCAATTGCTTTCATTTTCTTTGGTTCCTCTTCAGTGTCGGTATCATCAGATTCTGCTTGAAGAATAAGTTGCCTGCCTCTCTTCTTCGTTGCAGTTTGCTTCTTACGTACTTTGGGTACAGGTTCCTTTTTGACTTGAACACTTCTTGTCACCCTTGTACCGGTGGTCGCTGGAGGTGCTTGCTCAGCTTTCTTCTTCTTCTCCTTGGCAGAACTGGGTTCAGCAGGTGCATTTCTTTCCTCATAAGTTCCCAGTCTTTTCTTCTTCTTATCCTTGGGAGATGCCAAAAGGTTGTTGGCATATCCGATTAATGTCATAATTGACTTCATAACTCATTTCATTCATTTCATCCTCCCTAGGTTCTACAGCCTCCATAAAACAAAAGTTTGTGGTCACTATGAAACATATGTCTTTTGCAAAGTGTTTCACAGCATCTTCAAGTAGCCTCACACTCATGCTCATCTTCTTTTGGAATTCATTAAAATATCTATTCATTGCAGCAGAGAATGTGTTCTTTACAGCCTTAATGTTGTTCTTGATTTGAGCAGTTACCGGTAGGTCCTTTGACCATTGAATGTCACCAATTCCCGGTAGGAAATTCTGAAAATAAAAGAATAGACCAATCAATAATTGACCAAATTTGAACTTTTGACTGCTGTCTTCCTTTATTGATTGCAGGTTTAACATCAATTGACTCCTTATAGCCTCGCATAAGTCATAATCTGCATTCTCAGCAATCATTTTGTAAGCTGCATGCACAGCTGCAGATGGCACACTGTTCATTCTTCTGGAATAAAATATCATGTACCCAATACCATAGTAGCAAGTCTAACTATTGGATCCTTAATGTTGTTAATTGAAAACGCACGACCATCAGAGGTAGTCTGAGTCAGTGTAACCACGGTTTCTTTTGAAATTTTCCTCAGCTTAGGAACTTCACCGGTTTGCCAAAAACTAGTCACTGCATGGATTGCTTCCTTTGTGATTGTGTGCAACCTTTCAAGATACATATTTTCACCATGCACACAACTAAGAATTATCCTAACATGTTCTTCTTCAAAATCTTCAAGAAAATACGCTGCATTGTGAAAACCCTTTTCATAAACCCTAATGTACTCGAGTTTGATTTTGCTGCTTTTATCACACAAGGATTTCAGTTGAGAATGAATTGATACTGATCCTAAATCTTCAATTTTACAATCAATGTAACTGGATAAATCATCTTTTATCATAACACCATCAAGAACTTGAGACATAGCATTATATGACACTATTTTGTCTGTTTCCATAGACTCCATAGGTTCAACAGTTATCATAAGTCTCTCTACTTGCTTAGATGACGATGCCATTCTGGATAAACTCGATTTGAGAGAGATTAACAAAAGAATACCTTAATTCCTCCGCGCTGACAAGGTTGATCTCTCGAATGTGCACCCATTTTGCCTTCACTAATCTTCGAATCCAATTCGATCTTCCAATCCGCAACACAAATCCATCTACAATCAGCTAGCAATTCTCTTTTTCGCTCTGCAAGTGCTCAAGAACTCTCTTTTGAATGCAATTAGGGTAAAAATAACATAGTAAAACTCGCTTTTATAAACTTTACCCACTGCATTAATTGCTCAACCGATAGGGTAACAAACCCTAATATACAGCTTAACAATACTTCCAATACTGACAGGTATATAACCGGTTCACAATCTTTTGAAAAACCGATAGACTATGATATCAAGAATTCTCACAAAACAACTCAAAATGCAAACTCTCTTACCACACATTCTTCAAGGGGCCCGGAAGTAGATTTACCGCTATGCTCCCCTTAGGCCTATTTAAAAGGCTTAGTTCTTCGGTGTAGGATTCTCCACGCTAGGTGAAGGGATAGATTCTTCTACAAACTTGTCCTCGCTCTTCTTTTTCCAGATTTTGTTCATCTCCTCTTTGGTTTCTTCAATATTGACCTTCTACTTACCTTTCTAATCTTCAGAGTGGTTGACCTCATTGGTCTACCCCATTTCCTCACTAATGGTCCATATGGAATTTATGATTAATTTATTCTCAATTTAAATGCCAGCTTATTTGTTATTATTATTATTATTTTTTTTTTGTCATATATATATTAAGTATTTTAAATGCCACATGGATATGCCTAGTTATCCACTATTCTAATTTGAATTACTCTGAAGTCATACCCATTCAATATCTATTTGGCTGATAATAATATATTTTAAAATCATCTTACGAGATGGAACCCTCGTTGCTTATCGGTCATGGTATTTGTCTCTGTTTATTGACTAGAATAATTTGTTGATTCAATCTTACCCTACAGGATGGCAAGATCATAGCTCTGATACCATGTTGAGACATGGACCAGCTAGGACTCGAACCTAGGACCTTCCATACGCTGCTGGAGTGCTCTACCACTGAGCTACTGGCCCCTCTTGGACCAGTCCATCATCGGTTCGGGTGTGGCTTATTTCCAACACCAACACCCCCCCTTAAGCCACACCTCTCGTGTGCTTGGGGCTCCTAGCCTGGACCTGGCTCTGATACCATTTGTAATGTCCCTACTTAGTACCTTGGAAAGAATACAAATAGTTGGTGAACTAAGACAAGACAAATTACCTTCTTACTTAATACCTCTAAAAATTCCCTATAAAATACCCTGCAGAAAACATTCAGATTATTATATTCATTTGGCATATTGAATTTGAATTCTTATAGTTGTTTTTCATTATAAATATTTTTTTGTTGCAGATTAATGTTTTGGAAATGGAGTAATGATTGGGTTGATTATCATAACCCCTCCATTAGACTATGGGAGTTTCCTCCCTATAGCCTCCATCATGTAATCACATTTATATTACCTTTGACAACTTATTACTATTTTCCATTCCTTAATCTACATTTACATATTCCTAGTATTCCATAACATATATTCCGAAAACTATCCATTAACATATATTCGTGAATATCCATTATCATATATTCACAATTATAAAAACTATTCCTAACCATTCATTAATATGTATTTATTACATATATCTACACCTATTCATTAATATATGCTTACACCTATTCATTAACATATTTACACATATTCATTAACATATAAAAAACCATTCATTATCATATATATTAAAGTATTCATTACTTATATTCAGAAACATATATATTAAATATGCATTTAATTATAATCATTAACATATACATTAAAATATTCATTTATTAACATGTATATTAAATATTTATTCATTAACATATAAATTACAATATTCATTACTTACCTGTTCGTAAACTGCAGCAGTGGTTTCTATTTCTACCCTTGCTGTTCACAGTCTGCTCCTTTCCCAGACTTCCTTCTAAACTCTTTTCCCTGTCCACCTCCCCTTTTTCGATTCCCAATAGAATGGATTTGATATCTATTATATGTCTTGCCAACTTGGAAGGTAACATGCTTTGGGGGTGAAGAGACATCCCTTTAATTGCCTATCTCCATAAACAATGATTAATGCTTCTAATCGCACTTTTCCACCATTATTGGTTAAATGTTCTATTTGATGTTTTTGTTTGTAATTACTTATTTAATCATATCTCTCCAAAAATTATACAGGTTGGTCAAATCGCACCTCTTTAGTAATCGTGAATATTTACTTTTGTGTATGCTTCCTTTGGATCACAATGATAGAATTGCCTTGATCGATACTTTCATTTACAGTGATTATAATCGTTTTTCTTAGATATTTGGGTGTACTGAGTTGATGCCGCATATGATATTGCTGTCCATATTATTGAGTATCACTTACGTAGGATTTTATTACCCTTAATGGTTTGTCCTGATTACTATCCAAACTTCGGTGCTTTCCATACGAAACTTTATGAGTGCCATGGGAGCTCTTGTCTTCACCGACCACGTAGCAAGGAAACCCGTAATTGAATTGTGGTAGCCGTATCTTACAAAGGATTTCCGTAATATCTTATTTCCTTACTACTATATAAATAGGTTGCTTCATCCACGGTATCACTCGGTTGTTCAAAATTCAATGGTAAGCAAACTCTATTATTGCTTATTTCTATAAACAATAAGTGATCAATATATGTAGTGTTATGATATTTATATTCTTGGATTTTTGTTTTTTATATAAGGGATTGACATACAATGCGATCGTCGGGTGCAATACGCCCCTTGTAATATAGTCCAGGTTTAGCGTTGATTTATAAGGTATTGATATATTATAAGAAATTCGTATTGTATATTAATATTGGTTCTATTTATGGTATCGTATTAATACGATATTATTCCAAATAATAATTATAATGTATTTTGACAATTTATGTTATATTTTATATTTATTAAATAGCACGTTATATGGTAAGTGTAATATATTCAATATATCTATTTTATGTTTTAATAGTATTTTATGGTAAAACTTCTTTAATAGTTAATATAATATTAATAATTGAAATATGAACGTTACATTAAAATAAAACAATAATAATAAATAATAATCATAACAAATAATAAACATTAATAATCATATATTAGAGGAAAATCGTGAAGTCTCATAAATGAGACGATTTTCCAATATTATTAAATGTTAATTAATAAATGTTTTAATTATCGTATTTATTTAATCCAATGTCCAAAGAGGGGTTATGACAATGTGTCACCTTTCATCCTCTGAGATTGGATATGCTCATCTAGCATAGAAGAACTCTTATTGAACTTTTCCAGTTTTCCATTAGCTTCAGTGAGCTCTCTGGTAAGATCTTCATTGTGTTTTGTCGGAGTCTCTCTTAGAGATGTTGCCATTTCTAGATCTAGCTGCAAAGCCTCCTTCTCTTCTTTCTCTTCATGCCAATGCTCATGCAAAGTTGCATTCTCTTATTTGATCTTAACAATCTCATGATCTCTTTCTTTGATTAGGTCTTCAGCTGCCCTTCTTGCTTCAAGCTCTTGGCTCATGCGGATGGTTAGGGCTTCTAACTCTCTTCTCAGATTTAGCTTTTCACCGTTCAGTTTTTCAACTTCTTCAGCTAATGCATTAATGTTAGCCTCATCTGAAGAACTATTATCAGATATCTCCAATAGTTGTTCAATCAGCTCTCTCCTTTTGACTTGTGAAGCTTTAAATCTGACCCTTAGGGTTTCCAGCTCTTCCTTGGTAGCATCAAGCACTCTAGCCATCTCTAAATAACTCATATCCCCCATAGTGGCTTTAGGGTTTCCTTCCAAGCGATTAAGCCTTAAGGAAGTTTGGCTTTGATACCAATTGATAGACTTATAAAGCACTGGCGAGGGTGAATCAGTGACAGCAAAAAAAATACCACTTTAAACACAAACCGGTAAAGATACTTAACCAGTTTACTCAATACTATGCATGAAATCCAAAATGATGTTAAAGCATCCACAACAAGTAAAACATCCACCATAACACAAGTGTTTATACGTGCAAAACCCAACTGGGAAAAACCACGGTGAGATGGGACTCACAAGTTAACTATTTGCAGTAATAGGTAACTGACTGGTTAAGGTCTACAAAAGTGCCCTGCTAGGAGCGAATCCTATTAAAGATCCCAAAACTCTGTTAGAAGCTATACCCTGTTAATAGTAGTTCCCTGTTAGGAGTAACCTTGGTAGAGGATTTTAAACCCAAATTAATGGATCACCTTGTTAGAGCATTTGTACAATGAAGCTTGTTAGAGCTTACCTGATTAGGGGATTTAACTATTGTAGTGATTAGAAAACAACATGTGGTGTGATCTAGAAGTAGCACAACTTGCTTGAATAGATCATCTTCTGCTCACTCAAAACTGCATCACCGACATACTCTGCAACGCCTTCAACAACTTAACACTTCTATCTCGCATCATGAAAAATATAGTTCATCATAATGTCATTATATAGACATTAGATTTCATGTCGGCTCAGGAATCATATCACAATATCCTAGGTGCAGTGTATCTGGACAATCTAACATAACTCATCACAGATTGCCACCAAATCTGTCGGTTAGGGATACCTCATCACGATCGGTGATAACTCATCACACAATCAGTGAAACCGGTTGGAACACCAATACAGGTTAAGAGTTAACCTCTTCCAACTCATAGACCGATTGTCATCCATTTGCTTCTTTGATGATCTCCACTAAATCTCCATAATGGTGTCAAGCCATTCCTGTATATATCAATTGTCTACATATACCGGTTAGACACCCTCTAAACCATTTGAACTTAACTATACATATAATACCGGTTTTGCAATAAAAAGACTTAGGAGTAATACTGGTTTGTCTTAACTACGATGACTATGACAATGTGAACATATGTGTGTGTATACATGTGCCATCAATGACAACACATGAAATCATCCATTACAATCATCATCAAGCCAACAGTGTCTGGATTGGTAAACTCACTTTACCCAACCTCATAGACAAAAGATCAAACATATAATTCCTTGTCAAGCTACAGAGCCAAGTTGGTCACTCATCCTTTACTAAAATATCCAATTGTATGCCATGAGATCAAGTGTTCAAATCAGATATTTTTCAAAAATCTAGTTTGGTCGTACCTCCTATTATACTTCATTCAAGACATACTTTTGTCATACAAAGACCAACCTAAGATTGAAAATGGCCATTTTAGAAGTTTAAAGAGCATTTTAGATACACTGACAGTGTCAACTTTTGAGTAAGAAATCCTTTTTGATGGAATTTCAATTTGCCAATATCACTATCAATAAACTTGTATTAAGATGCATAACCAATGGAGCCTGAAATTTTCTTATCCATATATTGTAATTTTCCACATAACATCTTTTCAATCTATGAACCAATGTCACCCAAATGTGTTGTAAGACTTTGTGTGAACACAAATATTAACTATCTAGTTCACCTCCTAGATCATATTCACACTTGCTAATTAAATTTTACTTCGAGTACAAATAGAATAGTTATCACTTTATGTCTCATATCATAAGATTAAGACACTTGTTATCATAATCTTATGTTATCCTATGTCTCATCTTTGCCTATATAACCAAAGGGGTTCTCATTGTAATCTTAATCAAATCATCATACCATTCTATTTACATTCTTTGATAGATATACAGTTTATTCTTGTCATATTGATATTTTAAGTACATTGTGCTTTCTATTAGGCTTCTAGATCTTAGGACAATAGCCAAATCTTACAAAATATCAAAGTTTGTTGAGTGCCTTTGTTTAGTCTTTTAGGAGTTCTAAGATTGCAGATCTTGGTAGATCTTGACAAGTTGAGCATGTTCTTCTCTTGCATCAAATGATGACATGGAGAATCAAAAACACTTTGCCTATATAACCGAAGGGGTTCTCATTGTAATCTTAATCAAATCATCATACCATTTTATATACATTCTTTGATAGATATATAGTTTATTCTTGTCATATTGATATTCTGAGTACATTGTGCTTTCCATTAGGCTTCTAGATCTTAAGACAATAGCCAAATCTTACAAAATAGAAAAGTTTGTTGAGTGCCTTTGGTTAGTCTTTTAGGAGTTCTAAGATTGCCAAGCTTGGTAGATCTTGACAAGTTGAGCATGTTCTTCTCTGGTATCAAATGATGACATGGAGAATCAAAAACACTTTGCCTATATAACCAAAGGGGTTCTCTTTGTAATCTTAATCAAAGCACCATACCATTCTATTTACATTCTTTGATAGATATATAGTTTATTCTTGTCATATTGATATTCTGAGTACATTGTGCTTTCCATTAGGCTTCTAGATCTTAGGACAATAGCCAAATCTTACAAAATATCAAAGTTTGTTGAGTGCCTTTGGTTAGTCTTTTAGGAGTTCTAAGATTGCCGATCTTGGTACATCTTGAAAAGTTGAGTGTGTTCTTCTCTTGCATTAAATGATGACATGGAGAATCAAAAACACTTGATAGAAATACCAAATTCAAGGGGTGTTTCTCTTTGTTTCTTTGTATTACATGTTCACATTGGAGCATGTTGGTGGAAAATTAGAAATCTAATCTCACCATTTGTTGATGTGTGTTACAGTCACCAACACAGAATAAAATACCAAGTATTTTATCCTCTCTTGAACAAGGAAACCTCAAATGCTAAACAATGTGATCAAATAAGGCCATCCCAGGGTTTACAAATGTTATATCTTGACAATGAAATGGATAGACTCAGTGAATGATGTGATTTGTTGTTATCACAAAGGGACTTATGCTTTGTTAGAACTTGAATACTAAACTGACTTGAACTTCGAATAAAAGACAAAAAGGGATAAGGGTTAGAGAAATCTAAGCTAAAAACCTAAGGACAATGATGATGATGGAAAGTGCTTAGACAAATTCCTTATGGAACTACTTTCTACTTAACCAGAGATAACTCACAACACCCTAGAAAAGTGCAATCTTCTAAGGTAGCGAAAGATTTTCATATTGCAAACATCCATCCAAATACCCAATGCTAGCGCAATCCAAATGAATATCCACAATCAAACTTGCCAAAATGAGGTTCAAACTAACCATACACTGCAATTAGCAATCAACAAAGTACAAATGGTATGAACCAAGGAATTCATCACATTTCTCCATTAAAATCAATGAACTTTAACTAGATATTGGGAAGTAGAAACCATGCAAAATGTTGAAACAACACACAAAGATCCACCATATCTACAATGAAAATTATGTATCAATTTCGACATAGTCTTGGCAACAATTTCTAATCTCCTCTTACTACTACTCTATTCACTTCCTAATGCTATCAAGTATTAACCTTTACAAACGAAAGGCAAATCCTTTTATAGACTTTCCACTATAAATGAAGGGCCCAAATTGATTTTAAACCAATGGCCAAGATAATTCTATGAAACCCTAAAGTGAGGTAGTTATAACTACCACCTTCATACATTTAATGTCATCCAAAGAGAAAAGTACAAGTCCTTGAATATATATCCTTTTGAGGAAAAGGAACGATGAAAATTAGCATAGCCTTAATAGCACAATTTACAAGAAGTAGATGATGACATTTCATCCCAATGCATACACATGTCCACCCCTTCTCCTTTGGATGAGTCAAGTTCAATGAATCCAAACATGTTGACCTCGATTTGTTTGATTGGTTGGAGATGAGTGGGTGCCACATCGGCTTGCATGTTTCTCGAAGTGTTCTTTCATTGCATCTAGCCCCTTTGTTTCAACTCCACTTTTATTTCATCATAGATAAGTCTCTGCATCTACAACAATATCTATTGATACTCAACATATATCCAGTCTTTTGACTGATTGTGATGGTTCATATTCCCAAATTGCATCATCTCCATCATGCCTTGCATCTCCAATGGATGAGTTTCTAACTTTGATTAACTCTTTTGAAACTTCAAAATGTTCTCCTTTGATCTTTCCTTTTGCATTTCATCTTTGAAAACATTTGTGGTGTCTTGCGTTTCATATCGTTCTTGTTAGAGCAATCCACTTCCTCGATTGTTTGGACCTTGACCTCTTCAAGCTGTTGTATCTTTCTCCATCGTTCACCATCATTCCTTCATCAATGACTTGGACCTTGATTTCTTATTGTAATTGAGATATCCTTTCCATCATCTTCCTTGCCTTGTTCGTCATTAGTGCCTGTCTTGAAACACCTCCTTGTCCATCCTCCATTCATTTCCACACCTCATTCCTGAAATGAAAAAACAGCTTGAATCATGATGGTGAATTAAACCCTATGTTAAGCTTGGAACTTCACAAGAAAGTCAAGATAAGGAAATGAAATTTCAAGTCTTGCAGCCTAAATTATCTTGAAAAATTGAAATTTTAATCATGACAAATCGTTTCAATTGTTTAATTGTGAAAACAAACCATTCCATGCTTTTAATCTTCACCCTTTGCACAAAATTTCCAGAATTTTGAAGCTTAAGGACTTCTGGTTTTACCATCAGTAGTTCTGGAAATACTTTAAGAGTTCTGGAAATGAGGTTACAGGTCTGGAAAATACTCAGTTCAGTGAGGAAATTGCTCAAATCTGGGTATAAATGACTTAAAATTGCTTTCTTTATCCTTCAATATCAAACTCTTATTGTTTTGATTCTCAACCACACTCTTTCTTTCCTTATTTTTACTTGGGCCAAAGTCTGATTTGTTTTACACCAGTCACAGCTATCTTTGGAATTCACCTTCTGTGTTGTGGATTATTCCTTTAATCTGCTTGGAACTAGATTGCAAAATGGCTTGTTTTCTTTCTTAAATCACCTCCTCAAGGTCCTCAATGACTAAGCTGGTATCTTCTTCTTCTTTCCATCAATATTTGTCTTTAAAATTGATTTTCCTTACATAAACTCGCCCTACCTCTGCTGTGGACTTCACTTCTTTTCTGCTACAATTCGCATTTGTCTGCTGTGAGTTGATTTGAGTTGCATTACAAAATGATTATTTGATCCTTCTTTATATGTGTTTTATGTAACAATCCTTTCTCCTTGATAAACATCGGTCAGGTAAGGAATTTTATGTTTTCTTCACATTGCAAATAGTCTCTTATTCTAAGTCGGGTTCCTTGTTGTTTCCAACAATTTGATGTTTGCATCATTTTCATCTTGCCCACTTGTTTCTACCATACGCTAAGTCAGTCACCTTTGTTGCACTTGCATTGCATACTAACTCCACTCGTTTCTACCATATTGTTGGAATTAACAGAGGAATTTCTTCTGGGTGTTGCTGAGGACGAAAAGCCTCTCCAATCTGCTGGTATTGGTGGTGAGAGATCCACTCTAGCTGAAACTGGTATTTTCATTTAGGAAATACATTGAGTTTCGAAGAATTTTGGTGATTCGGGTTTTCAGAAAGATGAAATCTTCATGGATTTTAGATGGCTTTTTTGACCCATATATATGGTAAATTTTCTACAGTGCTTATTGCGTCGTTTTTTGGTGTGTTTGATTCAGGTTTGCAGGGTTATGTTGCTGGTCAAACCCTTGGTTTAAAGCTGGGCATACACCTACAATCTTGACACCCTGGTTGGTGGGTTGATCCCATGTTTATGTGTATTGCTTCAAACAATTGCGCCATGTTGAGCAATCAGTTTCAATGAGATTTTATGAGGTTTTCAGTTAAGTTTGGATCTCTAGATAAAATCACCCCTCAAGGGGGGCCGCCCAAGGTATAGATGTACTCTTTGGAGTATAGACTGTGTTTGGAGCCTTTGGATGTTACTTATCTTAATATTGACTTGCAGGTTACTATTGCTTTAGAGACCCCTCAAGACAGACTTTTCAACCTGTTGGATGAAGATTCAACCATTGTCTATACAAAAAATAGTTAAAAACACTCCCCTATGATCTGAGGAAAGTTGAGAAGTTTGTCAATGACTATAAGGAGTTCCACAAAGACTACATAAAAGTACATAATTACGTTACTTCTGGATAGGTAGCATATATTGATCAGCCTAATGATCTTGATGTTATACACCAGAACAGTGACAGAATGGGTGACAGCAGTAAGAGTTCATCTCTTCCTATTCGTGCCTTGGAGTTTGATATGTACGTGGAAAGTCATAATATAAGATGATGCTGGAATTGAACTATTTCTTTAATATGACTATAGTTCTTGGATTTGTAATTGTGATTTTGATGACTGGGATCTCCCCAAATGGTTCCACTCTTTGTTGAGGTAGTTGGTCTAGTCTGTTTGACACACCTTATATTGTAACCTGTCTTTCTGAGTAATCTAATGATTAATCATTAATTATTTTATTTAAATTATGTATCGAACAAATGAACCCAATCAGAGTCACAAAATTATTTCATATGTTTATGCAATCTTGTTGCATATAATAAGAATTCCAAAATCAGCAGTTGAAAGTGTAAATAGGTACTCAAAGATAACAAAGCAAAATTCGTGTAAGTGCAGAATTGCTGGCAGCATTTTATCTTTGACTCAAATGGAAGGTTAAAGAAGTCAAGCAGATACCTTGAAAATAACCGTAAAATTTCTGAATGTAGTCTTGAAGTTGAATATGCATATACCCTGAAATTTGTCTCCACAACCACAAACCCCTAGTAATCAACGTTAGTGAAATATGGATTAGTTAGAGAGCCTATGCTATAAAATATGCTAGTCAGCAACAGCTAGAATATCAAAAACAATATAAAACTAGATAGCGCAATTTACTTTAACAGAAAATTTAGTTAGCATTTTAATTTGTCACTTTCACAACACAAAATGAAAAAATGTATGAGGAAATCCTATCTTCAAATTAGTAGGGGAAACTCCCTGATTTAATATACTCCTAAAATCTAAAATAAACAAACTAGATTGCTACTTCTGCACATATTGTACAAATCAATTTCTGCTGATTTTGCCTGAAAGTAAAATGCTTGAAAACAATCTATAACCATTATTTGATTTGATCTCTGAGGCGGGAGCACCAGACTGAAAGTACTTTTTCTCACCATGAGTTTTTTTGTTTTGCATCTAAACAATAGTACTATCTATTGATTAACAAGGATCAACAGATTCATCTTAAAAAAAAGTTGGATTTGAACAAAGGAAATAAAAGCAATAAATGGAGTTTGCGACTGAAAACAAAACAATAACCCAAAAGTACACAAAACTATTCTGAAGGATAGAAGATAGATGCCACAAATAGCTGAACACAAATTTCTTACTTGATTATCATACCCAATCTAAAGCTTGATCGAAAAACACAAAACACCTTCATCATCAAATTATCAATTATGTGTCAAAATTTAAGTCCACAATAATCGATTTCAGTAGAATCGCAGATTTTCATATCAAAGTCCAAAAATGCCAATTTGCCAAATGTTTATAATTTGTCAATCAATTTTTATTTTTACTGTAAAATTTTAACTAATAATTATTCTTATATAAAATATATATATATATATATATATATATATATATATAAGCGGCGAATAAGCTAGAATAAGCATGGAAGGAGAGGTGGGAACCATAGAGCTGTTGGGAATTCTAGTTGGTAAATTCATTGGGGAATTATAGATATGGCATCTACCGGAACTTTGCCCTTCACCCTGCACACAAGTTGGGTGCCAATATAACCCCCCACACATCCCCACACACACCCCGTGTTGAACACATTTTAGGACTAAGAGGGGGGGTGAATCAGTCTGAATCTTTAAAAAAACTTCATGTAAACTTCAAACACAATCAACTTATTCTTAAATTTATCATCAACAATGAAAAATCAGACTACAAAACACAATGCACAAGATAACACCATATTTACGTGGAAAACCCTAAACAGGGAAAAACCATGGTGAGAGTCATCTCACAATATATATGAAATCATTACAAATCTGTTTTAGGCAACTACTACCAAGGAAGCACATTACCACCTCGAAAACTTGCAAGCTAAGATGCACTATCCCAAGGCAAGATAGAAAAAGACTTGCAAGCTGGAGCTCACTGCTCCAAAGCAATATATAGAGGACTTGCAGGCCAAAGCTCACTGCTCCGGGGAAAGATATATTTCAACAAACCTTTGAAACAGCAAAACAAGGCCTTTCTCCAATTGTGAAGTTGTCCTTGAACCTTTGGTACAAACAACAAACTCCAACAACAATAACCACCACATTCACTGTCTTCAAATCACAATACCCTACAAACGATATGATCGTGAAAGCACTGGCATATGAAACACTTCGCTCATTACTCCATTGTCTATACCACTACTCAATACTCCTCACACCTCTCTATGTCGCACTAATCTGATGGTGTGTGTGTGTGTGTATATATACATCATCTTTATTACAACATCGATTAGGTCGGCCAAAACAAGGGTCAAGCATAGGTCCTATTAAGTTGGCCACCAAACACAATTGTGGTGAATATGGTCCAATCCTGGAGATACAAAGGACCAAAATACATCATATTACACTTCTTTAAGCAGCTTCAAACAATATACATGCGAACGCACATCATCCAAGGTCGACAACAAGGTAACGTGTCGATATACAATGTAGCACAAAACTAATCGGCCCAAAATACATCATCCAAATGAAATAACTCAATGCAGGTACCCATGAGCCATAGGTAGGACCCAAACACAACTCAACAACCTCTCCAACGTCAATACATATCTTTAGGACTATAATGGTGAAAAATTAGGGTTTCCAAAATTAGGCATATGAAAACCGCTAATTTTTACTTAGGGAGCATTACATTAAAAGAGGGGAGAAAAACCCAATGGATCTAGCCACAAATCAACAAGGATAAGGGTTGGGGATTCTATTGGATTTACTGAGGTTGTAATTGATTGGCCTCTTTAAAGTTTAATTATAAAAGTGTTGAAACTAGGGTAAATGTGTTGGAATTGATGTAAAAATGCATAAACAGTGAGCTACAGTCGTTGGATCGAGCCACAAACCTGGATCTGAAGATTGTAAGAGTATTAACACTTGTTCCCAAAAGGAGCTCCTAATTTGTCGAGACCATAGCGACAGTTGCTCTAGTTCTCTGCACTTGGGCACTCCAATGGGGGATTGATTCATCACTGTAAATAAAGCCAATTCTGAAGATTGCAGCTCCATACCCGTTCATGTGCATAGCAGAGAAGGGAAATAGGTTGGGAATAGGGGTTTGCCTAAGTCAAACCCTAGTTTAAGAATTAACCTTGAAATAGAAATGAATATATGATTGAATTGCAGTAATGGAAATGTTCTCCTTTTGAGGGAGATGTTGAATAATGACTGAAACACAAATGCTATACCTACTTGAGAAGTTTGGATTGTCTCCACACGGAATTAGGGTTTCATGAAGTTTTCAATAACATAGAACATGAAAGTCAACTCCGATGCTTGAATCTTGACCTTATCTCTACTCCAATGCTTGAAAGAAGACTGATTTCTTTCTCACTTGCTAGAATGCTTGAATTAATGCATGTGTATGCTCAATTGAATTGAATGTATATCAAAATGAGAGGGGTAGACCTCCTTTTATACTTGCCCATCGAAAATCAGCTTAATTTTCCGACATGAGCTAACATGGTGTCAGGATTCTTGCCCAAATCTTGTGACCATTAAGGGGCCCAAAAATGGGTCCTAATTGGGAGAACGAGGGCGCTGGGTGCTTTGGTCCTCACCAATCAGGCACCAGAAATAAAGGGTAAAATGAAGTGCAAGTTCAAAAATATGGCAAATATGCATGGTATGAGCATAATCAAGTCTCTGATTAGGCCTCGGGACACGAATGTCAAGGTGAGGACCCAAATGAGGACAAAATTTTAAGGGAGTACAATTTAGCATGCTACAAGGACAAGCACAAGCCAAAAAACAAACAACCACAATTACCTAGAGACACAACATCAGACACAATGCAGCACCAAACTGAACATCCAACACCATGCGAAACACTTAAAGACATTCATAAAACATCTAACAACACATCCAAATACTTCTTTTTCACTATCACATTGATACTTGTGGTGCAATATAACAGATACAAAACACCTCATCACCAGACTACCAAGAAGCAAAGTCCTAAACAAAACATCAATAAACCTTCTTGTGGAACACTTCAACACTTGAAACTGGAACTAAGACAACACGCAAACATTAGAAACATGTCCTCCAAATCGCAGCACCTGAAACATCAAAGCGGAAGAATGCAGAGCATTTCCCAAACCAGTCAAATCAACTTCTGATAGACAGCCAAACTGTCAACAAACAATCATCACAATCCACTTCAGCTGCAACACCAAGGACCAAAAAAGATAGTAAGGTCCAAAGAACACAAAAATTAAGTCTAAATCCGCATGACCAAATTCACAACAGCGGAGGAATGTGCATCATTCTTCCAACCAAACATTAAATACTCTTTCTTGTATATCAAAACTCACCAAATTGCAAAACCTTTCGGAAACATCATTGACCATACAAAGAGTATCAAGACCAATAAGAGCACATCCTCAACCATAATCCTCAATCTTTACCCAAAAGATATCTTCATTATACCAATACAATAACTTCACCAATAGCAAAACAATAGCCTAGACAATGTGAAGAGCACAAGGTTATACTAAGAGGTGGGAGGGTGAATCAATATAACAACAAATTTTACCAATTTAAACTTTATCAATCACAATAACATTATTCGCTAACTTTTAAAAATCATGCACATAAGAAGAACACAATATTTACGTGGAAACACTCATAGGAAAAACCACGGCAATTTAATGCTTTTATATATTTCTTATTTTACAATGTTTGTAGGCACCAACCTAGTAGAGGCATCAACCCCTAACTTAGTTTGTGAGCACCAACTCCCACTTCTGAACTTGTAGGCACCAACCTAGTAGAGGCACCAGCCCCTAATTCAATTTGTGAGCATCAACGCACTAGAAGCACCGGCTCCCAATATGAGGTGCCAACCTCACCAATATGAATTTCCACCTTGACAATGTTGCTATCTCAACGGATGATGGATTCACAATATAGCATAACTCTCTTCCACAAGACTGCCATATTATCTTCCACAAATCAGTTATGATCTCTAAATCTGTCATAATTTCTTCTTAAAAATCTGCTATGAGCTCCTCATACTCTTCTAATTAAATCTGAAATAATGTTAACATACTCTTCTTCACTAAGCCTGCAATCTATCTTCTTATCAATGGCTTTTGGTGCATATATTTTGTTGTCCTTGAAAACACACACAACACACACTTACCATACTTCATTTACTATCTATATTTATAGGACTCATCCTTATACCTCTTCATTGAAAAGAGAGACCTCTTTTAAAACATAATCCTTCAAATCGCACCTCTTGAAAGTGTTTGTTCAATATACTAATAAGTGCATTGTTTGTAATGTTTGCCATAACTAACAAGTGTTTTGTTTCGTCTAAGTGCTCCAAAATACAAGTCGAACTCTAATATTGCCCATGAGAATTCACCAAGCATATTTATCATTTGCCTTTTAATAATATGATTAAAGTCACTGCCTTAATTCTTTCATCTCAGACAATGCATTTTCATTTATTACTAATAAATAACATGATTATTGTCCATTGCTCATCGCATTTAGTTATAGTGTTTATTTTACGGTTGACTTTTTTGAATCTGATCCACACCATAATTAATATATTAATTTGCAGATCATACTTGTTGCCTTTTATTATGTCTGTTATACTAAGTCACTTCTAATCTTCTAGTCGACTAGCATATAGTAAACTAATTTATTAATCATGACATATATGAATTTCTTCTCTAATACAGGTTGCTTCTTTAAAATCATAATCTTTATCTTGGTTACCGCTGATCAATATTAATGCTCACCAGTTCTTTGCCTTACTTCATAAAAGTCACATCACATTGTTTGATCACCATTGTTATCTTGATATGCTCTAGTCGTTGTTGATGACCATTGCTTGAGAATAGATAATACTAATCGCTTTAGAATAGATAATACTGATCACCGTTGTTATCTTGATACGCTCTAGTTGTTGTTCATAAGCATTGCTTGAGAATAGATAATACTAATCACTTGAGAATAGATAATACTGATCACCGTTGTTATCTTGCACATCATAGCTTAATGTAGTTACTGACTTTAATTACGAATAAGTTTGTTTACTCCCTACAGTGGGTTCTCAGACTACCAGAAGTAAACAAAAAATAACAGGTACATGAACAATAACAACACATATATTCCACAAAACAATTGTGGTAGAAAGATAAAACATTTAAATGAATACAACAATAGTGATCCCATTCCCGATACAATATGATATATATATACCAACCGACGGTTGGCCGAGATACCAACCATCGGCATCTACCAACTAACCCCTATGAGAACATTACATTACCAATTATTAAAACTAACATAACAAAGTATTATTTAATGCGGCATTTTGCCGTCTACATCAATCCCCCCAAACAAAATGAAGTTGTCTTCCAGACAACTACTAATAAAATGGGGCTATCAAATACAACATAACTAAGAACTGGGAGGGTGAGAAGACATCCCTGGAGTAGTGGACGCTGACAGCTGCTGTTGGAGGTACTATAGTTACTCCATATGGAGTCTTAGGTCACACTTGGTGACAAGTTGGCGTTCCCGAGCAATCTTCACCATATAAACCGCTTCCATCATGTCCTCCTCGTTCTGCTCTAGTTGTGTTGTTAATACAGCTAGAAGATCCTCCAACTCTCCCACCCTGGTACTCTACCCGGCTAAAAGTGTCTTTTGTTGTTGTACCTCCTCTAGGGCAGCTCGCAATTTTTGCTCGGTCACTGTGAGTTCAGCCTAAAGGGCCAACTCCTTCCTGACGCCCACGACCTCTTCCGTGGCAGCCTCTTTCTCTACCTCAGCCCTACGCATCTGATAAAAAGTCTCCCTGAAGGAGCTCTCCATGCCCTGCAGTGTAGGCCCAAGTCTTCCCCACCCCTCCATGGCATGCATTTGTCACCAAGTCCCCACTATCTCCTTAGTCTCTGAAGCTGGCCAACCACGTTGTATAAAGTGTCATGCAAACTCCTCCTGACATTCGCCCTTGATGAAGGCAAGGAGTCTCTCTGCCTCAGGTACCGAGCCCACATCGACCTATCTGGGTAGGTCTGCAATCACACGAGTAACATTAGTCAACCCATCCAACTCAACCAAGAATCTGCGAATGGAGCCAAGTGCATCCTGTGGGTCAAGTTCCGACACCCGAATGTTGTTGTCCTCATGGTCTTCCTCTTGTCTACTCAACTTAGCACCCATCATCCCCATTTCTCCTACTTGGATGCTTTCATCCTCAATGTCAATAATCGTGTTATCCCTCTGACTCACATCCTTACTGTCATGCTACTCTACCTCTAGATGTACCTCTGCGGCCACCCCTTCCCATTCTTGTTGTCAATCTGCTCCAATATGACCCCCCTCAATTGTACGTGGTGAAGGAGGTGGAGGTGCGTTTGGTGCCATAGCGAATCTGCCCAACCAACTATCCAAGGAGGCATCCACATCTTTTCCTAGTCGATCACCTAGTACTATTTAAGTAGCTACAACTAGTACGATCTCGAAAGGTGCAACCAATATTGCAACTAATGCAGGGGATGCCATAGATGCATATACAATGTTGGTCACTAGTACTGAAATTGGTACGGGTACACTAGCCACTATAACTCCACTGGCTAGTACGGCACTGGGATGAACATGTTTACTCCCCCATGCAATGATTATGAGGGTGGCCTCCTCCAACCCCTCTAGTGTAGTGACTCTCACGATGGTCGCACGAGGTGATATCAAATGTGCTATCGAAAACAGTTGCATATGTGCAAACATGGCGCGGCTCCCACAACCTCTGCGTGTTGTAGGGACTCTTTGGTACGGTCCCCCTCCATGGCTGCTCACTCCCTTAGGCAACATCATCTCCACTCTCGGCAAGTATGTCCTCTAATTCCATGGCTTCACCTTCCAGTAGTCACGGTTCGCTCCCCTCTCTGTGTACGGCTACCCAAAAGTTATTGTCTTTACTATCACTCCTGGCCGATGCCACTTCGGTCGTATCCCTCTTCTTCTTCACCTGCACTTCCTCTTTTGCGTCGGCTTCTTCACTTGGCTCCGCATCCTACAAGTCCTGCCATTCCAAACATCTCTTCTTCATCGATCGGTCCTGCGCTGAAAGTGTATACATATGCATCCAATAGAACATAAGAGGTATATTGGATTCTACTCTGCTAAGGTACTAGTGTACGCACAGCATCTAGAAATAGTCTGATGGCATGGTGGCCCATGTAAAAGGTCTTATGCTCCAGCGTCAGAAATTCCTTAATCCTTTCTAAAAGCACAATGCCCAATCATAGACAATGCCCACTGTAATGACATTCATCAAGCGGATCATCCATACCATGATGTCTGAAGCTCTAGTTGCACCCATCGGCCTACTTTCGATTAGGTCCAGAAGGCATCTCCACTCAATTGTGGCAATGTAGCTTTTCTTCACACCTTGATTGTTTATGTTGCTCCACAGCCCCTTCCACTACTCATCTGTGAGATCACTCTGACACCAACTATAGCAATCCGCGCCTTTCCTCTTTCTTCATCTTGCCATCCAGTTTTGCTACCTTCACTCCTTTGGCTAGGATGCCAAATACTCTAGCAAACTCCCTCGGCTCATAGGAAACGGTGATTTTGTTTCCTTGAAACTTGATCACCGACAGATTATAGTGTCAGTCATATCATACCACCATCGTCTGCAACACAAGTTCGAAATCCATCAAGTTAAAGACTAGCATTTGAATGGCCTTATCCACAAGTGGTCCTCAGGGGCTTCCTACCACCATGCCGTCTATGCCAATGATGCTCTCAAATGTCAAACTCTCTACCATCACTTGCTCATCCTTCTACACTCGTGGCTGACATTTTCTAGTCTTACTACTACTAGCCATGTTTGAATTGAAACCCTTTTGTCCTTTATACACTGAGTGTTGATAGTTATGACCATTATTGTAACGGTCTCCTTTCATGCCCTGGCTTGGATTTCCTACACTTGTCCTTACCATTTTGAATTTTTGGTCGTACGGCTCTGGCTCTATCGCTTCTTCGTATGGTACTTGCTCTTCTATGACATATGGTTGTGCCTCCTTATATATGGATCTTTCCACTACCACGTACGAATTCTTCCACAAGTTCTTCATACTGGTTTCTTTCACAATTCCTTCATACGGATTTATTCCAAAATTCATTCGTATGGGTTCCTTCCCTCTTGTCGTATGGCCCTTGATAAATCCTTCGACACCTCCTCGTGTTTACTTCTTGCAATTCCATCCGTAAAGTGACCGCTCGTATGCATGATTTTGTCTATATGGTGTAGCCAGTCTCTCTTTCATGCACCCTCCATACATAATACAATGTATTCATGGCATGTACACACTATTATGTCTACAATCTTTGAATCCATACGATGTACAGTGTAGATTCGTCCATCAAAGATCTCTAAAACCGTACGACGTACGCCTTTAATCCCTGAACTCGTACGTCGTACTGTGTATCCTTCTCTCATGTCTTCAATCCCTGAACCCATATGTCGTATGATATATCCTTCTCTTCCTTTAAACTTTTCCAAATCCGTAGGCGTACGGTATGTCTTCTATCCATGCAATGTAGTACTGTATCCATACAGTGTCTAGTTCCTCTAAAACAAGCGTTGTATGAAACCAATCTGTACGATGGGTGGTCCTCTTCTTGACTTGTGAATTCGTATGCTTGCCACTACGTTCCAGGTTTCACCTCTTCCTTCTTCGGTTTTGGGGCTAAATGGCCATTTCGTGAAATTTTATAACCCTTGGATGCCAAGGTTAGGGTTACATGATGCATCAATTTTCTATAGAATGCTTTTTACATTTTATTTTATTTTATTTTTCCTTTCTCAACTTTATTATTCCCTTCATTTGTTTTAATTTTTTAATGAAATCTAACCCTTTCCTTTTCATGTTTACAACCACCCTTATTTTTTCTAACTTTAATATTTTCCTTAGAAAAAAAAAATTCCAAACTTTACCTCTGTCGGAGTATTTAAATATGATTTTTCATACCTTCAACATTCTCCGATAGCTTTCAGCTTTTAATCCCTTTTAGGTGCTTTTTCCATGTGCTTTTGTTTGTACCGCCACCTCTATCTTTGCAGTTGTTTTTTTCAACTTGGGCAATTTAATTTTTCTTGCAAGTCTTTCTGTCGCCCTTTTTGGCTTTGCCAACTTGCTCCCTTCCCGCCTTTTCTTTTTGTTAGACCTTTTTGTGTTATTATTAGCCTCCATTTCCCGTTTTGTTCCGTGAGGTCCTTCTTGTGGTCTCATCCATACCTCAGACGAGTACCTCCACCAGCATGTCCCGGGAGGCTTTTTGTAGCACTCATTCTCGCAACAAGTACCAAGGTATTACAAGTTGAAAATTTTATCGAGTAGGGGTGCTGACCCTATCCCCTTGTATCTTCCATCCATGTACCGGCCTCTTTACTGCTAGTACCACGTTACTTCTTCTCCACCAACCTTCAAAGGTTCTACTGGATTAGGTATCACCCTCCAAAGTGAGTTCAAGATAGGTAGGGGTGGGGGCTCCTTCCCATTCACTACACACCACCTGATCAATTCTTCATTATGTCCATCCCTCTCGGCAATGAACATATCATCGGCTTTCATGATCATCTTCAAACATGGCCCCAGGGTTTTATCGTACTCCTCCAAGTCAATTTCCTCCTCTAGGATCGAGTGGCTCCTTTTCTTTTCCAACCTCCTCTTCCTTTTGTCATGCCTCAACCTCTTCATCAATATCGTAGGCCATGTACCCTTGGCAGGTCCCTTCATACGGAGCCTTTTGCATCCAATGCCCATCGTAGCTCACCCACAAGGCAGGGGTATCGGAATATGCATTTGTAAGATGTTTGTGAATGCATGGTACTGCAATACCCACAGTGTGCTTCGACACCAACCTTTCCTCCAAGAAGGTTATCGAATCAACCCAATTTTCATCTAGTCGATAAGGTTGCTCCTGAACCATCAAGTCTTTTTCGAGCACCTCATTCCTCCTGATTGTCCAGTCACCGCGAGTTGCGTAGCCCAGCATGTTGATTCCAATCAAAGGATTCTCCCTTTGCTTATACATCTTCAGCTTCGATCCATTCATGAGGTCTCTTATTGGATTATCGTCCAAGGTTGACAGCTTTACCAAGCCATTCTGACCAACCACCCTTACTTTATAGGGTCCCAAGCAACGGCTTCAAAACTTCCCAGGCTTCAATTGGTTGTTGTGCCAGAATTTCCTCCGATGCTGGCAACCTCCGTCACCCATTGTGTCAGTACTCGTCACTATCTGCCTCCCCCAAACAGTTTTCCACTGCCACCTGCAAGCTAGGTACA
This sequence comes from Cryptomeria japonica, assembly GCF_030272615.1. NCBI lineage: Eukaryota > Viridiplantae > Streptophyta > Pinopsida > Cupressales > Cupressaceae > Cryptomeria > Cryptomeria japonica. The sequence goes on along the minus strand of NC_081414.1, from coordinate 796,292,236 downwards.
TTATATTCTGCTAGAACTACTGCTTGCTATCCATACATAAGCTTGAACGGGGTATGCCCCGTTGTCACCTTGTAGGTCGTACAGTATGCCCAGAGTACCACCGGAAGCTTCTCCCCCCAGTCTTCTTCTTCTACTCCACAAGATTTGTATATTATCTACACCAGGACTTACTTTGTTGATTGGGCCTACCCATAGGCTCGAGGGTAGTACAGACTTGACAAGTTATGGAAGATCTTGAAGTCGTCATTGCCCGAATTTCATGGTTTACAAAGTGCACCCCTTGGTCACTTGCAATTTGTATAGGGATGCCAAACTATGTCACAATTTGTTCGTACAAAAACCTCATTGTGCTAATGGCAGTGTTGTCTAGTAGAGATCTTGCCTCTACCCATTTCATGAGATACTCCATCGCCACGACAATGTATCAGCACCGATGCATACTACTTGCCTTCAATGGCCCTACAAAGTCCAGACCCCATCTTTCAAATAATTATTGTGGCTGTGACAAAAATAGGAGCATGAAGTCCCTCTTCAATGGTTTACCTGCCCTTTGGCAAGTGTCACATCCCAATACCCACTCTCAGGCATCATTATGTAGAGTCGGCTACCACAATCCTGCCAATAGCACCTTTCGTGTCGTGGCATCGGGTCCCATGTGTCCTCCAACCAACCCCTCATGAGATTCTTTCAATACCCCTGGAATTTCCTCTTGCATCGCACCTTCGTAGGACCTGATTGCGTCCCATTTTGTACAACAGCCCATTTATCAATTGGAAAGTTCTGCTCTTGAGTGCAACCTTCCTCGTCTCACTTGGTGACATATCCCTTGGGAATGTGGAGGTCGACAAATACTCTTTGATGCTCTCATGCCATGGTGTTAGTACCGCTATTTGGAAAAGGTGTGCATCCGGGAAGTCTTCATTTACTCTCTTCGTTGGCTCTCCCGACTTGATTCTCAACAACTAGTCCACAATCACATGGCTCTTCCCCGGCCATACTATAATGGTGAAAGTGAATTCCTAAAGTAACAACAACCACCTACTCACTCGCCCTTGAATGATTGGTGTATTCACCAAGCACACGAGGGCTTGATGGTCCACATAGAATGTGAATGGTGTCGCCGAGAGGTAGTGTCAAACTTCTGCACAGAGTACACCATGCCAAGTGCCTCCCTCTCGGTCATACCGTAGTTGCGTTCCCCTTTTGAGAGTAGGTGACTAGCAAAAAAATTGGATGATCCAATCCCTGCATCCCTACTTGTGCCATTGTACCACCAATTGCATAATTCGACACATCCACATGCACATGGAATTCTTTATACCAATCCAGGTACGCCAGGATCGATGCACTCACCAGCCTGGATTTGAGTTCATTGAACGCTTTTTCTTTCTCATCTCCCCATGTGAATGACTCCCCTTTCCTTGTCAGTATATCCAATGGGTAAGAAATGTGCACAAAGCCCTTGATAAACCTTTTGTAGTAGTCGACATGCCCCCAGAAGGACTTCACCCCTATGACATCTCCTGGGCTCTCCATCTTGACGATGACATTTATCTTATCCGAGTCAGTGTTCAATACTTCCCTACATACTATGTGACCGAGCAACATCCCTTGTGGCACCATAAATCTACACTTCTTAGGGTTTAGCACCAATCGTGCCCTCTGGCACCTTTCCATACATTCCTTTGGTGCAGTGAGGTGAATTTCCTATCTGCTGTATATTGACCAGTCATCCAAGAAAGCTTTAAAATTTCCCACAAACATTTTATCAAAAATATGTAGTATGATCCTCTGGAAGGTGGTTGGGGCATTGCACAGGCCAAATGGCATTTTGTCGTATGCATACACCCCATCATCCACCACGAACGTGATCTTCAACTTGTCCTCCTCCACTATACTTATCTGGTTGTACCCTAAGAAGCCATCCATAAAGGACTACATTTTGTGGCCTACCACCTCTTCTAGGATATTGTCAATGAACGGGATCAAGAAGGGGTCCTTGATCATCTTTGCATTGAGACACCTCAAATCCACACGAATCCTTATTTGATTGGCTTCCTTCTTCAAGGATATCACTACTGGCAAAACTCACTCGCTCGTTTCCACTTTAAAAATTATTCCTGCCACCAGCATCTTGTCAATTTCCTTGTTCACCTTGGCAGCATAATTTTTGTTCATCCGATACGGCCTCTTCCATACGTGTTGACCACCCGGTACAAGAGGGATTCGATATACGCATAGTTCCGAAGGGATCCCCTTCAGATCTTTCTAGACGAACACATCCTTGTACTCCATGAAAAATTTAAATGTCGTCGCCTTCAGTGCGGGGTTCCAATCATCTCCAACCAAAATAATCTTTGGGTTATCTTCGTCGCCAAGGTTCACATTCTTTACACTTAGTTCCTCATATTTTATTGCTTTGTCCCTTTCAAATCGGTGGGCTGGTGTGTCATTCACCTGTGCCACTCCCTCCCAGTATTCTTCATACTTCGAGGGAAAGCATCTCTCTCCATACCTTCACCAACCTCCTCGATCTCCCTGATCTCCAGCATGTTACAGTCAGGTCGAAGACCTCATAGTCCTCCATTTGCCAATGGAATAACCCATTAAGAGAGCTGATTTCATCCTCAAAATAGCCTTCCAGTTCCAACACCCCTTCGTCATTGGGTTCCATCTTCCTCTTTCCATCCTCAAATTCCCATTCATAGTCACTAGAGTTGTCAGAGTCTGAGTCCAAAGATGCCAACTCTTCACTTACGGCCTGATTCTTCAAATCGCTGACGTACTTCCACCCTTTGCTCTCGATGGAGTGTGTGTTCTTCTTCCACTTATAGTTCGCCTTGGCAATGATCAACCAAACCCTTCCAAGGAGGGCGTCCTATGCCTTCTTTTCTAGTGGGATGACCACGAAATCCAGGAGGAAGGGTTGAGAAGCAATAATGACCTGTTGTGCCATGAGCGTCTCGAGACATTGGATGTCATGTTGGTTGGCACCTACCAGCTGGAAGGTTGGCGACCAAAAATGTTGGCTTGCCGAGGCCCTTCCAGGTCTCTTCGGGCAGTACATTCACTCTCGAGCCTCCGTCGACGATGGTGTTGGTCAACTTCCATCCAATGATTTCCATTTCTACCACCACCGGCTTCCTTCCAACCCCTACTGTGAGTAGCATGGGATCACTAGCCAGGTTGCCAAGTGATTTCAATGTTGGTTTACAGCATTCCTGGTTAATTGGTTCAACCTCGACTACATTGTTGAGGGCTACCTTCAATTGTGGCATAGTTTGTAGAAGGTCTACAACCCGTACAAGTACGGTGGCTTGCAACATCTGCCTCACTGTAGATTTTTCGGACTCCGCTCGTAGTGGAGTACTAGCGGCTTCATGTGAGACCCTTCTTTCTTCTGCCATCTCCTGTTCCACATCCACTTTTGCCTCTCGAAGTCTTTCCTTCTCCGTACACGAATCTAGGTACATTGCCTTTTTTGTTTGGAGCTCGGTAATCTTCGATACTTCCTCGCCTGGCTCTTTTATGTCTAGCATGTTCACTCCTTTTTGTTTTGCGTAGTGTTGTGACGTTTTCACACATTGCCCCATTGCAAATGGGGACCCCCTTCTTTTTAGGCCCTCCCGGTTTTTTTGGCTTGCGTTTTTGTGGTCTTTTCGCAGCAGTTTCGTCAGTCTATCTACTTTGCAAGTGTTTGGGAGTCATATTGGTCAAGTATGCCTTTCGTTTGAGCAAATTCGGCTAAGCCTAGGGCTTGTTTTGTCTCGTTTTTGGGTTTATGCCTTTTATCCTAGATTTTAGGGGTTTCTGTTAGGGTTTTGGGAAAATTGAACATACGACTGGAATCAGGACCCTTCAAGGGACCTCCCAGTAAAATTTGAGCCCAAACGAAGCAACTTTCTATTTTTAGAAAGTCCCTATTTTTTAGGGATTTTTCCAAGTCCCAGAATGTCACCATTTTGCCAAAAATCAAACTTACTATTTTTAGTAATTTCTATTTTTTGTAGGTTTCTATTTATAGTAAGTCATTCATGCGTCCTGTTTTAGGCTCTAACTCTAACATTTTGGAAAGTTTCTATTTTGGGAAAGTCTATTTGTGGCAGGATCAGGCTAGCAGACAGCGAAGAATCAACATGCACAATCACTTCTAAATCTAGAAAGTTGAAAGCAGACAGGCAGGGGTCTAAAATGGCTAAGTATGAGAATCATCCCTGAAGTGGAAGGCACAAAATTGTTCTAAGTCTGGAAAATCCACCTTCAAAATCCCAAAGTGGCATCTCAGCACAGACAGTGGTCAAAATTTGGCTAAGTTTGGATCTCCTATCCCAGAAGAGGAAAGCAAGCATGATCATCCAAGTCCAGAAATTCACATCAATCCACCAATGTCATCCTGATCTGAAAATGGCCTGAAATTTGACTAAGTCTGGAAATTTGGAAGATCTTCCAAAATCCAAAATTTGCAATATGATTCCTATGGACCTGAAACCACTCTCAAACATCCTGAAAGTATATATGAAATATAACTTAAAGTATAAGTGGCATCTTTTCTTATACTTAAATGTTATATTTCATATATATCCCCTGACGAAGAGCCTGAAATAGTGGAAAAATCCATCTCTCCATGGACATCTCCAAAATGCGCCCAGGTATGGGCTAGGGCGCTAAAACCAAGAAGTAATTCACAAGTGCAATTTTCCGCCTCTCCATGGACATCTCCAAAATGCGCCCAGGTATGGGCTAGGGTGCTAAAACCAAGAAGTAATTCACTAGTGCAATTTTCCGCCTCTCCATGGACATCTCCGAAATGCGCCCAGGTCTGGTCTAGGGCGCTGAATCCATGAAGGCATTCACAAGTGGAAAATTCATGAATCCTTGGCGTGGTAAAATTTCACCTAAGCTAAAAAAAAAAATTGAAATTTTGCCTAAGACACGAAATCCAAGGAGTCAATGAGGAATAAAAGCAGAATTCCCCTCGAGCGAATTTTCAGTTATGCTATTTTTTCCCGGCCAAATATGGAAATTTTTATAGATTCCGAATCGGGATGAAATTCTTCATCCAATGAACCTGGCTCCTAAATTTTAGGAGGATCCCTAAAAAATAGGGATGTTGAAAAGGAGACATGGACAATTCACAAAACAATGAATTCCTTCCTCAGGAGGAATTTCCACCCCGACCTTGTGGAGGGCGCCAGAATGAACAGCGCACAAAGATATGAATTCCTTTATTCAGGAAGAATTGCACCCAAGAAGAAGAAATTCCAAGAAAGGTGAAAATTTGGCTAAGTGTCGGAAATTCCCTCCTTTAGGACAAAATTCCAGGAAAGGTAAAAAAAATTGACAAAGTGTTTGAAATTTCTTCCTTCAGGACATAGTTCTTGGAAATCATAAAATTTCTAAGGCAAGGAAGAAATACACCCAAGGATGAATTGAACATAAAATTTCTAAGGCAAGGAAGGAATCAAGGATGAACTGAACAAGAAATTTCCCCTCCAGGGAAAAAAATTTGAAAAATCCATGCTCGGGCATCAAATCACATCCAAATTTCAAAAGTTTTACAGATTTGGATTTGTAAGAGAATTTTCTCTCTCCTGGACCGTGGAACCCTAATTTGGAAATTTTCCTAAAAAATAGGAAATGTGCAGAATTGATTAAAAACCTTCTCTGAGCAAGGAAAGTTGAAGAGAATTCAAGAAAATTCTTCCTGAATCGAATTTTCCCTCTCCAACAATTCCAGATGTGCAGGAGCGGATATACGACGACGGGGTCCACTTGCATGGCGAGGATTTATTGAACACATTGCAGTAGAGTGGCGCATTCATTACCGGAAGATTTGACCAAATGGCAACCTGGTCATTGCATGTTGAATTTATGGTAGATTCCTTTTGCATGCAGTCGCCGCATGTGGAAATGATGGATCATTTATGACATAATGGGGTGCTTTTTGCATGGATGAATATTCAACGCATGTTGGACGAATTTGAAGGAGGTGGTGCATTTAATGCGCAGTGGATGCTATTTTGGGTACTTTTGAATTAATTGTATATGGGCATGATGGGTTATTAATTGGAGATTCCCACCTTGTTGCATCATGTGTGGAGAATCTTTTGGGCAAACCCTAATTAGGGTTTTGCATGTAGCCAGGGCTTGAAGCCTATATAAGGGGTGACCCCCCTCATTTGTAAGGGAGGGAGCTTTGTATGAAATTGTTGCGATAAGTTTTTTGAGAAAATAATAGTGAAACATTGTTCTCTGATGGTGTCCACTTCAATTATTTTTTCAAAGCTTGCATGGTTTCACCTTCCTCGCTTAGATTAGAAATAGTAAAGTGCTTTGATTTCAATGGAGAATGTAATGGTGTCTGATGAATTTCCATGGTTCATACTTTTTGCATCTTGCTGATTGTAAGTTGCAGTGTAAAGTTAGTCTGAGCCCCCTAAATTTGTGTTGAGTTCGATTGTGGATAGTCGTTTGGATTGCACCGTTTTTGGGTATTCAAATGTACTTTCTCGATTTGAAAATCCTCTAGCATCCCCAGAAGATTGAACCGGTTCTTGCGGAGTTGTAGTTGATCTTGGCGAAGCAAAGCTTGGTTTATTTGGAATTTGTCCACCAGAGCACTATTCATTGTTATCACTGCCCTTAGGAATAGATTTAGATCCTTCTGAACCCTTTCCCTTTTACTTTCAGTTCATTTTATTTCATTCGAAGCAGCAGCATCGCAGAATTGCCACATCCGATGATGGAGTTCCAGCCACAGCAAAGAAGTGAAAGAATGATGCACACGTAAGGCCCCTTGGATTACCAGCAATCACATCAGCCAACTGAGTCACATCCACGCATCGAAGGAACCTTGGAGTCAATTGTTTGAACTTCTTGCAATCTTAGCATGCAATCGTACTTTGATCAAGAGAGAGTGAAGTGACCGTTAGGCAACTTTATTCTATGTTCGACGCTGTCCTAAAAAACACGTCAACACGTAGTTTGCATCCTCATTGTTTCCTAGTCCACACCACTTACATAACAAACTCCCATTGTTGTTACTGCTCTGGCATTCACGAGCGAAGTGACCCCACTCATTGCATTTCCGACACTGGATCATGTGTCTCCCCTTCGCATCTTACTGGATTTGCTTCTCGATACGTTGTTGGTAGACCAGTTGTTCCCTCACCGATTGTTACAGTACCCTCCTGGCGAGGCATCCGAGTTTGTCGGTGGTTTAGGTGGTGCGGTTGGTGGGGTAGCATGTTCCCCTTGGGCGAAAGAGCACTTGTGTGTTCCTCGTTTTCAATTTGTACGGGTATTCCTTGATGGAATGGCCCAGTACCTGACAGATGTCACCGAATGATTTTTTGGTATGGCCTACCTTGCAATCGGTACACCATACTTCCTTGCTTTCCTTGACACTCTCCTTTTCTACCTTCAATTCCTTCATCATCCACAACATGTCTCTTTGAAGAGCTTGTACAGTTTTAGACTCAATGTCGCTATTTCCCGTACTATCATCATCGCTGATCCTTTTCTTCCTTTGGATGTTTTACTCACTCTCGGTGTCCATCCAGTTGTACGCTTCAGCATACAAGGGTCGAGGAACAACTTTCATCTTCCTCTTGAGAGATGGGACAAGTCCTTCCACAAACCACATCTTAATCCGTCAATCGGCTAGTGTTCCATCCTGTTCAACAATTCTTTGAGCCTACGATTGTAATCGCGTACACTCTCACTTTTCCCTTGGTATTATAGATTTTGGCTACAATCTCGTTGTTATCCCTCAGGAGTTTGAACTCCTCCTCAAATGCCTTCTTTAGTTCACTCAACTTGGCCTTGTACTTCGCATCTAGGCCTGTGTACCAATCAATGGCAACTCCCCGAAGGGTGGCAGGAAATGCCTTCAGCCAGTAATTGTGGTCATCTTGGCCACTCACCTCCCATATCATGATACATGTCTTACAATGTCGTACAGGGTCCTCCAATCCATCTCTTGTAAACTTTGGAAGTTTTTGCCTCTACGAGTTATTTTGATTATACAACATTATCCTTGCTTGGAAGGTACAGTGTGTCGCCTGGAAGGTACCGTGTGCATTCGACCAAATTAGACCGTCTTTCTCTTCGTGTTTCGGTGCCTTTCTTGCACTCTCGGCCACATGCAAGCTCTCTACGCACCCACCTTTTGCATCTTCCACACCTTGGTCACCTTCGTTTCTCTAGTCTCTTCTTCCTAGATTTTTCGGCTCAGGTCCTCCTATTCTTGATTGCTCCACCAAGGACAGATTTCCAATTCGGTATAGGATGGTTTCAAAGATCTTGGCAACCTCCGCTTCGAGGTTCAGCTCTTCTCCTTCGTCACATACTAACTGTACAAACAAACTACTCTCGGACTCGAATCTGAAATCTTCACTCGATGTCAAGTGTGCAGCCTAGTCGACGAGATCTTCCTTCGCTACGTCTGGAAGTGATAGGTTCCTGGCAACCTCTACCAACTGGTTTGTCATAACCCCTCTTTTGACATTAGGTTATTGTGATTAGCTAAATACGATAATTAAAACATTTATTAATTAACATTGAATAAGATTGGAAAATCGTCTCATTTATGAGACTTCACAATTTTCCTCTAAAGTGAGAGGGTTGTCATAACCCCACATTCTGGTGATGTAATCAATAATAGATTTTGTGATTCTTCATCATAATAATAAATTATCATTCATTATGTAATTAATAATATTAATAGTAATATTAATCATTCATTAATATAAAAATAATATTAATATTATAATAAGACTGTCATATCCCCTCCTTGATCGTTATATATATATATATATCTTAAATAAAGTGATTATTAGTAATTAATATGATAATTATGAAACCAAAGATTATTTGTAATGATTAAATATTATTATTTTTTAATTAATATATTTATTAATATTTATTATTAAACTTTATAGTTTTATCTTATAATATTACAGTTCTTCAACTAAGTGAAATTGGAGTACATAATTCATTCACTTAGTTATGGATGCAGAGAACGATAAGGATGTGGTCTTTATGCAATCCAATCTTCATCTATTTGTAATATCCCTTATATTCTGAGTATTTATCAGTGAATGATTATTCGAAAAATTAGTTATTTATTATTATTTAATTAATATTTATTTTAATAATAATATTCTTGAAATAGTCAAATAAAAATAAATTAATGTTATATGATTAATATCAGCCACCATACAGAATAAATTTGTATAAAGTTGATATCAACATCACCCAAACAAGCAGCGCCAAAGATAAGATTGGGATTCCTATTTGTTTATTTAATGGTTCATAAGGTATCTATAATGTCCCCATTTAAGACCTAAGGACAATAAGAATCAATATACGATTGAATGAGTTTTAATTAAAGATTGAATCTTATTAATATAAGCTTCCATCGTTTATTGGCAAGCATAAGGAAGGAAAGTTCCTAACTCACGTGATGGAATACTATGGCCAAGAAATTGCATTACCTTGAAGATAGCAAAGACTCTTAATATGCGTCATGTTGAACATCGACATATGAAGGTGATAGTGGTATTGAGATCAATGAATTATGATGTTGACTTACACGATGATAATGATTATTGGAGGCAGTATCAGCGGTATGTTAATCAAGCTTTGAGATCAACGATATTATCAAGGTTATATTGATACGTTGGTAGTATAGAGCTCAGATCGACCAAGTCTGGAATATCATAGTCACCGAAGAAGACGGAGTGCATATCGACTCCATGTTAATTCAGTACTGATCGAATAAAGACACACAGTCACAACCTAAACTGATTACCAAGCAATCGACTAAGTAAGATATCATTAATTAAAGCCTATGTCAATTGGGACATGAGGACGATTAAGAGATCAGCAATTACCATATATATAAGGGTGCGATTAATAATACCAATCCATAGTTGTTATGCGATGGAGTCATTAAAGTAATCATCATTAACTGAAGGAATCGTTAAGAATGAAGGAGGAGACGTGTCTGTACCACATGACTCTTCACTTCATAAAATGAATATAAGAAGTCATTCAATCTGACCATTCTAGGATCATCGATGGTGTTTATATCATTTCTTATTCCAGTTTGAAGGAGCTCGTATGAGCAAGGCCGAAGGCCCAATATCATGTGCTTAATACGTATGTTTAATATATGAAGTCTGATGATGTTTTTATGCAATGGTAATATTAGTATAAACTACAACAGTCATCCTTAATTCCATATGCAGTGGCAGACCAGATCTGACACATGTCAGATCTATCTGCCATTACCAGCCACCAAACATACTACTAACAAGTAATGTTTTAAGTAGCAGTATTAGTAATTTATATAATAGGTGGTCATATTACTTAATTTACTTATTTATTTATGTATACATATACTCAAATCAAAGTAAGGAATGATATAACGATCGTAAATATAGATATTGATAATAATAATAAATGCTAATATAATACCTTTAGAAATTAGTAATAATTCATATAAATAGTAATAAGTAAATATGTAATGATTTATAAATAAATCAGAATACGATTAACTATTTTGTATTGTAACATAACAAGTATTTGATTGACTAAAGAAAGAAAGAACATTCCAGATATGATTCATGTTAAGGAAGTCTTGACTCTTAATCAAGTTAGTTTAAGTCATAAGTATCTTGAAAATAGATTAATTAGGGTTAAAATTGGCAACCTCCGCTTCAAGGTTCAGCTCTTCTCCTTCGTCACATACTAGCTGTACGAACAAACTACTCTCGGACTCGAATCTGAAATCTTCACTCGATGTCAAGTGTGCAGCCTAGTCGACGAGATCTTCCTTCGCTACGTCTGGAAGTGATAGGTTCCTGGCAACCTCTACCAACTGGTTCCACGTACACAGTCTTTGCCTCTCTTGACTACAGCTCTGACTCACACTCTGGCTCCTTTCCAGACTCCCCGAGCCTTCAGCAAATTCCCATAACCGCCATCTTCACTCACTTTCTTCTCTTACATGGAGAGATCTTCGTACTGATCCCTCCCCTACCTCTTAGGTGTTTCTAGCATGTTGTCGGTCTTTGTTCCGTCATAGGGGCATTAATTGGCAGGGGTACGATGTCTGCTCATATCCCTCTCCTCCTCTTCCCTACGGTTTCGTTCTTCATATTGTTGCAATATTTGTTGCCGACATCGATCACGATTGCTTTCCTCCCGACGGTCTTATAGTTCGATCAAATTTCATGCTAACAACCTTGGAAGACTTCTGAGAAGATAGAAGACAGCAGTGTTCATTGTGAGTTTGCCACGCACCATGCCTTCAAGGGCCGCTCACTCCTGAGCCTCCCTCTGCACGTACTGGGTAATTGAAACCTCCCATAGGTCTACCAAGTCTTCCATCAATTGATCCTCCTGTACTTTCGCCTGCATCACTTCTTCTTGGGTGTCACTTTCAGTTACTAGTAATTGTTGTTGAAATGGTTGGCCCATTACACGTGCCTACTGCCTGCCACCATATTGATCTTCGAGTTTGTATAGGCAACAGTGCCAAAATGTTTACTCCCTACGGTGTGGGTTCTTAGACTACCAGAAGTAAACAAAAAAATAACAGGTACATGAATAGTAACAGCATATTTATTCCATAGAACAATTATGGCAAAAAGATATAACTATTATTCCAACATGTAAATGGTTACAAAAACAGTGATCCCATTCCCGATACAATGACATATATATACCACCCGGCAGTTGGCCGAGATACCAACCGTCGGCAACTACCAACTAACCCCTACGGGAACATTACATTTCCAATTATTAAAACTAACATAACAAAGTATTATTTAATCCTTTTCATTATTGCAGTATTGTTATTGCTGCTTAATATTCCCTTCACTGTATAACATCTCTTTTTCTTTCATAAGATAGAATTATTGCCACTAATGTTATTCTTAATATATGCTTCTATATAAATGAATGATACTCGCAGCCTTCTATCAATACTTCAAAGACATCATTTATAAATGTAATGAGTTTTTCACATAACTCATTTCTTATATATTTCTTGGAGAATCGACTAGATTTAAGAATATAATTGTTGTTCCTTTTGGCTTTTCTTCGTTGCTTATAAAACTTCTTAATCTTTGTCGTTTGTGTTTCTGCTCACGCTGAACCAAACCTTATAATTGTCATGATTGTCAATATCAACCAAAGGCGAAATTTAAGATATATGTCTTCGCTGCTCTTCGTAAATAAGGTGCTTGCCAGTAAGATCTGTTCGATACTTCTTATTAAGTCAACCATTATGGCATTGATGTTTTATTAAAGATCTAACAAATGAATCTTCTCTTTGCACTATCATCTATGTTACTCAATACATAACTGACATGAATTATGCCTTAATACAATAGCAAACAAGGAAGATGTTCATTCCTCCTCATATGCCCTATGCCCTTTAACTTGACATCAATGACAACATTTCTAAATCTATTTGGGTCGCGTATTAAGCTCTTTGATATAAATCACAGCTATCCAATTCCTTAACTAATGGCAATCTCACCTTTGACATCAATGACAACATTCTAGCACAAAGTGTAGACATCAGACACCAAAGAAGGTGGAGATCCACAACCCAAAGCAACTACAACCAACAACCTTCAAAACTGCATACAAATTGTACATATGACCACATATCAACATCATTAGTGCATTAGCAACATCTACAATATAAGCAATAGTAATATTAGCTAAACCATCAAGCACAACACATATTGTCAGACATCAAGTTGACATCAATGACAACACATATTCCCAACGCCCCCCACACAGGGGTGGGTGGGAATTCTAGATCTTATTAATCCATGAATAACTATACCCCCCACAATTAATCTACCTCTTGGGGAGGGGAATGATCACTAATTTTAAAAATAATAAATTAATAAATCGAAAAAGGCGAGGAAAAAAGCAACCGCTAAATCCTTACGAAAGAGCGATCGAAGTAAGGCAAAGGGCAAACAAAAAGTCAGCAGCCAAGTCATGTAGAAATCAAAACATGAAGTCTATAAAAACAAAAAAGAAATGTTGGTGCAATTTTTAGTAAACTTTACTATCTTTTAAAAAGTGCAGTTAGGCAAAGTAAAGCGTGCCTACAAAGGCAGACACATTTTATTAATTTGTGAAGTTTATTAAAACTACATCCAAATTGAAATGATAATTCGATATTGTATTAACAAAGGAGACGAAGGATCCTTAAATAAGCAATTACGAGCAAAGTTTCTAAAACAGAAACGAAAGACCGAAAAGAAACATTCTAAATAAGAACAAACTACGAGAAGGAAATATCCTAAACTAACTAAACCAGATGACCATTATAGAAACATTACAAAATTACTTTAATACCCTCCCTTACTGGTCATTCTACTAACTATCATACAGAAGATGTGACATAACCTCCTAGTCATTTGGCCATGAATATATAGAAGGCTGCCCTTTTCTCCTCAGAACGCTTTGTGACATGGGCCTACTGTGACCCTCCCTGGTTCTGCAAAACTTCTGGATATTACCAAGTTGACCATAATCTTTCTACCACAATCATTCCAACATGATGTTGGATAACAAAGCCATCCCTCCCTTTATCCAAAAACAGTGAGATCAGCTTCTCAAAACCACACAAAAAAACCATCATGATTTTTTTTGGAAAAAAACAGAAAACCCAAAAAACAACAACACTAATCATGATTTTTTGTGGAAAAAATCAAAAAACCCTCCAACAAAGAAAGAACCCACGATTTTTGTGTGAAACAATCGCGCAAAAAATGAAAATCAAAACTCATGACCATGATTTTTTGGAAAAATCATGCAAAACCCTTCATGATTTTTTTTGGAGAAAATTAGAAAACCCATCCACGAATTTTTAGGAGAAAATCGAACAAAACTCCAGTTTGTTCAAAAACTTTACTCATGGCTATCACAAGTAGTAAACAAAAATAAAACTCATTGATTTTTGTGGAAAAAATCAAGCAAAACCCTTCCATGATTTTTTGTGGGAAAAAATCAGAAAACCCATAAATTCGCCAAAAAATAACCTAAGCTCTGATAGCATGAAATGATAATTCGATATTGTATTAGAAAAAGAGATAAAGGCTCCTTAAATAAGCAATTACAAGCAAAGTTTCTAAAACAGAAACAAAAGACTGAAAAAGAAACATTCTAAATAAATACAAACTATGAGAAGGAAATATCCTAAACTAACTAAACCAAATGACCATTATAGAAACATTACAAATTACTTTAATACAAACAATGAAAAGTTGTGTTGCAGGGTTCATCCCCTAGGGTGCCGGATCCAGGTCCGGTTCGAACCTAGACTGGATCCGGATTCGGTTCCTCTACAGGTTCAAGAAGGGTGCACCATTTTGGGGCTTGGTTCCACCTGGGTGAACCCAAACGCCTAGGTGCCAAAAACAAACAAAAATTTGCAATTTTTAAACCTTTTTAAGCACCCAATTTGACTTCAATGCCATGGGAACCCTAAAAGTGACCATTAAAACCATAGAAACAAGACTTGCACAGACTCGCCCAAAATATATATGTGAAATGTATTTGGCCTCGGGGACCCCACCCCAATGGGCAACAATTTAAGGATTAAATATGTAATAGAAAGGGGCAACATTTAACTTTTGTATAAGTCTCATTTCAATCTGACTTTTTCATTTCAATCTGACTTTTTCCTTTTATATTTCATGTATATATTGGTAGGATGTTTGAGAGTGGTTACAAATCTCAAGGAGTTAAAATGCAAATTCTAGTTTTTAGAAGATTATCAATTTTCAAAAACAGTCAATTTTTTTGTAATCAGCAGGCTCCTATCAGCATTCTCTTATTCTCTCTATCTCACTCACTTTATCCGCCCTGGACTCTAGACCTATCTCTCTCCCTATGACTCTTTCTCTATCCCGTCTCTCGACCTCTCTCTATCTCACTCTCTCCTCTCTCCCCCAAGAGCTAGACATATCTTGTCAGAGCCAAAGCATATGCTATAATCATGATGCTATAATTACAAGTTTTTCGTTGTTTATATGATACCATGTGATATTCTAATCTTATTTAATGCTGCTAGGTTGCATATATATATATATATATATATATATATATATATATAAGATGTTTAGATTGTTTTTGTACTAACAAACCCAAAACCAATTTTCAAAATTTGGCCAAACCAGCAAACCAGGTCCTCAAACCCGAATCAGCAACTTGTCTTAAAAGCAAAGCAACCTAGAAGTGATGGCAGAAGCAGTTATCCCATTCCCAACAACTGCTGTTGCAGAGCCTACAACCTTTAAATTTGCTACTAGCTTGCATAGGCAAGAGAAAACTTTAATGGCACAAAATAAAATTCATTAAGTTTATGTTAGAAAAAGCAAATGAGTAACTCAAATATCCACAAAAACTAACCGTTCCAACTCATTTGAGGTCCTAGCAGACTTGGATTCAAAAGAGATGTAAGGTGATCCAGAAACAAGGCAGGACCAGAGACAAATGGTCAGAGACCTGAAATCTGCTCCACAAAAGTGAGAGTGAATCAAATGGAGAGAGAAAAGACTCTTTTAAAATTGAAATCTCTGGGAAACACTTCAAAGGCATCTTGATGTGGCCAAGGTAGTAAAGGTAAGCCTAAATTCCTAGATGACCTAGTGTCTATTTAGTCCTATCTAACTCATGTTGTGAAAACCAAGAATAACCCAATAGAACGAGAAGATCATATCTTTGAGGTAGCCTCTACTAGAAGCAAATACATGAAAGAACAGATATGGGAGCATAAAGTTAAGCTTACTCTTCAAATTGAGTACAGGGACCGCTAGGTGTACCTTTTTCATATGGAAATAACTAATGTGGGACATATAGATATGAAAATTATGCAAGAGACTTAAAGAGTAGATGTCAAAAAAGAAGATTAGATTTGTACGTATATAAGCAGTAAGCAAATCATTGTTGATCCCTATTTATGGGACTCTATTACATTGGGATTAATCCACGTTCATGCTTCAGTCTCATCAACTCCTCACATGAGGAATCCATAATTTCATGCAACCTTTGTCTCTAATGGATTCGAGAATAGTCTCACATTAGTCAACACATATATCCCTCCAAATGGGAATAACATACTGACATTATTAGTGCATTGGATCATTCTCAACAATCAACATAATCTTATTGGGTGGAGGATTTCAACCCTCATTTGAGGTTTGAAGTTATATGGCTCTCTCACTTGACATTTCTGACAAATCAAATCATGGCTGGAGGAGGCAAAGAGAAATATTTAAGTTGACAGGGAAACTAAACTACCTTAAACAGAAGCTTAGACAATGGCACAGAAAAATCAATCAGCATAAGTATAAAAAACAGTCAGGGATTGAAGTTTCTCTGCCAAAATAGTATCACAGGAACAGACTCTTATCTAGTCTTTTGCCACAATTCAACAGAGGGAAGGCAAAAAACCTCCAAAAATGGTTCAAAAAGGGAGACTCCTAATACAAAATACTTCCACAATCAGTTAGGAATGGACACCCTATGAACTCAACTGCAGGTATCAAAAATAGGATGGGACATCTCTTTGCTCCAGACCTGTAAACTGTGTGAAGAAATTCAAATGTAGCAAAAGTTATGATCTTTTTCTCCTCAATCTAAAATGACCATGATATGTCACAGTCCTAGTGAGGCTAATATGCACCCTCCTGAACCTATGATTCATGCCCAAGGGCACAGCATTGAAGACTTGAGAATAACTAATCAAAACATAATGCCTTTTGCTTCACACTTGACAAATCCTTTTCTCTCGTATGTTCTACAATATTTTTTCTAATAAGCTCTGTCAGAACATAAGGCTTTTTAGTTTTTACTTCTCACTCTAAAAATAATTTTTTCTCTACACAAAATTCCTTTTAATAACTCCTCTGTTCAACCTTTTGATCCTTATCAAACTTAGACAGAGCCTTTTCTACGGACTTGTTGATGTCTCTTTTGTACACGACCAAACACAGAATAAAATACCTAAAGGTACCTTATCCTCTCTTGAATAAAGCTTCCTCGAATGCTGAAGATCTCACAAAAGGATCAATCAGAGTAGCTCCAAGGTTCTCTACGTGTGGATAAGCTCTTGCAGTATGATGTGATTTTGCTGGAATCACAAGGGGACTTACATTCGATGACCTGAGCGTCTGATTTGCTTTGGATATCACTGGAACATGGGTCTTTACTAATCCTTGATTTTTAAAAAAGGGAAAAGGATAAGAGTTGGAGAAGGATCTAATTCTAACACTAAGAATGTAGGAGCAATGGATGACCTTTGATGAAACTCTAACTAAGTCTTGCTTTAACATGCTAGGATCATCTCCACAAGGTTAGTGCAATCTTCTAAGGAAAGCTTTATGATGTTCAGATCACCGCTACAAGCATAGACACCGTCAGGTTGATGCATATCAATGAAGAAGCGATAATTGAAGTTAAGCTTAAGCTGAAGTTTGCAATCAACAAACCACTAGTAGTATGGATATAAAAATTTCACTTTTGATCATACAAAATTCTTCCATTCATCTAATAACATGAAATTAAATATAAGAAGTATAGAGACCATGCAAATTGTAGAATCGACACATAGAATTCACCATTCCTTCCATGAAGTTTACATGTCTTTTGCAACAATCTCTTGGCAACAATCTTTGCCTTCTCTTTCTACTCTACTCTAAAATGCTACTAATTATTGACTATTCTCTCTAACTATTTCCTATTCTCTAACTATTAACTATTTGCTAACTATATTCCTTTACAAATTGATGGCTCTGATTGACTTAGAATCAATGGCTAGGATTAAAGGATAGAAACCCTAATTAGGGTTTGTTATAACAAACTTCCTTAGCCAATGAGAAAATTGCATTCCAGGAGTGAGGACCAATAGGAAGCAAGGGTAGGTACACCGAAGGTTGTGCCATCCCCGATGAGTCAGGTACATTGAATCTAGACATGCTGAGGTGGACCAATCCGACTGGAGGAGCTGTGACTGGGATGCCACCTTGTCTGACGTCTATGTCTTGGTTGATCCTCCTCTGTCTCTGACATGATGAATGATGTACTTCCTTTGCTTGATGAGGCTTCCTTATTGTCAAGTCTTCCTTCTCCAATAGCATATCTCATCTTGAAGTGTTGGCAAAGCCTTTCTTTGTCATCTTGTGGTTCCTTAGTGTGGCGAAGTGAAGGTTTTGGAGATGGCAGGCAACTTCTCCTTTATGCATCTGGAACGTCCTTGATGGTGATGGGCTTAGAATAGGTCGTCCTTGTCCTGGCCTAATTCTCTTCCACCTGCAAAACAAACCAAAAGATGATTAAGCACATATGACATATTCATTTCAACATAGCATTTTCCACCTTAAATCATTAATGAGAAGACATCAAAATGGAATTTCGCTCAATATCCTCTCCAGGGACAAGCCCTATAAAATTTTCGCTATGGACCCTTTGGAAGGGTCAAGAGCAAATTTTGACAAAGTTGCTCAATCAGACCTCATTTTCAACATTCCTTCACCTAGATCAAGTCATTCACCTCCAAAATTGCCAAGGAAAAGGTTTTGCTCAAGGACCTAGGCAAAATATTAGACTACTTAGGAATTTCGCTTTGGACCCTCTGGAAGGGTCAGGAGCGAAATTTGCATTCTTGGCTCAAATTCTTCACACTTTGTGACCATACTTGCTTAGACGCATGCCTAAGGATCCCCTTAATCTCAATCAACACCAATTTTGATGCAAAATTAGAGCAAAATGGAGTTTTTTAAGGATTTCGCTCTGGACCCTTTGGAAGGGTCAGGAGCGAAATTCTTGTTCTAGCTCAAGTTCTATCATTTGTCCACTCCAAAATGCCTCCCAAGGCAAGCATACACTAGTCTTCTCTCCACCTAGGCTTAGGAATCCATACCTTGACCTTCATCATGAGCAAATTAGGTGAAATTGAGAATTTTGCTCTAGACCCTTTGGAAGGGTCAGGAGCGAAACTCTTGACTTGCTTGTTTTCCTTCACCTAATTCTACTCTTTTCACTTTTCATACCTGGACTTCCATTTTTGAATCCCTCTCTCAACATGACAAAACTTGCTTGACCTTCAAAATGGCTAGAAAGGAGAATTTCACTAAAAATCATGGCCAAGGACAGGACCTATTTAGGATTTCGCTCTGGACCCTTTGGAAGGGTCAGGAGCGAAATTTGCATTCTTGGCTCAAATTCTGATCACTTTGTGGCCAAAATCCATCAATCTTAGGGGCATCTCCCAGCTTCTCTCACCTTGGTCTAGGCTTGGCTTGGCACAACTGTTGGAAGATAGAATAGGTTTTAGGATTTTCACTCTGGACCCTTTGGAAGGGTCAGGAGCAAAATCCTTTCTCTTGAGTTCATTCCTTCATTCTTCCACTTCAACTCACCTCAAACGTCAAGGAAACATTGCTCCATTCTTCCCTAAGCCATAAAAACCAAAAGTTTGACTTGATTTGCAAGGGAAATAGGTGATCTTAGGAATTTCGCTCTGGACCCTTAGGAAGGGTCAAGAGCGAAATCCTTGACTTTTGCTCAATTCCTTCAAATTTGTTGATTACTAGCAACTCAAAGTCATGCCTAAGGACATCTCCAATCCTAATTCACCCTGACCCACACTTGTCTTGGCATAAAATTGAGAGAAAAGAGAGGTTTTGGGGAATTTTGCTCTAGACCCTTTGGAAGGGTCAGGAGCGAAATTCAAGTTTTAGGCTTGACTCTTCATCTTTTCAACTCCAATCTTCTTTGCAAGGCAAAACATGTTGATTTACTTCCAAATACTCCCAAGGAACTAAGATCCTGGTCCAAATGGGTGTCTTCTTGGAATTTCGCTCTGGACCCTTTGGAAGGGTCAGGAGCAAAATTCTTGATTAAGGTTGATTTCACACTCCATTGCTTCTCTTTGCCTTCAAGCTTGATCAAACTCACTTCTCCTCACAATAATCAAATCCATCTGCCATCCTTTTAGCTCAAAACAAGGTCGTTTTCATCATTTTAGGCAAGATAGGCGGTCAAACTGAGGATTTCGCTCTAAACCTAGGCCAAGGACAGGACCTATAGGGAATTTCGCTCTGGACCCTTTGGAAGGGTGAGGAGCGAAATTCTCCTTTTGGGTTGATTTCTACCACTTCATCGCCTCAAACCTTTTCCCTAGATAGTTGATTGATCATTTAAATTTTCTTAACCTTTAGTCATTAACCTTTGCACAACTGTTGTGCGTATTGCACACCCATCCCCGTCTTGGACAGGGACCCCCCCCCCCCCCTTTGTTTTGCCTATTGCTTTGCGTTGAAGGGAGAAGGTGAATGCCCAGTGTGAAAGTTGAATACCCTGGGCTCAGTAGAGTCCCGATGAGATCAAACATGGAATCATGTACTTTCTCCTAAATGTCTGAGTCTCCCGAACCATTTCCAGTGTTAATGAGATCCCGAAGCATAAGTCGCAATTTCCTCTCATTTGCCAAAGTCCCGACTTTGCAAATCGAAGGCAACGAATAACAATTAAGTCACGCATTTTGTAGCAAAGTGTCGAGTTAAGGTTTGCTCAAATGAGCCTGTTTGGCTGAAATAAACAGAGCTTCGCCAAATCGGCTAATAAGTCGAAAATGCCAAAATAGTCTAAGTCGCACCAAATCACCATTTCGACCCGAACAAGAGAAACCCTAAGTCGCGCGATCATCGTCACGAGCCAAAAACGTCTTAAACTTTCAAAATCGGCTCCCAGGCCGAAAATTCCAAAAGAGAGTAAAATGCCAAGTTCACAAAATGACCCTCCAGGCCGATTTTCAGGGGCCAGAGGCAAAATGTCAAAAAATACAAAAGTTTGCAAACCATGTCAAAACGTCGAGGTTTTCAACTTAGAGATCGCGAGGTAAAAATTTGAAAAGACCATCCTATTTTGCCGAAATTCGCCAATAAGGCGTAAATTGCAAAATTTTAAAGTTTGAAAAATAGCCGAAGTTTGGCGACTAAGGCGAAGTCGCAATGTTTTAAGTTTGAAAACCCCCCTCATATCCCGAAATTCGCATGCAACAGAGGAAAATCGCAATTTTTATAAAGTTTGCACGAAGTGTAAAAACGTCGAAGTTCGGCAACTAATTGCGCGAAATATAAAGTTTTAAAAAGCCTTGCAATCACCCCTAAAACCCCGAAGTTCGGCATCCATTTGGAAATCGCGATTTATAAAGTTTTCAAGAGACTCTATAACCCCGAAGTTTGAAAAGGGGAAAAGTTTGAAAGTTTGAAAAGAGGCCTCACTCGTCGAAATCACGCCATAAGGAAATCGTGAGGTTAAATAGTTCGCGGAGAGAGATACAACCCCAAGCTCGGCGCCATTTGAAAATCGCGATATGAAACTTTGCAAAAGGCATTCACAACCCGAAAATCACGAAAATGAGTTAGGCGTTTCTATTATTAAGTTTGCAAAATAGGTTTTTCGCCCGAAAATTCCCCCCTCTTGACCCTAACATCGCAAAATAAGTGAAAAGCATTTCAACTAAAATATTGCAAAAGGCCCCTACGGCCTGAAAAAATGAGTGGGCAAGCATCGTGATTTTGAATAAACTTGAATTTCACCTATTAAATCCGAACTTTGCTAGGTAGAAGGAAAAGGTATTTCAAAGGCGTTCGCAATTTGGCTAAGGAGTCGAATTTTGCCAAGAGGTCAACCAAGTGGGAACTCACACAATTTAATCCTAAAGCCCTAATGAATTCAAAAGAAGTAGCCTCAAAACAAATCTCTCAACTTGCCTAAAGTCCTGAATTCCCAGAGGAAAAAGTGAAAACATTTAAAAAGATACATCTCACAAAGAGCTTCTCAAAGTCGAACGTCATAAAAAAATTTAATATTTGTTAATTTAAATTATTTAATTTTTCAAATTAATTTATTAAAGTAAGGTTGATTGTTTGCAGGTCACAGGACGTCATCAGAGAACCAGGAGAGAAACCTGAAATGCAAAACGAAGAAGGATCACAATCAAGGCCAGGCACTGAAGACAATAAAAAAAAAAGGATGTAGGAACCCACTGCAAGAGCACGAGATCTGAACCGGGCATTGGGAAGTGTGTCGTTGGACGACAAGCTGAAGTTCACCACCAAAGACCGAAGAACACTCCGAATACTACAAAGCATTTGTTCTCAAGAAAAGCACACAGCTAGATTTAATTCCAGAATTTCAGTTTCTGTAAACTAAAACTGTTCTATTGAAAAAAACTTCCTATAGGTCCCACGCAAGATTTTTTGTGGACAGTTATG
This sequence comes from Cryptomeria japonica, assembly GCF_030272615.1. Classification (NCBI taxonomy): domain Eukaryota; kingdom Viridiplantae; phylum Streptophyta; class Pinopsida; order Cupressales; family Cupressaceae; genus Cryptomeria; species Cryptomeria japonica. Next base: position 796,269,914 of record NC_081414.1, on the reverse strand, counting down.
TCCAACTGCCAAATTGACCGAATTAAAGCCAAATAATGGCAGGTAGTTGAGATTGTGGTTGAATGGATGACTGAGAGTTTAATGAGCATGGGTTAAGGCTGCCAGCTTCTGGAAGGCAAATCAAGACCCTTGGATGCAGTCCATCCTGGCCTTTGATTCAAAATTGTAAAATCTATAAAAGGCAAAAGCCTTTCTTTTGTAAAGGGTTAGAGATTTTTGTTAGATAGTTAGACAGTTAGAGAATTTTGTAGTTAGAATTGCAGTTGGATTTTAGAGTTACAATAGATTAGATTAGCATAGCATAGAGATGTTGCAGAAATTGTTGTAATGGCAGCTGAAGCAAATATAGGAACATTGAAATATGGTGTTTGTTGTCTTTGTTTTAGTCTGTTTGCATGGTTTCTTTCAGCTGGTTAATTTTAGAGCGTAGGGATTTTAATGGTGAAGTGTGGAGGGGTATTTGATGCATTTTTGGTTCATACCATTGGGGGTCTGTTGATTGTAGGTCACCGTGCATGGTTAGTCTGAACCCAAACTGTGCTTAGTTAAACTGCAGGTGTTCGTCTTAGGCTGCGCCAGAATTGGGTGCCTAAAATGAGTGTCTCCAGTCTGAAAATCCTTCATCCCTTGGAGCTTGCACTGTTTTTGTCTAGTTGTGAGGGTATCTTTGGCGAAACAAGAACTGGTTTATCGAAATTTGTCTACCCACTACATCAGTTGTTATCATCCTTGTCCTTAGGCTTCCTGAACCCTTCCCTTTTGATTTTATTTCGTAGTCAGAGAATTGCAACAGACTAGCTCGTTGCAAATCGTAAGTCCCCTTGTGCTCCCAGCAAATCACATCGACCGTTGAGCTATCCTGCAATCAAGACCTGACAATCGAAACCTTGAGGTCGTCCCCATTGATCAAATTGAAACAGCATTAGGGATTTCCTTATCTCAAGAGAGGATAGGATACTCGACGAGTACATTCTATTCTGCGTTGGCCGAATGAAGTCGCAAGTTCAGCGACTTAGAAATGTCAACAGACACCTAATCTAAGCAAGAAGTGGGGGTCCCCATTTGCAATGGGGCAATGTGTAAAACGTCATAATACACTATTCTAACTGATGCCTTCCATCTCAAAACAGCACTTTATAAGGTAGAACTAACTTTCTAATGATAGGACGTATTCTCATATCTGTTTCTTTCTATTATTATTTGTGCTGCAAATGACAAAGGATTGTTTGAGATATTATTTACCAATTGTCAAATGTAATCATCACTGTAATGTCCCTTTTTGGAATCACCTTATACTTTGCTGTAATTCACAAATCCAAAATGAAACAAGGGCAAAACATAGCTAGAGATATAATCTTCACTCAAGAATAAGATGAGATTAGCATATTTTTTGAATCCCGCAATGAGATTAGACAACAATGCAGATATACCTCATGAAATACATCCAATTCTAGGGTTAGGATATGTATAAACCCATATCAATAATTACATGGAAACTCAACCATAACGAAGGTTGAGTTGGAAGACATGATGAGGTGCCCCAAGTATCCTCTAACCTAGGCCCAACAGCAAGACCTTTTCCTCTCTGGCCTCATGTGGTCCTTAACCATCATCATGAGGTGGCGTACCTAGTGAGGGCTTCACATCGTTCCCCTCCATCATATCAACCTCTCACCTCTTATGATTGATCTTTTTATATTAATGTGCCATGATAAGAAGGATGAAGAGATTGCAAAGGGTGTCCTAGAAACCATCTCCCCTAGACCCAAAGACCGTACCCTTTGTACTCCTTTGGCCTCTATGGGCTCATCTTGTCCCAGTTTGAGGTGGCATATCTAGGAAGATGCTCATACACTGTTCCCCTCTTACAACTCTCCCACTTCTCCCTTAGAAGTTTAAACAGATATTTATTAACATCATTATGATATATTCCATTAACCTCCTTATATCATATTCAATACCAACCTTATATCATTCATGCTATACTAGTAATGTATTGTTTAGCAGTGTTATATTAGATTATGTTAATCACTTATCCTTATCTAAAACATGTCTTATTAAATATTGTATTAATATTATTTTACATTCTTAAGTTGTATCAATTGTATTATTATTATCAGCATTAATATTATTGATAGAATTAACTTTGTACGAATGCTTTGTATTAATTTATTATACTGTCATGAACACTTTGTATTAGCTGTATTAATTGTAATAACCATATTAATTTAAATTATTAGTATTAATTACATTGAATTGTATTAATGATATTAAGTTATATCCAAAATATTGATTGAATTAACAATGTTAAAATTGTATTAGCAACAGACCATATTACCATCCATTACCATACCTGCTGACGTCTCTTTTCTCCTATCTGTATACTCTCTTTTCCTCTAGTTTCCCTCTTTACTTCCTATCCGTGTGTGTGTGTTATGCTGGAGGAAGGGGGAGCGATGGTATTTAACACCATTGATTTGCCGTGACTCCTCCAAAGGGACACGATCCCTTGGACAGAACAAGGTCAATAATAATAAACATTGATAATCAAGGATATTAATAATAAACATTAATAAACAAGAATATTAATAATAATCAAGGATATTAATAATAAATTGTGGAGAATTTTATCTGGGAATAATTAAAGCAATGAATATATATATATATATATGAACATAATATTAGGGAATAATTAAAGCAATGAACATATATATAGTGTATGGAAATAATAAAAGCAATGAATATATATATATATATATATATATGAACATAATATAAGGGTCATTACAATCACCCACAATTTCTTTCAAAACTAAGTTATAGGGAAGGTTGATTTAACAAGAGAACCTTTGCTCTTCTCTACCTTAGGAATAGTTGCACATTGGATAACATCTAGCGTAGAACCCTTTACGTTAAACATGAAAAACTAATAATGAAAAAATAGTGGCTCTCTCTAGGCAAGCGAGCCTGTGGCCTCACAATCATTAAAAACACACCAATGTTGAAATTCATAACTATTCAAGGACACCAAAATTTAGCAACATATTGGTAATTAAATATCAAAATATTTAGAGAGATTGATAACCTTTTTATCCTTCACAATCCAATAAATGATTTCAACATTATTTTGAACTGTGGTGTACCTCAGCTTGTTTCCGTGATGATGAATCTGAAAGATTTGCTGCTAGACTTGTTGCAAGCTTTGTAGGAATAAACCACCTTTCTTTCATACCCTGTTAGTTGAAATATTTAACCAAAATATGCACAGTCGATAATTTTATAATGATTAGAAGCAATAACCTTCAATTCATAAATCTTTAATTAAATCCCCTTCTTAGAATTCTACAAGATATTTTCACTAAACACAAAAATAATTTCATTATGGTGTATAACATTACATTTCTCCTCAATATCATAACAAAAAATTAAACTTAACTGAATACTACAAAAATTTATTTTACCTGCTGAACTCGTACTATGCCGAGTGCAGCAAGCTCCTCCACTGCCTTCTGTTGCATTTTTGTGAGTGTGTTTACATTGTAAGCCTGTACAAATAACATAAGCTCATTAAATCTATAGCATTTCAAACATAAAACACTGACCATTCCATGGCAACCCCAACAGAATATGCAGGTTTCCATTTTGAGAATACCTAAATCATTCTCCTAAACAATACTGAAATACACAAGCAATGGCTTTTATCGTTATGTCGATAACACCCTAGAGATCAAGGTAATATGCTTAATCAAGATTTCAATAATTTGGGAGCTCCTGCAGATTCTTTGATATTCATTAATAAATGTGTCTTCCAAGATGGTGATAATTTGTGAACTTAAGCTTTTGATCAGACAAGATTGTAACAACATTTCAGCAATATAAAATTACAAATTTAGGCATCCAACAATAAAATTGAGAGATATACCGCCATAAGATAGTAATGCCCTTGATTTTTCGATGGATCCCACCTGTTGACTATCTTCCAACAACCATAAACTTAAAAATGAAAAGGACATTTAAACTATCGTACGACAAAATGTTCTACCAAAGATGAAATATTACATAAATAGTTATCTTGCATTAATGAAAATATATGTATCATACAACAATATTTCAGTAAATCCAACTAAAAGATTAGTCCAAACTTGAAAAAATGCAATTTTAAGGCTACTCTTGCTATGATAGGAGACAACACGAAAATATAAAATCAAAGAGAAAGATTAGCCCCCAAGTCGATTACCTCCTCCTTCCAGCCCATCCAAGAGATGAAGGGCTCTAAACAGCCTTAAGATACCACTACTTCACACATAGACACCGATAGACCTGTGAGACAGTGTTCCTCACAACTTCTTCCCCAACACATTCCCCCTCAACAAAGCAACATGTTTCTGCTTCTTCCCAGAAGTGCAGTTCAGCCTCTTTTTGAAGATAGATATACTCCTCTTCAGCCATTGTCCAAGCCACAAGGACAGAGATGTAGATTACGAGCTTCTTCACAACTATGGCAGTTCCTTCAGCCTTGGAGTTGAGTGTGGTTCTAGAAAGAGTTCTTTGCTTCCTCTTAAAATCCCCCAGCTGAGCCCTCCTAGCCTTAGGGACTCTCCCCTATGGGCATTATTTGGTATTGTATCGGTCCTTTTATAGTAATTAGCAATAATATTAGAGTATCTTCCATTAAGACCCAAACTATGCACCTCGATGAGACCTTCCTATCTCTCCAATGCTCCTTAGCTTATGCTCTTTGGGGATTTTATTCCCCATACTTGGTTATTTGTACTGATTTCTTGACTAATACAAATAGTTTGTGGTCCCTAGTGGTATTGTATAGTTGTTTTTGGTGCTTCCCCTTTCTGGGTTTCTATGATATTCTCTTCCTAGAACTTTCTATTGTAATCTCAAGTCTCATTGATCTACTTTTGGTCATCCATGCACATTAATATGATTTCTTTCTTTCTTTCATTTCTTTCTACTGAACAAGGACGTTAATAAAGGGAGGTCCACCAACACCTTAAAAAGAGTGGAGAAATCTCACGTAGAAAAATGTATATCATAATGAAAGACATCTCAAAAGCAAATCGTAACTTCCTTGACACACAAGGACAAGAATCTATTACAGGTCCAAATAGCTATGAGATTTTTTGACAAGTAAATAAGAGTGAGGACATGTGGAAGATGATTCATAAGAGTAAGTACATGTAAAAGATGATTCATAACAGTGATAACTCAGATAAAAGAATTAAGGAATGAAATCCTAAAGCACATACCCTTATAAAAATTGAAACCAAAAAGCCCTTGGAATTAAAAACATTATTTCTAACAAAACTGAGTGCATATGATAATCGACTACAAAATAATCCCAAGGACCCAAAAAAATTTATAGCAGGCACCAAAGATTTGACAAAAAAAAACTTTGCAAAAAACGAACTTTAAAAACAATAAGTTCACGCAAAATAATTGATCAAAGTTCCAAAAAATCTCAAAATGTGCCAAATGGGGTAAGATAAACAAAGTACAATGCTTATGATTGGAGACTTAACTAACATAGAAAGAACAAACACCCAAAATCCACACAGAAATAGCAGATTTGCAGATTCAGGCAATAAAACCAGGTACAGCGACAATATCAGCAAGCTTCAAATACCAAGATAGCTCAAATCTACAATAAAGAATCTGTTAGTTTTAATTAGGGTGAAGTGAAGAGTGGATTCCAATTGCCTAAGGCAACATTGGAATCCGCCCTTAAGGGCTGGGCCCTTTATCTTAAAAAGGTAATGTGCACCCTTTAGGGCTGGGCCCTTCTCACACGCCACTCCTCAATAGGGCCGACCCTATAACCCACACATCATGATACGCCTCTCTCCAAATGAAACGTGTGAAAGGGAAAAGGAATTAATAAATAACATGTTTATTGCTAGCCGACCTAGAGGTCTACCGCCAAGGGAAAGATATATATATGAATCAAGTCATTCATTTATAGGACGCATAAAAACAGCGAATTCTGTCTGCAATTAAGAGGTGCGAAATACATCAATTCAAAGGCGAGTATCTTCAGCAAAGTGCGAACTCCATTAGCTTCCTTCATTGTTATCTCTGCTGTTAGGGGAGTGCTCTTTATCATGCTATCTGACAGTTGAAGGACCTGCTGTTCTGAAGTTGGTCACAGTCATCAGCTGAAGACATACATTTTATCCATCTGCTATTCAAAGTCAAATCCTTGGTTGCTGGTTGGTACAATAAAAGGCAGATCCGAAACTGGTTAAGAGCCGGATCTGAGACTACTGAAAATTGAAGATGCCATTAGCCCTAAGGGTGAACTGAGATAAGTATTGTAATCAGAATATTATTCATAATCCATAATCAGATCTGAAGATCTTTTCTAGCTCGGTTTTTCCTCCTAGGAGGTTTTCCCAGGGTAATAAGTGTCTTATTCAACTTTGGTTACTTTTCTGTTTGTTCCTAAATCTGAAACTTACTAAATCTAATATCAAACCATCTGAGTTAAAGGTTAATTCTGTTTTCTAAGTTTTCTTTATTAATCTGAAAGTATAAAATCAACAGAATCCTCGTGATGGTCTGTTTGCAAAGTGATTGTAGTTTTACACAATCTACCCAAAAGAAGTCTGAAACGCAAAAATGAAGCCCTAAGGCTCATTTATAGACCCAGAAAAGGCCTCATAGATTTCATTAAAACCCATGGGTCCTACATAGAAATCAACAAGGGCAAACACTTGAGAGGATCCTCAAAGCTTAGGATTAAGAAAAAAAATTGTTTTCAGACCTTTTGGAGTTGTTTTCTTGCTCCTAGAGAATTTTTCAGGTTGATTTCACAATTTGTTCCGATGGATTCCCTTGTGTTACACTCCAATTTCTGACGAATTTGCCTAAGTCCAGTTGAGTTTTATTAAGTTTGGAAGTTACTAAGTGATTTTGAATGGAAAATATCATTTTGCGGAGTAAAATCCATATTCTAAGGGTTAAAATGTCAAAATTCCATACTAGAGGTGCTTTTTCCCTCATTTTCCTGACTACCCATGGTTTTCCCCTCTCAGAATCCAGAATGGACATGGATTTACCCTTAAATCCATACTTGCTCCATTTTTCCACCACTGTGAATCCATACTAGGGTCATTTTTCCCCTGGTAGCAATAAAATTTGACTAAGTGTCAGGATTTATCCTGACTACCCACGTTTTTCCACTAGGTAGGTATGGACAAGGTTGCGGATGGCGTTTGCATTCATTCCACTGGGTCGATTTTCCACCAGGTCTTTTGTGACAAGTTTTGAAGATTTTTGTCCGGATTTTCATCCCAACTCATATCAATTTTCCATTGAGAGCATATTTAATGATTCGAGTCCGGATTTTCATCCAAACTGAGGTCGTTTTTCCATCCGAGGGCTATTTAAGTGTGATGACTTAATATTAAGTGGAATTTTTCATTCCACACTCATCAATTTTCCCCCTAGCCCCATTTTGTGCACATTCGATCATTTTGAGTCCAAACATTGATTTTGATGCTGCAAAACTAGGTCTTTCAAGGCACAAGCTCCGAAATGATGTTCTAAGAGCACGATGTACATCAAAATTGCAGAAAATTGATGACTCGGATCGATTTTCCCCTAAGGGGATATTTGATGATTTTTGAAGTGATTTTGTGAGGATTTTTTAATCCTTACTAGGATCGATTTTCATGATTGGCCCATTTTAGATTTAAATTGAAATATTTTAATAAATGAGCCTCATTTTAATTGTTTTTTAACAAAAGGCAATGATTATTTAAAAGATGAAAAATAATTAATAAATAATTTGCAATGAGTATTTAACGTTTTTCAACCTTCTAGAAGCAAATTAGTTTCACCCAAGCAAGTATAAGAACAAGTGTTTTATCCCGCATTGCTTGTGTGGTGAAAATTGGTGATGAAAGTAAGTTTAAAGGGAGGAGTCCAGCATTATTTTATTATTAAGTTTGCCAGGTGTCTCCATGCAAGGGCGATTTTCTCCATAGTTGGAGCAATTATTCAAGTGAGGTGTTTGATTGAAGACTTATTTTTCCTCCATACCAGCCAGCTGGGCAATCCACTCCATTGCTGCCATTGAAGCTTATTGACTCCATCGACTTCAAATTTTCGATTTTGGGAGATAGCGATTTTTTCCATTGTGGCGATTTTCCTCCAAACTTCAGCGATTTTGAGTTTTGGCGATTTTTCCTTGGGTGAACTCCGCCATTCTACCTGCTGTTATCAGACTGATTTAGCTGCCATTGAAGACCCCCCATGCCACGATTTTTGGTGAAGTTTGCCATTTTTGGAGGAAATTGTGATTTTGGTGAAGGGCGATTTGTGTTGAGGTTTCAAACTTTGAAGATTTTTCCTTTATATCGCCTGATTTATTTGCTGTTCTCAGACCCTTGTTGGCAGATTGGAGGTGTGACAGCAGACATTGCTACTCCTATGGATTTCCAGATTACTTCAGTTGCCCTTGGCCATACATCAAGAGAGCAAGAGTTACAGGAGGTTGGTGATAACCTTAAGGCAATCAACGCAAGGTTAGATAGAGAAATTGAAGAGAAGGAGAAGTACAAAGAAGAGAATATCAGACTTAGAGAGTATATTGCAGGGATAAGGCGTGAGAATCCAACCCTTATTTCCCCTATTGCGATTGATCATGGACTACATTCACACTATGAGGAAACGAGAAATACACTCTCGGAGGTGGAAAAGTGGATTGAGAGTGCAAGAAAACAGGCAGATGATTTCCTTACTCAGTTTGTCCAGGCATATGATAGGACAACAGGGCTCATGTTTAGAATCCAGTATTTGGAGGGAGTTTGGGAAGAATTCCGGCCTATTCAAGAGAAGACTATTCCACGCCTCAGAGCTTTGAAGAAGATTATCAAGTCCACGTTGATCAGCGAGAACATTGTGCATAGTGGAGACAGATACAATTTCCCTAGTTGGTATTGTTCATTAGCCGTGAAGAAATCAACTTATGAGAAAGCCCAGTTCAGTTGTACGAAGATGGAAGGATTGATTCAGGACATTCAAATGAAGATCCTTGCCTCAATTGAGGAGTTATCGGGTGTTGATGTCAGTGATGTTAGTGGTTTACACTTAGCCGAATTAAGAGACAAGATGAAACTTATGTATTTTTGTCAATTGGACTCTTTGAAGAAGAGTCAAATAGATGATTTGGTCTCTTTGTTGATTCATGTTCATAGTTCGCAGAAGCTCATGCCAGATTAGGAGAACACTTTGGACGCTTGCTCGGATTCATTGGACGTGATTGATTTGCAATAAGATACCTTGCCTAGCATTTCCATGGAGGAGTTAGATTATGTATTGGCTAGATTCTTGGAGTATGCTAGGAGAGAGAGAGATGCAGGAAGAATCTTCTAGAAGATTCCCTATTTGATGACTAGGTATCTTTTTATTGGGCCATATGTTGATGGCACCATTTTTTATGTAAACCCTAATTAGGGCAATTCTAGGGTTTTGTTGGCATGATCTTGCCCGTTGATCTTGAATCAATCTTGGCCATCCATTTTGTAAGAGACTATATATACCTCCTAGCCTCTCATTTGTAAGAGAGAGTTTTTGTAGAATTGTAGGCATAGTTTTAAAAATCGGCGACTCGCCTCGGACTCGCCACGGACTCGCGAGTCCTTTGGCGCCGCGAGTCGACTCGCCTAGGACTCGCGAGGCGAGTCCCTGCGAAAGACTCGCGAGTCTTTCGCAAAGACTCGCGCGAGTCTTTTGCTCCGACTCACGAGTCTTTCGCAGGGACTCGCGGACCCAGAAAAATACGCCCATAAAGGGTAAAAACCGAGGTTTTTTTTAATTTCTCACTTCATTTTGGTTTTTCTTTGGCTATAGCAGGTTAGAAGGGTTTGGAGGAGTAGAGGGAAGAAGGAAAAATCAGCAAGAGAGATCTAGGTAAGGATTTTTTCTCTTTCTTTTTTTTTTCATTTGAATCATTTCATTGTTTTGAAACTGAAAAAAATCTTGAAAAACAAGGGGATATGCTGCCAAATTTTTTTCTATTTTCTTTCCTAAGTTATTTCCTCTTTTTTTTTTCTTGTTTTTGAATGCTATTTTTCCCAAATGATTCATTGTCATTTTTTTTGTTGATTTTCCATAAAACCCTGCTGATTTTTTTTTTTTCATGTTAAATCAGCAATGGCAAGTTCAACTCCAAGGGCAACCCCAAGGTCAGGGAGACAAAGAGATAAAGCTTGGAAATATGGGATTGCAGGAAGCAAAAAGGGGGAGGTCACTTGCACCGAATGCACAAAATGGATGACTGGTGGAATCAATAGATTAAAATACCACCTTGCACAAATACCTGGATATGGTGTGGAGGCATGCCCCAAATCAACTCCTGAAATTATTAGAGAGATGAAGGCCATTCTTGCTAAGAATGATATGCATAAGGAAGACAGGCAAAAAACAAGAGAAGCCATGGCAGCTGCAATGAATCCCACATTGTCCACTTCGGGTCCCATTGGTCACAGTCGGGGTCGTCAGTCACTTTCATCTTTTGGTGACAATGAGGGTGAGGCTAGTGGCACTCCTGTTAGATCAGACCCTAATTTTTTTGTACCACGCAATGTTCCAGGTGCACAACCTTCACTTGAAGGTACAGTATGGAATAGAGAGAAGCATGAACAAGCACGGATAGCAGCTTCAAACTTTTGGTTTTACAATAATCTATCTTTCAATGCAGCAAACAATGTGTATTGGGAAAGTTTTGTTAATGCATGTACAGTGGCGGGTAAGGGGTTTAAGGCCCCAACAGGTCATGACTTCAGTGGGCCATTGCTAGAGAAAGTTGTGCAAAATACACAAGGTGTGGTTGATGATCAGAAAAGGTATTGGAAGAGAAAAGGATGTAGCATTTTATCTGATGGATGGGCAGATGGACGGAATAGGACTCTTCTCAACTTCTTGGTGGCTTCAAATGGTGCAATGGTATTCATAAAGTCTGTTGATGCCTCAAATGAAATAAAAAATGCAGAGACTTTGTGTAATCTGTTGGATGGTGTGGTTCGGGAAGTTGGAGTTGAGAATGTTGTCCAAATTATCACGGACAACACAGCTGCATATGTATTTGCAGGTAGAATGCTTATGGAGAGGCATCCTTCGATTACATGGAGTCCTTGTGCTGCACATTGCTTGGACTTGGTGCTAGAGGACATTGGGAAGATTGGATGGGTGAAGAAGGTGGTTGAAGATGCAAAAAGTGTCACCAAATTCATCTACAACCATACTTGGGTGCTTGCTTTGATGAGAAAACACACAAATGGCAAGGACCTTGTGCGACCTGGAGTGACACGATTTGCTAGCCACTTCATCACTTTGCAAAGCATTCTTAGTGCCATTTCTCATCTTAAGCAGATGTTTGTGTCAGATGCTTGGTTGGGGTCTGCATACTCCAAAAGACCTGAAGCAGAGAAGATTGTGAGCATTGTTTTTGATGAAGGGTTCAATAAAAGTGGAGAGGAGTTGACTGCGGTAAGTAACAAACACAAAAGTAAAGTTTATACAATCTTGTCTATTTGCTGATTTTATTTTTTAGGGGTTGATTTTGTACTAATTTAAAATTTGTTTTATTTTTTTTAGGTGACAAAAGCTTTGGTAAGGGTTCTTCGTATGGTGGATGGAGAGGCCATGCCAATGGGTTTCATTTATGAGGCCATGGATAGGGCCAAAGAGGCCATTTCACATTGCTATCGTGGAAATACAAGAAAATGTGAAATCCTTTGGCGCATCATTGATCGTATGTGGACAAACCAACTCCACCAACTGATACATGCCTTCGCCTACTTTTTGAACCCGAAATTCTACTTCTCTGATTCATTTAGGGCTGATGAGGAGGTCATGGCAGGTGTTATTACATGCATTGATAAGATGACACCTGATCCTGAGTTGAGAGACAAGGTTCTTGATGAGTTGGAGGTGAGATTTGACATTTGCAATTGCTCTATCTTTATTTATGAATTCGGAAATGTTCATTATTGAATTTGAGTTTGACACTTTGACTATCTAGTATCTATTTCTGAATTTGGAAATGTTCATTGTTCAAGATCTACAAAAGTGCAGAGGGGAGACTCTTCTCATCACAACTAGCAATCGATAGGAGAGGAAAACAACAACCAGGTAAAAAATTTAGTAACTTAGTTCAATAGTGCAAGAAAAAACCTACAAACTTGATTGTTACATTTTTTTCTCAATTCTAATATTTCTAAATGTTTTTTGTAGATTTATGGTGGGAGAATTATGGTGCCGGCACGCCTAATCTTCAAAAGATAGCTATCTGTGTTTTGTCTCAGCCATGCAGTGCTTCTGGGTGTGAACGAAATTGGAGTGTCTTTGAGAGCATTCACACAAAGAAGAGAAATAGATTGTCACAAAAGCGGCTCAATGATCTAGTATTTGTTCGGTACAACCTTCGCCTTCGAGTTAGACAGGTGGAGGGTGTTTCACATGAGGCCATTGACTTGGATGAAATTGATCCATATGGTGATTGGACCATGAATGAACAAAATGATGGTGATGATGTCCTCCTTACCGAAGAAGAAATTGCAGAAATAGAGAGAGGAGCAGCACAAGATGCAAAAGGAGCAAGATTGGATGAAATGGAGGATGGAGATGAGGACGAAGATGAGGATGATGATGAGGACTTTGACTTTGAAGAAGAATCATCTCACCATTTAGATACCACAACACCCACTGCTACTACTTCTAGCTCAAGGCCTGAAAAATTGAGCTATATTAGGAAAAATACAAAGAGGAAGATGTAGTCTTCTCTTTGGTTTGTTCATTCACATTGTTGTTTTTCACATTTGGAGTTGGACTTGGACATATCATTATATGTAATTATGTGAACATTTATATACTTATGCTGCCATTATACATTTTAGAGTTGAAAGTTGAAACTTGAATATGCTGCCATGAATGATGAAATTTCAAATATTGCGTGTTTGTAGATCATATGACATGTGTAATGTTTCAATTATGGCACTTATGTTCTCTAAATGCATTAATTTCTTTATGTTTTTTTTGTAAAACTAAGGTTTTTTTTTTTGCCGAGTCTTTCGCGAGTCTTTCACGAGTCCAAGTTCGAGTCCAAAATTTTGGTTTGCCGAGTCCGAGGCGAGTCCAAGATTTTCAACTATGATTGTAGGTATATGCTGCAGTTGTTTGAATCTAAATCATTGTTCAATTGTTGGTGATTTTGCTCTTCAAATGTTGTCTTTGCATTCATGGTTCTCAATTCCTCCAAGTTAGATTAGAGTTTCAGATTAGAATTTGTTTTCATGTTTGTTAGATTGAGTGAAAGATTTGTTGAATATATTTGTGTGGAATCTCTAATCCATACCACTAGCCTCTTGCCGCTGGTAAGTGCACCTTGCGTGGTCAACTGGAAATTTGAGTAAGCTTAACTTCAACTATTATGCATCTCTTGACAAGCATCAACTTGGATGGTGTCAACGTTTGATGGTGATAGTCTGAAAAATCCTTGAGTATACCTTAGACGATTGCACTAAGCTTGTGTCAATACCTGCTTGTGAGACCTTGCCTAGTTTGATTCCACTAAACTTGTTCATCATTTCCTACATTCTTAGGCCTAGAATAGATTCCCTGAACCCTATTCCTTTTGTCCTTTTTTTAGTAAGAATTAAATCCAGAACTACATTTTGTTAAATCCTAAGTTGTCAGCACACCTATTCCACATATTTCATGATCAATTAAAATTATCCTAACATTTGTGTAAGTCCCCAAGTGAACACAGCAATTCACATCGACCATTGAGTTACCCACTCGTCAAGACCTAACATGTAGAAACCTTGGAATCATTTTAGTTGATCTTACCTTTAGCATTTGAGGTGATTTTGTTCAAGAGAGGGTAAATTACCTTGGTATTTTTTTCTGAAATGTTATGTGCATAAAACACACATCAATAGGACGATACCCCAATTCACAGAATGGAGGGATTCATTCAGAGTTCCTAATGGTGCTTCAATTCAGACTTATTTCAACAGTTTCAGATAATTATTTGCAGATTGGAGAGGGTTGAGGACTTTAGAAGGCAGCCATACCTTCATTTGCAGTAGCCGTACAACTTCCACAGGCAGCCATACCATTTACGGCCCCCCAAATTGCTATACTTGTTCGATTCAGCCTACTGAGGGTTTAGATTTCATGGATTTCAGATCAGCAGCACTACACATCAGTATAACAATAAATTCAATAGGTGATATGAGCACATTTATCATCCATCTATTGATTTTGCTAGTAGATGGAATAATCCTACTCGTGGAATTCAGTAATTCTCCGGGAATTGTTTTTGGTAATTATTGTTGGGTCAAATAAAGCTCATTGTAGCCACTTCCAACATTTGGGTGTCCTTAGATCGTATTTTGCTTCAGTTTCTTTAATAAAACGCATTCCAAGCATGGCGTGGGACTCTTGGTATGCAATTCTATTGTCTTGGTAAAATAGATTTCTTAATTCTGAAATTATTATATTGCTGTCCAAAAATCAGAATTCTGAGTTTTATTATCAGTCAATTATATCTCAGTCTTTTAAGTTGAAAAGTATTGTTTAATTGGTATTCCTTCGTGATCAAACCTTCATTCAACCATTGGTATCAAACCCAAGCAAAAAACCTCAGAAAACTATCTTCCACCAATCAGTAAGCAACCGACAACACAAAAATCAGAAAAATTCCGTATAAATTGGCTAGGGATCTTTCAGTTGGAGATGGGGGCGAGGGGTGGGGAGGTTGGCGGGGGGGTTTCGGGGATGGGAAACAAAGGACCTAAGTTTAGGGACGACAGTAGGGGGTGGCGGGGGGGACGGTGCTGATATACATCTAGTACTTGAAAAACTAGTTATGAAAAGATGTATAGGAATTACATTTCAAATGAAATTTTGGCATATTAGTAAAATAGCAAAATTGCATATACTAAATAGTAAAATACTAAGATTTCTTGAATACTAAATAAAATTTGACAAATGAAATTGTCAAATTGGAGATTCAAATTTCTATTATATCGAAAATATCACAAAGATGATTACAATGAGTAGCATAAAAATATCATAAAGATGATTACAAAGAGTAGCATGATATCAAAATAAGTACAAAATGTCAAAAGGTGTGAAGGGAGGCCTCTAATCATCTGCAAACTCCTCATCACTAAAACTATTGAACTCCTCACTGTCAAAATCCCCCAAACTAACCACAAAAAAGCAACAAAAAAATTAAATTTAAGAAAAAGCACTTTTTACCTACACGTCTCAAAGACACCTAGCCGTTTCCTCGTCTCTGGATGTTCCGGCATCCCCATCCCGGAAACATGGGGGGCAGCGGGGAACACATCCCCAAGTGTCACTGCTAATAATGTACTTAAAGATGGGGTGATAACAAGACCGTTAAAAACTGTCTCACACACCAAAAAAGATGGTAAAAGAAACATTTGACCTCAGCAACAATGTTCAACTTTAAATATACTCAGCAAGGCATCCTTCAGATTTCAGAAATAAGTGAGAAATCGAAAGCTTCATTTATAAATACACACAGAAGGGCAATGCACTTGTCTGCTTGCATTCCATATAAAAGGAAAGGACTAAGAAAATTATCAAGGCAGCAGAATACCATTCTTTTAGTGCAGCTATTTATTAATGCATTATTTTCCTGTTATCAAATTGGTTTTGTTTCAAGTTGCTTTTCAGAAACCATGGTTCTTCCACAAAATTTTCTACTCTAAACTGTATAATATGTCGAGTCTCATTGACTTACTTTGATGAGTTGTGGAAATTTATACAATTTCAGACTATTTCATTACTTCTTTCAAAAGACATGTAACATCTCCTTCACATTAGCCTCAATTATAGAATAAATATCAGTACTTTTGAGTGGGAAACATAATGATCATGTATGCTAAGAAGGTTATGTTATTCAGAGCCAAATCATTGGTCCACGATTATTAATAATAGTTTATCATAGCATGGCTGACATATAATTGCAGCCTGCAGCAAACTAAATAGTATCAATGGGAACTACATCCTTACTGGCAGTACTTCCTTAACTCAATAATCGGCCAGATATGTTCAACTCTGAAAGCTGTCAAAATTATTAAGGCTACAAACATGAATTACCCTACCTGGTCACAAGTTGGGTTTCTTCTGCTATATATAACTCGGATCTAGTTATTAAATTCCATGTTTTGGCACATCATTTTCCTAAATACTTAATAAATAGATACCACTTTCCACTACCCCATCCTTGTGTGTCTTTAAGACTATATAATCATTATTCAATATTCTAAGTTCTGATAGTCTCTCTAGTCATTGTATTGTCCTTTGTAAAAGTACAATCATTCTAAGATGAGAACCAAATTATTATTTTTTCAAATCCTTTTAGTATCAGTACTGCAAAGATTTGCTCCCGATAACTAGAAGCCTATAATAATGATAAATCAACAGGCCACAAAGATTGCTGACTGCTGCCACTCTAAAGTGGAATATATAAAATATATATATTAACCTTCTTACAAAGGCACCCTTTCATTGTCAAAACATACCATAGTGATGATTGTATTTGAGAAATATGATATATTCTACTACATGATCACCTAAAGATTTATGTGCCATGTTGCTTTTATAAATATAAACCAGCAAGCAAAGCTAAATATTCAAAAACTTTGACTTTTTAAGAAAGCTATAAAACTTGACCTTGACACAATGATATAGAAGAAAAAACGATACTATAGCAACCCACCTGCCCCACAATGTGAAAACTGAGTCCAAGGAGAAAAGAAATTAAATCTGCAGCATCAAACCCTCTATCCTGCATCAACAGAATTGCAACGATAAACACTAAACCTCTTCTGCTAATAAAAAAATAAAACTTTAAAGAAGATACCTAGCAAGAGGCCACTACATCTTCTCAATCAAAGATAATCCCAGAAAGAACTAGCAACCATTCTACCTCAGCTGTTGAGATATATTCTCTAATTATCTGCCAAAGTTGAGAACTTGTTTCCATCAGCTGCAATGTTAATAACCAAGTTGGCATGTCACAGAAGTGGACGCTACAAAATAAAATCAATCTCTCAAATTCCACCATGAACTGTACAAATTATAAGTATGGTCCATTCTTTTTCAGTAAGCATAAGTCAAATCCATACCATTCTTGCATAGAAATCTGCACATTCTTACCAGGAACTGGAAACCATTTTCTGTCAATCTTGGTGTTTCATTTTCCCTGATAAGATATTGGTCCACAAATTATGAACAATTCCAATTACTTTCCAATTAGAGCTAAGTAGCTCAAGCACCTAAGAATAGTGAAACAAACAAACAAGAAATAGAGAATACACCTTAAAGTCAAAAGACCAGAACGTTGGCAAATTTTCATCATAGAAGGACTAAAAGGCTCAGAAGTGCTTTCTTCAAAGCCAGAACTTACCAGCTGCAAAAGAAAATTCTGCAGCATAAAATAACTCAGTTCAAATTACATATATATACTTTGAAATGTTTAGTCATTTCATCCCAGAGAAAAAAAGATAACTAAAACAGCCTGCACTCAGTTAACTCTCATGATTTTAATAAATTCAAATGATGAGTCAATATAATAACAATGCATTATGCCCCACAGCAGATTTCAGTATTTATCTTTTTGTCTACTTAAGAGCATAAAAAATGAAAGGCTTCCAAAATACTTCAAAAGAAAAAAACGTTCAAATTAAGCAGTGCTTATAATGGGCTTTTAAATCAATTAAGAAACACAGTAGAAATTAAAATCTTTCTCAGAGACCAAAGAACACAAACCTCCCATTGTCTAAGTGCATAGGTCTCTAATTCTTCCATACTTGGAATCCTAACGGCAACATCTGGAGGCATTGGTTCCCTTGGAGGAGCTCCCCTGAGGCATATTCACATCAGTAACAAATCCATGAAAAATAAATAAAAACATTGAGGAAAACTTATTTTATCAGAAGATTAGCATCAAAGAACAATAAGAAATAAATTTATTAATGTCAACCTTAGTAACCACCTTTTTAATGAGTTGAACAGAAAAAACACAAAAACCTTAGGAACCCTTTAAAAACTTATAGATAATTATCATTCATTCAGCGACCGAACGTATGCTTTACAGCAATTGCTTCCTTTCAGATAACTAAACGTCTGTTTCTTGGAGGCTTGTTTTCTGCAGATCAAAACACACATCATGCTTGGATTTGCAAGGGTAGAACAGTGAAGTGTAAAGATAAAATAGTGTTACTTTTATGTCAAAAGTGATGTGAAAAAAAAAAGTGGATATTATGGTGAACAATTACCAATCAAACCATTAGAAAGAGGGGTGGCTTGGTAACTACAACTGTTAAAATCTCAAAGAGATCAATTGACTATAACAAAAGCTAACGATCGGATATAATCCTTGCCAAGATATGATAGGCAGCATATGAAGGGAACATATGAAAGGCAGTCCTTGAGACAAAACCTTTGATTTGGTGCTCTATGTAAGCAAGATGCATGTCCAAATCATCCAAATCTTAGCTGCGCTGGCTTATCTTCTCCTACATAGACGGAAATTAGGAGCATCCAAAAAGAATAATAGGATGCAGGTTATCAAAAAAGTACCTGTTGTCATTTTATGACATCCTTGGTCCATCAGTAAGAACCGATCAGAGATACGATCCATGGACCAGCACTGCCCTAGTTGATCAAGGAGAAAGCAGAGGAATCATGAAGTGTGAGGTGTTGCCTTGTCCGGAGGAGGTTCCTCCCTTGGCCTTTTCTTCCTTCTCTTTGCCTTCTCTTGTTTTTCTTCTCCAAAACTCCGGAACCCCGAGGTTCCAAAGTTCTTTCCTTAGCCTTTTTTAGTTCCCCGGAACTCCAAAGTTCCCTCCTAGCCTTTCTTCCTTCCTTTCTTCGGAACCTCAAGGTTCCGAAGTTCCTTCCTTGTTGTCTTTCCCCTCTTCCCCAAAACTCCGGAACCCTGAGGTTCCGAAGTTCCTTTCCCTTAGCCCCTTTTTTCCAATTCCCTGGAACTCCGGAACCCCAAGGTTCCGAAGTTCCTTTCCCTTGCCCTTTTCTTTTCCTAGAACTCCAAAACCCTGAGGTTCCGAAGTTCCTTGCTGCCTCTCCTTCCCTTCCCCAGAACTCCAGAACCCCGGCTCCTAGCCTTTCTTCCTTTCTTTCTCTGGAACTTTGAAACCCCGAGGTTCCGAAGTTCTCTTCGTTTACTTCCCTTCTTCTTTCCTGAAACTCCGGAACCCCGAGGTTTTGAAGTTCCTTTCCTTAGCCTTTTCCTTTCCTTGTCTCTTCTTATGTTCCCCGGAACCCCGAGGTTCCGAAGTTCTCTTCCTTTGCTTCCCCCCTTCTTTCCCAGAACTCCGAAACCCCGAGATTCCGAAGTTCTTTCCTTATCTTTTTTTAGTTCCCTGGAACTCCGGAACCCCAAGGGTCCAAAGTTCCCTGCTGCTCTCCTTTCTCTTTCCCGGAACCCTGAGGTTCCAAGGTTCTTTCCTTGTCTTCCCCACTTCAGGAACCCGACTTTCCGAAGTCCCCGGACTTTTTTCCGACTAACGACACTTCCGGATGGCGTGATCAACACTCAAAGCTTTCAATGCTCCGACATCTTTTGTGACTTATGCACCTTCTTTAGTGGAGCCACAGGGATGCATTTAATGTTTTTGGCAGGATTTCCATCAAGGGAGGTACGGGGCCATGCTTGTTGTAGTGACTTATGTCATGTCTGCATACTCTGACTTTGGAAGGTCAGTCAATCCACCCTTCTTGAGGTTGCCTTTTGTGGGTATGGCTAGGTTGCTTGCATGTACAGAAGTCAAGTGCATGCACTTCCCTGCACTCCCAGACTGACATGCAGGGGTCATGATCACTCTTGTAACCATTTTTCTATATAAAGGTTGTTAAGCCTCATTGTAAAGGGTTCTCTCCCTGCTGGCTTGAGATATTCAATGCTCTCTCACTTCTCTTGTATTATTCTGTATTTTGCAACTGTAAGTTGGCCATTGGCCTTATAATTAATTGAAATCACCATTCTTGCCTTCTTTCAACTTATGTATGCTGTGTATGTTTCCTTACCTTCATCATAGGTGTATGTTTTGTGGTTCTTCCCTCATATATGATGTGTTAATTTATTTTTTGAGTGCGACTTGTGGGAAACCTTCTTCCCTCTTGACATTCGGCAAATTCTAACCTCCATACATGCATTCGGGTCACTCATACAACTGAAGTTTGTGCATCTCCTAGGTTTTTCAGTTGATTCTTTATGTCATTTCGGGTAGGGAGAGGAACAATCTCTTCTTGGTGCATCACCTCCTTTTATTTCAAGCAATTCTCTCTTCCCTTTACCTCTGCAAGTTGTTAAGATAGGCTTAGGAGTAAGTTTTGAAGTGTTGAGTTGGTTCAACATCTGCACCTGGATTGAGAAAGAAGTCGTCCTTCTCCGAAGATTCAACACCTTGCGCAAGGTCCCACGCTTCGGGGTTGTTTCCATGTTTCACAAGGTTGCTAAGTTGATAGCTCAGCAAGGGTGCGAGCTTTTGTGATAACAGTACCCAACCAAACAAGCAAATAAAAGACCTTATAGACTCATACTTGTCACTTTTCAATTCAAATATCTGATTAAGAATAAAATAAGGCAAAATTTTACAAAATTAAAAAAACAACATCATAATGTTTGGAAAATACAAATTTGTGAGTTTCGTCACATTTTTACATGAGAACACTCATGTTATCAATAACCTTACAAATATAAAAAAATATGAAAAAATCTATGTTCAATTGGATTTCGCGGATGGTGGTCAAACAAGACACCTTTTGGAGATGCAAGTATGGCCATATATAAATATAGAGTTTCACTATGCATGACAACAAAATTCAAGTTTAGACATTCATATAATGTATAAAATTCAATATTCTTTGTAACATGGTCATCAATTCAAGTATAGCAGCAATAAAAATTAGAAATTTCTAATTTCATTATTCAATGTTCTCATTACAACCATAGTTGAACTACTCGCCAAAAACAAAAACTCGCCAAGGCCCAAAAAAAAAACTCGGTGAAAACTCGGCAACTTAAAAAATTGCTTAAATTTAATTATAAACGCATTTTTTGCAAATTTCAATGAGGAGATGCATACAATGAGTCAATAAATGAGTACACAAAAGAAACAAGCCGAGTCTAGATATAATTGATTGATTTAAATGCAAATTGGGTACAAAATCGCATCCTCTTGTGGAATGTTGATGGTTGACAGACTGAAACCAAATGAAATAGCAAATTGTTTTCGTAAAACTAAAAGTAAATATTACATCAAAACATTTTACATCTTCCTCTTCCTAGCTTAGTGAAAACCTCGCCAAAATGAGGTTAAGGGTAGCACCCCTCGCGGGGTGTTGTTATATGGAGCCTAATCAGACTCAGAAGTTAAATTTTCCCTACTTTTATCAGCACAATTTCTCCCCAGATTATTCAACAGGGGTTTGGGGGCAGCACCCTGTTGACGTGTATTTTATACACAATCATACACAGAATAAAATACCCAAAGGCATCTTATCCTCTCTTGAATAAAGTCGCTAACTGCTGAAGATATCGCAAGAAGGATCAGTTAGGATGACTCCAATGTTCTTGTAAGTAGGGTCTCTACGGGTGGATAAGCACCAGTGGTCGTTGTGATTTGCTATGTCCTCAAGGGGCCTTACGTTGCCGAAGATTTTGCTGAACTAAACAAACTTTTACAAAAAATAACAAAAGGATAGGGTTTTGCAAGAGGTCTAATTTAGTCTAACCCTAAGAATGACTTCATGTGGACAAGACTTGGCAAGATTCAACCAACTTCAATTTTGCCATAAAATAACAACTCAATTGAAATTGATGCGATCTTCTAAGGTAACAAATGGTTCTTCAACACATCAAAGATCAAAGACACTACCACGAAGGTACATATCCAAGATACAATAACGATTGAAGGTTAAGTGATTCGAGTATTCTCCAGTCGACCACGCAAGGCGTTCCTACAATCAGCAAGAAGCTAGTGGTTTGGAAAGCGAATCCTACCAAAGATCAAGTCCAACACTTTGTCCTTCGAATTAACACACTACTTTGATCGAGAAATGATTCAAGAAAATTGAACAACCATGAAGATAACTAAGAGACTTGCAACAAAACACCATAACTTCAATATTTCATTGATCTCAAAGCCATCATGTACAACAATTGTTTGAATTCTTTCTTCAAAGCTCAATCTTGCTATATAAAAAAAAAAGTAAATTGCTTCTAAACTCTAATCTCTCTCTAATACTGATTTTCTAGCCATCTCTCATTTTTAAAATGAAATGAAATGAGGGTATAAATAGCATCCTCAATTACAATGACTGGTCCAGATCAAAGTAGATCAATGGTCAAGATCATGACACCTAAACCCTAATTAGGGTTTGTTACAAAAGTTCCCCTTTTATTGCACAACATTAAATGCATAGCCAATTATAAATTTGGCATGAAAATCTAGGAGACATAGACCAATGACAATTAAGGCGCCATGTCATCTAAAACAACCTCTCATCTAGAACCTTATTCCCTTTCCAATGCTCCTTTTTAGCATATGCAATGAATCTTGATACGATTCCCTCGATCTCAACAATTGGAATCTCGGGAAGATTCTTCATTCTTTCTTCCAAGTGGATGACCTGATCAAATGCATCTAGAAGAGCTGCGTCCCATGTAAGTTCAAGTTCCTTAGTCTTTTCGATCAGGAGCATGGTGGCAAACATCTGGTCCTGTTGCTCATCTGTGATATTGGCGTCCTTACAAAAGATGACCTTAATCCTATCCTCCAATTCCTGCAAATCCACATCTGTCTCAACTTCGATCCTCCTGCCAAGAATGGTACGAAGTACCTCAAATACTCTGTCCTGGATCGGGTTGATTACCTCCTCAACATGACTGCATCTAGTACTGATGTCCTCAAAGAGAACTTCCTACATCTGGAGTAAAGTTGACCACTGAAGTAAACTGTGAGGTCCTCCATCCATAATCTTTTCTTGCGCTAAGACCTTCCTCAATGTTTGTCTAATTACTTTCAAGACAGGAATGATAACATCCTTGGTATGAGCAAAAGCGGCCACTGTTATCATCAAGTTATGGATGATCTCAAGAACCTGAATAGCTCGGTGAATGGTCTTCATCATCCTTGTTGCAAATTCTACGGCAACTGTATGAGATTTATCCATCCAAGTACTCATACGCTGGACCATACTCCTGAATCTCTCTGCCTCACCAATTGATTGAAGGGGAAGTGCCTGTATAGGTGATCTTGCTGGATCCTGACGTCCTAAAGGCTGATTGAGATGGCTGAAATATGTTCTCCATGCACCGACCTCCCTCTCAAGCTTTCTACTCTTCTCCATTTCTTCTCTAAGCTTGTCCTTCAATGCCTCAAAGGAATCTGTGGCATCATCTAATGTCTGCTCGGCTATGGATGGACCTAGCTCAAATGTCTCTATATCATATTCCTCTGCTAGGATCTCACCTTCGTACTTGTCTACTGCCGGTGTAGCTATCTGTAACTTTCTGGATCCAGTCTCATCTCTAATCATCTTGGACATCTTGGTAGCCTTTCTCTTCTCTGTCACTTCCTGGGAATGTCCAACAAGGCTCTCTAAATCAATCACATTGTCTTCGTCCTCGATCACACTCACCCTCGTTAATCTTTCCTTCAACCAATCTGGGATGGCTGATCTTGTCTCTCTAACCTGTATCTCCTTATGCAATATTTCTTCTTCTCTGTGAGGAGATGTTACTTCGTCATTATTCTTGTCTTCATGTAACTCATAATCTTGGAGAGATCCACTTGGCGACCCTTGAGGTACCTGTCCTTCTTTATCATTCTGAACCATCGACTCCATAGACTCTTCCACTTCAAGTGTCCTTTTCTCTTGTCGAGAAGATGTACCGGATGAACAATCTCGGCTGGCCTCTTGTTTCTTCTTGGAAGATTCTCTCTTTCCAAGTCTCTCTTTCCTCTTCGAGCCTCTTGGATGGAGATCGCCTTCACTTGCACTTCGAAGGTTGCCTTCATTTGCATTTCTGGGATTAGGATTACCTTCGCTTACACTAGCTCCACCCTCGGCTGGTTTCTCTTCCAAAGTGAAAGTCATAGCTATGCCTTGCTCTCTCAACTTCTGATGCTACACATCAACCCATCTGCGAGTACAAGACAAGACTGGAGCCATCACAGCATCTAGATCCACGACCTCGGGCTCATTCCAATCTAACTTTATTGATTTGCTTTCTCGATCATAGGATGACTGGAGATGTCTGCCACTGTCCTGAGCTTGGTCAGCCACTCTGTAAATCTTGCATTTCCTGATGAAATCCAAAGGCAATCTAGAATGCATCTTTCTTTTCACTTCAAGATCGTCTAAGAGATTCATCATAAAATCTTCAATCTGAAACTCATGCTTAAACTTCCTATCGACTGTCTCCTCTATATATCCATGTGGATCAAAGCTTTCCCTCAAAGCAAAGAATGAAAAAGAATACAAAGCTAACTCCTTCTCTGCGTCATCCATGGCTAAAGCATTAGGACATACCTCAACTGAATTGCCCAATACGATAGGTACCGGAACTCCATTTCCATGTCTGTGTCTGAATGCCTTCGCATAAGCTGCCAACTGTCTTGTTACCTCAAGTAACACTATTCTGTCTGTCGGATATCTCGGCAACATGTATGGAGGTGAAGGACATCCATGAACTCTGATATAAGTAAACTTCGGAAATTGGATAAACCAAGCACCGTACCTCTTTACTAGTTCCTGCGCATCCTGAGATAATTTGTTGTGAATCCCGCCTTGCAACGTCCTTGTGATGTTCATAGTGAAGGTATCATTAACTAACTTGTAGTTGCTTCCTGGCGGATGATGCAAGTGAACATAGGAATCACAAACTCTGACCTCGCCGGGTCCTCTTCCAATCACTCCTCTGTGAGGTAGTCCTGCGTACTCAAAGCTCCTGATCAAGGCATAGATGACGTATGAACTCATGTGGAAGGACTTGGTAGCTTTGAGTCTCCTCAACTGTACGTCCAAGCAATGGCTAATCATTCTAGCCCAATGAATTGTTCCTTTACCCTGAACTATCACCTGGATGAAGTAGAACATCCACTTTTCAAAGTAAAAAGCTTGAGGTGCACCTGTGACTTGGTTGAGCATTGTAATCAACTCTCTGTACTCCTCCTGGAAATCAATCCTGTGTGGTGTGTTCGGTACCTTGCTCAGGCGAGGACGACTCTTGAGTAACCAGTTCTTGTTAATGATGCTTAGGCAAGCATCTGGATCATCTTCGTACATGGACCTGGCTCCTTCTATGCTCTTGTAAATCATATCTCTGTGCTCTGGAAGATGGAAAGCCTCACTTATAGCTTCCTCTGAAAGATACGCCAAAGTGTTTCCTTCCTTGGCCACGATCGTTCTGGATTGAGGATCATAATGACGAGCACACTCGATCATCAACTCAAGACACTGTACTGCTGGAGGGAAGCCGGCCGCCTTAATGATGCCACTTTCGATTATCCTCCGGGCGACAGGTGATGGCTTGCCAATGTAAGGGACCTCTCGAAATTTCTTTGTACTGAAGTTGCCCAAGTTGGTATCTCCAATGTTGCTCCATTTAGACACGATCTTGGTCTCCACTTCTTCGGTTTTTTGATCTTCCTTCATGAGAGCTAGACGACTGGTGGATGCTCCCGCATTTGGGGTCGCCATACCTACACAACATTTCATAATAAGAACTAGATTTTGCAATGCATAACATAGATTAGATTAAAGATTAATTTTAGGAAACCTCATGATAAGTCTTTGAGTTATCATTTCCTAAAAACGATTGAGCTACAGGAATTTCAAAATTTCAAAATTCAAAATTTAAGATCAATATTGAAAATTTAGACAAGGGAAGACTTTGCCATACCTCACTTGCGAGCTAACTCTAAAAATGCAAAATAAGGCGATTTGTCTAGACAAAAATTGGAGTTTTGAAGTATCAATGCGATCCTCTTCTAGCAAAGGCGCCTTCCTTGTCAACTTCGCCAACTTGTGGGGTCTTCAACGTCTTGATGGCAAATTCGTTCCACCTCAAACCAAGTTCGCACTCCCCTTTGAATGGAATTTCGCACCTCTCCTTGATGAAATTCGCACCTTGTAATTGTCTTCTCCAAATCGCATGCAAAGGGATGATCAAATGATGTTTTAAAATGCCATATCACACCCCCTTTATATAAGCGCTTACCTCCTTAATTGCCTCTAGGCCGACTTGGAAATAAAGCAAATAATAACAAAAATTAAATAAAGGGAGGCCGACTTTTGTATAAATATAAAAATAAAACCCAAGCGCTCACCTCCTTATTTAATTAATTAATTAAAATACCTTGGTAATTAATTGTTTCGGTTTTTTAAAAGGCAAAATTAATTATTAAATGCCTTGTGCGCACCCATTAAATGCCAATTTTAATTAAAAATATCAAGGTTTATCGAAATTTAGCATTTAATGCAATTTAAAAAATGATGTTGGCGCCTAGACATGGGAAGAAAAATGAACATTAACTTCATCGCTCTGGTCCCTGGGAGAGGGACAGGAGCGATTATGCATTTAGGTCCTCCATCTTTCATTTTTCACGTTTGAAACTTCATCCCCTACGTCCAAAATGAGGTTCTCGCTATGTAAATTGATTGTGACTTATTTCATCTTTGGAAAGAATGCCTTTTAGACCATTTTCGCCCTGGTCCCTTGGTGAGGGACAGGAGCGAACTTGTTTTTACTCCTTGGTCTTTGCCTTCTAAGTTGCCAATTTATATCACAAGGCAAGTAACAACTTTATTCTTTCATTCCACGCATAGTTTACTTGTCTTTTACAAGGCAAATTTGATATTTGAGTGTTTATCGCCCTGGTCCCTTGGTGAGGGACAGGAGCGAACTTTGAATCCTAGCTCAAATTTGTCATCTTTTAACCTCAACTCCTCGTTCATTGCCTTCCAAACGATATCCTTGATCTTATGTATCCTTGCCTTGTCAAGATTTTGAAGGAAAATGAATGATCTTGTGAAAATCGCCCTGGTCCTTGACTGAAGGACAGGAGCGATATAGTCCCCTTAGCTCAATTGATCACCTTTTGACGTTTGATTTCTTTGCATATCATCTTCTTAAGATACCTTTGATACTTTGCAACCGCACATAACCTTGACTTGGCATGATTTTTGAAGGAATTGGCCAATATAGTAAATATCGCCCTGGTCCCTGACTGAGGGACAGGAGCGAATTTGGGCATCCTGGGCTCATCCTTGTTCTTGCCAACTTGCAATCACTTTCACTATGAAGAATGAGGTCCTTTGATCTCTTTTGGCCACTTGAAACTTGATAAACCTTCAAAACTTAGGCCTTCATGAAGATTTCGCTCTGGTCCCTGGGAGGGGGACGGGAGCTACACTGAATTTCGCCCTGGTCCTTGACTGAAGGACAGGAGCGAACCTGGGTTTTTAGTGCAAAAATCTTCATCATATTAACTTGCAATTGTCTTTAAAGTGCAAAACAATGTCTTTTACTCCCTTTCAAACATTTAAAATGTGAATGGCAACTTAAATTTGGCCTCATTTGAAAATTTCGCTCTGGTCCCTGCCTGAGGGACAGGAGCGAATTTAGGCATTTTAGTGCAAATCCTTTATCTTTGGCGATCTTCATAACTTCGTCCTTTGTCAAGACGCTTCAAAATGTCCTTGTCTCCTTGTATCCTGTCTTGGAGTGGTTTGAACTTGGATGGAAGGCAAGATAACCACTATATCGCCCTGGTCCCTGGCTGAGGGACAGGAGCGAATTTATACTTGTAGGCTCCATCACACTTTGCTAACTTCAAAAATTATCTTCAATAGAATCGTTGTGCATCCCTTCATTCATCCATGGCTTGGAATTCATTCAAACTTGGCGAGAAATTGACCTAAGGCAAAAATCGCTCTAGTCCCTGACTGAGGGACAGGAGCGCCTAGGTCAATTTGGAGTTCATTAGGTGTCTTGCAATCTTCAATATGTATTCAATGGGTTCATTTCACCTTCCTTTCTTGCCTCAAACCCAAAACTTGCTTGCTTTTTCCCCGAAACATGCCTCATGAGGAATTTCGCTCTGGTCCCTGGGAGAGGGACGGGAGCTATCACTGAGTTTGCCCTGGTCCCTGACTGAGGGACAGGAGCGATTTTGGCATTTTGGTCCATTTCCCTTCATGAAGGCACTTCAAATTATATTCAATTGATAAAACATATCTCCTTTGATCTCCTCAAATCGTCAAGTTGTTTAAATCCTGCAAGGACAAGGTGATGTTTGATTTTGAGCTCCGGTCCTCCACTGAGGGACAGGAGCGATTTTCACTCTTGGGGCATTTCCGTGCTCTGAAATTC